>NC_090923.1:97666959-97969989 GCF_040938575.1 Ambystoma mexicanum | reverse complement strand
CCAGTAATGGCTCATGGCCCAAGTCACAACACGGCCCCGGCAACATTACTGGGTAAAACGTCCCATGGCAGAGGATGGTTATAGCTATGAGAACCCCAGCTCCAATGTGTCATTTTTATTTTTTTAAGTTGTGAAATGGCGTGGCAACCATTTCACAAGTTTGAGATATTACAAAAGAAGGTGGTCACCAAGGAAAAAAAGAGAAGTGAACTACTTTGAGTTTCTCCCTGCCATGGCAGACATCACTGTGTAGGGAGCTGGGCGAGGTGAGAGGCGAGCACTGTGGCAGTGACAAGTGGCTGCAGTTGTGTGTGAGTGGTGGGGGGCGGTTCGGGAAGTGCTTGGGCAAGGAAAGGTAGGAACCCGGGCAGAAGAATGGAGGTGGCTCGCTCATCACGATTGTCTGGGAGGTCTGTTCTCTTCACCTCCAATTGCAAATCAGGGTTAATTCATAATATAAGGCAGAAATGTTGAAAAGGATGAGTATAGAAGAGTTTGGAGTTAGTGAGCATCAAAGAGGAAGTTGGAGATATGCATAAGTACAGTCTCTGTGGAGTGTTTAGTACGGAAGCCAGATTGAAATGGCTCTCCAAGGCCATTATCCTCAAAGTACCTAGTGATCCGGTCAAAGGCCACCTGCTCAAGGACTTTTAAATAATGGGGAAGGCGAGAAACTAGGCGAAAGTTTCCTGGGTTGTTTGGTTCAGCGGAGGGTTTCTTCAATAGGGGTAGGACAGTTGCAGATTTGAAGGGGGCAGGGAAGAGTCCAGCGGGTTGAGAGAGGTGAAAGAGCTCAGAAAGATAAGGGCAAGTGATTGAGACGAAGTATTTGACTATTTGGGGATGAAAGGGTCAATAGGAGTGCAAAATGGGTTGGCGCTGAGAAGGATGTGTGCTAATTCAATAGGAGTAGATGAGCTAAGGGGAGAGGTGGAAGGCAGAAAAAGGGTTTGGGAATGAGAGAACAGAGGGCTGAATTGTATACATTTTAGAGGAAAAGGAGTGAGCAAAGTCATCAGCAGAAAGGGATCAGACTATTGATATTGGAGTGGGAGGTGTGAACAATTTAAGCTTGAATGGTAGATGAATGTTTTTGGGGATGATTGAAAAGGGAAGGGATTACTTTTGTGGGGAAGGAGATTTTAACAGAGTCTATTGAATAGGTTAGGGCAGCATGAGACTTATTTTAGGATAGAAGTAGTGCAGGGGTCCATAATGTGTGCCAGTGCCGTATGTTGTGCTGTATGTCATGGAGCATGCTTGTTTTGAGAATCTGATTATTACCAGGCTGATAACAAAAGGTGTGAATGTGCAAGCAGGATAGTGTTGGTCAAATGAAGTCATTAGTGCATAGTGGAAGAGGCATGGTTAGGGGAGGTAGACAAGAGTGAGGTCCTCACATCATCATGGTAAAGAGCAAGAGAGTCCTGCCTGAATGGAGGGACCAAGATTTTAAAGTGAACAATGGAGATGAATCAGAAGAAGAGAGTGAATTAGAGAGTTCCCAGCAGAGTGGCTAGGCTGGTCGTGGATGGAGCAGCGGGAGTGGTCGGATTCATAGGGAGTTATGTTTTTAGGCAGATGGCCACAGAAGGTTTGGGGAAGTTAAAGTGATTTACTTAAAATTACTATGCCAGATTAAACTTGTTCTATCTAACAAGAACTTTGCAATTGTGGCTTGTGCTATTATAGGGGAAAAAATCAATTATTGTGGAAGTCTTCTTGTGGGTGAAATATGTGGCAAAATTGCAAGCCTTGCAAAGCAGTGCAGTCCGCATCATATCTAATATCAGCCATAGGGAGCATATTACACCAGCCCGTAGGGATCTTCATTGGCTTCCGGCGAGAGAACGTCTGACTTTTCATACTTTTCGTACTCTATCACACACCAATGTTCTTTTAGTAGGAGTCCTGCATATTTAACAAAAAGGATTCAGGAGAAGCGCTGCACCCGCTCTCTGAGATCACAGCCTGGCAATCTGCTAGAGGTAGCACATACTAAATTAGAGTAGGAGGATGCACCTTTAACTTTCTGGCTCTGACCTTATGGAATAAATTGGTAGTTTGGCTGAGATTAGAGACCTCTTTACAATCTTTTAAGGTAGCATTGAAGACTTTCTTTTTTTACTTGATCTTGTATTGGTTTTCTGCTTGACCCTGTTGCTGCGTTTTATGATAACGTCCTTGGTATTTTTATTCTGGTTTTATGTTTTATATTCCTTTGATTTTATCTTCTCTCTATTTTGATACTCGTTTAGTCATGTGTTTTTATTTTGTACCTGTCACTATTTGTGCTTTGTTGGTGTGTGTTTGTGAATTCATTGCGCCCGTTTGCCCCTGGGCCTAAGGCGCCATATAAATTACTAAACATAAAAATAAAGTCCCCTAGCATGACAATGGGAATAGGTTGTAGCCCGTGGACGCACGGTGTCCGTCTAGTGTGTCTGCATGCATGTCCCCTGTGGGAACAACTAGGAATAAATACGCAGACACCAGGGTATTATAGGTTTTTATTTCATGTGCAGTGTGTGTTTTATTTTTTTATGTGTCCTGTGTGTGTGTTTTGTAAGAATTCATGCAGCCCACCATGGGTGAAGAAAGCCCCGGGCACCCCAGCAGAGCAGTCCTGGTAAAGACAGTGGCTCACACCCTTCATCTTGCAGTGTCATGCAGAGGGCGTGGGGCAAAAGCCCCAACAAGGCGGGGGCAATGAAGTCGGTGGCATCCCTGTTGTCATGGGGATGCCACCCGAACCAGGATGGCTGTGGAGAGCACTGCAGTGAGCGTGGCAGAATCCCCATGACAACGATGATGCCGCATGCAGTCAAATTGGTGGCACAGACGGCATGGTTATGGGGGAAGCCAATGGGCAAACAGGGCTCACCCAGATAATAAATGCAATGCAGCGGGTGCAGCGGTGATCCCGGGTTGGCCCCTCAACCACTAGGGACAACTCTGAAGATAGAAAAAGGCCCCCAAATGCACAGGCGGCCCTCTCAGGAGTATAACAGACCATGGGAAACGTGGTGATTGTAGGTGGCCCCATGTGGCAGACAGGGCCAGCCAGCAGAATAAACAGTGAGGCTAGGCCCCAGCCATGTTGTCACCAGAGGAAAAGGCCACAGCCAGCAGAGAGACGTCTCAAGGTACTGTGAAGGGGTGACTGACTGCAGCAATTACTCCATTGTGACATAGTGTTTTATGTAGTATAGAAGTCAAACACTTGTGAATGGGCGCGATATAAGTAAAATATAATATCATAATGTATATATGTATGTCCTGTTATATGCATGTGTTTATTAATTGTTAAGTAGCATGTTAAATAGGCGGAAGCATACAGTATGGGGGTTAGTGTTAGGGGGATGTTAAGTGGGATATATAATTAAGTAGGGCCGGGACATTAATTATAAGAATGCTAAGTATATAAAGGGGGTCCTGTGAGAACCTGAAGGCATGTCTTGGGAGGATATCTCAGCAGAAACGTGCTCACCTTGGATGCAAGACGACACTGAGGAACACAGGTTCGATCCCCGGGTCCGCGCTTAGAAACCTCTGGGTATTAAGCGCGTTATAAATAACCTATCATATCATATCCTCACTTCCTTCTCCCCAATGCCCTCTGCTCAGGTAGCCAGGGAAGCACCATTGCTTTTGGATCCCGACCCCGGGGGTGGATATGCGAGGGAGGATCACCCTGGGAGGAGGAGATTTGGGGAATGGAAGGAGGGTGTCCTTAGGTGAGACGCGGTATCCCCAGGTTCCATTACACAATGAACCTTCAGTCCCTGAAGCCTTATAGGGTACTGTCAAACTCCCTCCCTTTCTTCCTTGCAAAATTACCCTCAGATAAATCATCCGTATAGAGGGGCAGTGAAGAAACCAATAATGAGAACCCCTCCTTCTATGGAAAGGCTAGTCCCACATTTAAGCAATTCAAGAAATTGTCAGAATACATCGTACCCTCACCCGACCCCCATAGATTATTAACAATTTTCCCCACTTTCATGCACTCCCATTGTATCCCATTCAGGACTCTTTAGGACTGGGACGAGGAAGAGGCAACTAGGAGCAATGCACACTTCCATCTGTGTACACCACTCTAGTACTGGGACGAGGAAGAGGACAGTAGCTAAAGGTCAGGCCTGTCCCACTGACAGAGTTCATTACAGTCAGGCAAAGGACTTGCACCTGCAACCTCTTGAGAGACTACAGGTGCAGATAAAAAGGAGGGACCCAAATGGAGAAGGGAAACCGCATGGGAGGCCAGGACGAGGCTGGAGAGGGGCTGGTGAGAAGGACATCGACTGATGCAAGAGAGCGAGCAGGATGCTGAGGCTAAGAGCCGCGAGAGAGTCAAGAGTCCAGCAGCGCCCCAAGCAGTGGGTCCCCCCGCTGGAGCGGCGGGACACAGAAATCTCCACTATGCAGCAAGAGCAGCAGGACCCTTAAAAAGAGCCGAGCGCGGCTCGCTGATGCTCCGATGTGAGAGAGGGGAGTGAACGAAAGTCGAAGAAGGACGCGTAAGCACCGGAAGGAGATGCTGAACACTGGTGAGTGCCAGGTAGAGAACACTCATGTCAGGGCACTGCCGGGGCTTCGTCTGGGCCAAAGAAGGTGAAGAACAAGTAAATGCATATAATAGCTGGGGTCGAGAGACCAAATGGAAATTATTGAATAACGAACAAATGGAAAAGTGCTTAATGAGTCATTGAATCCCGAACTAAAGAATAGCTATGCACAATATATGAAAATACCACACGGGTGAAGAGAAAGTCATGTGCATTTACAAATGGAATGAAAACAAGACAAAAGCAATTTTGAACAATGTGAAAGTGCAAAACCAAATGAAAACCAGTAATGAGAGTTGATAAAGAACGTGAAAGGCGAATGATAAGCACTCTGGAATAGTGTGAAAGCAAGGTGGTGACAAGGAGCAAAACACCACAGAGTGAACTGTGGAAAAGGCACGTGTTGGCAGAGACAAGAGACTGCCAAGGAGAAACAGGAGCGAACATTATAAAGTGCCAAGGGTCATGAGATGAGATACCAGATTCTCTGATATGAAAAGAAGTAGGATGATGAGAGTAGAAGTGGTCAGTGCTCTAGGGAGACTTGTTGCAGAGAGATTGTGCATTCCAGGGGCCAAGCGAAAGACCAAAAGGAGGTGCGGGAGAGAAGACGTTGCTGTGCAGAAGGATGAGTAACATTTCAAGATAGGATCTCCATAAAAGGTATACAATTACATTTAATCTGAAGCTATCCAGGCTCGGACTGGCCTATAGGTCAGTATGGCAATGCCTGAACCAAAACCGCAAAATGCTAGTGTGGGCCACTTTTTTGGTCCATGTGGGCCAGTTTGATAAGTTAATTCACCATGCGGCTAGTAGTTTTGGCCTGCGTTACTCAATGAATATTCTTTAAAATGTACAATTTCCATCATATTTTATCAAAACCTCGCCCTTGGGTTCTACTCAAATATCCTGTCACACAAGGAATGAACTGCCATTTGCAACTGTGGGCCAATTTTCATTGGTGCCTGAGACAATGTTAGGCCGCAGTCCGACTCTGAACCTAACATGCTCGTTTTGAAAGCTCTCATGTACCACAGGGTGCCTCATTGGCAGAGGCCACTTATGACAAACACAAGCTGTTTTGTGCATTTGTAAAGATTGCCCCTATGTAACACATAACCATTACCCCTATGTATACACTGATCAGTAAATGTAACTAAGCTTTCATGTAAATGCAACTAAGCTCCTATGTAACAGCGCCACGATGACCGAGGGCTTCCTGCGCGCTCTATAAACGCTCTATAAATGCAAATAAATAAATATGTGGTTAAGCTTACTGATGCTCCTTCTTTAAAAGTCCCTGTCCGATGCATGGGACAGGTGCAGGCACAGTAGCGCTACATACTGCTCAAGGTGCTACGAAATTAGAACCTTGCACTGGATAGGCAACCAGAAGTCATTGGGGAGGCCAAAGAATTTGGGAGAATACGCCCACAATCGTCTTATGTGCAAAGTAGCAGGTAGTGCCATTATCCTATACATTAAAGAAACCACCCATACATGCAGGCAAACACGGCAAAAAAGTTGTCGTCTCTAGAAACAACTAAGTCATAAAACATGACCAAAAGCCGGCAGTTACATAGGAGTCTTATGCCTAAAACTCAAGTGCACAGGGCACATTCATTTTATTTATTTATTTATTTTGACATTTGTATAGCGCACATAACCGTTTTCATACCTAGAGACATTAAAAGCATGTGTATTTTGGCAACAATTAAACTTTAGATGTGACGATAGCATGTTCATTTATCGAATAGGTTGGTTCATGTGAAATTCATTTCACTTTGCGCCGCAGTGCTCCCTAGACCTCGCAGGACCACAAAGGATTCTGGGTAAAGTGCCCGCGTTCTTTGGCTGGATTTGTTTAGTTTATGGGACAACTTTGTTTCTAAACAAGCCGAGCCTCCAGCCCGGGTGGGCTAACTGTGTTTACATGTTCAAGGCAGTCCCACTGCCAAGTGTGTTGTAACTGCACCCTCGTGAGCATGGGGGTGCATGCCTGCATCCATTAATGGCCTGGCATAACAGCTGGGTGCAATTAGAGCAACATCAGGCGTGCAATGGTGCAAAGGCAGCAGCTTTGGACTGCGCATCGTTGCATTGTCCCAGCCGCTTCTTTGCGCAAGCGCATCTGCCCTCTGGACTTCTGAAGCCCTGGTGCAGAACCCTGCTTCCTCTGTGTAGCAATGAGTGCCTAACACTTGTGCACTTTTCGATAGCATGTAGTGTGAAATAACTTGAGTGTGGGTGAGTGGCACCGCATGGATTAAAAAAAAAGAGTTGCTAAGCAGGAGCTAGAATGAATGAATGGCTGGGTATAGGGCATCACCCAATGAGCAGGAACGGGGCTTTGTGACCAAATGTGATCAAATCTATCACTTTTTCCCCTTCCCCATACCCGCTTCCCCTTTATTTATCTACTTACCTTTCGGCGGGACACTTCTGCGTGTACCGCTGACTCTCCTCTATTCCTGCAGCGTCAGGTCCCTTCCTCTAACGTGGGTCGGAACTAATGCCACAGGGGCTATTTTAGAAAAATTATTTGTTTCTTTTGTTGTTTTGTTTACTGTGTTGTATCCCGCAACCCTTGCTACCCTTGTTCGGTGTAATGAGATTTGGAAAGCTGTTAGCAGCCGAATAGGCCGTAAATGCGTATTTGGCATTTTTTAGTCCCTGTTTTCGAGTACATTCTAGAAGACTCTGAATATAGTAATGTCAAAATGGCGGACAGGCTCTTTAATCAATTTCTCAAAACTATTGCAGTGAAGGAATGAGTGATTGATTACCTGTTCACTTTTGTGCTTCTGAAGTTCTTCACACACTCTGTTGCACAGGTTGCTGTGCATTTTGTGTTGAATCCACATTCAAATGACAGCACACATATGCCACAGTTCTTTGGGCAAATGGATCAAAACTATTCCTTTAAGAAATATCAAGAGCTTCGATTCTCTCCTTTTGGCGCGTAAAAGCATCTTCTGCCATAGTGCATGGACACATTTGCCATTGCTGATTGGTGCATATAATGCTGATTCCTGCATATCACAATCGCTTAATGTTCATTTGTATGACAAATACATGTCTACAGCTTACTTCACATATTCACTGTCCTCCCTCTGCCTGTGGGCAACACCAGACTTTGGCATATTGTAAATTCCAAAAAGCACACAAGGTGACTTGCTGATCGTATTGCACAATTTTGTATAATTTAATCAGAATTAGGATTTCATGCATGTTTATTGTCATTTCAAGTGGCCAACACATGCCAATGTGTGTATGATGCCAGAAGCATTGGCGTGCAAAGCAGTTCAATGTAGTGCTCTTTTTTAAGCTAGCCCGGTCATTCTGCCCTGCAAAGTGGAGCAAAATACCTTTCATCTTCCGTTTTTTTTTTTTTTATCCCTTCGCTAAATTCTAAAGTTCTCTATAGTGCACGCTTCAGGGTTTTCCAAATCCAGACCTCGGGGGCAGGATCCATGCCAGGTTGTCAGGATACCCCTTATTAATATTCATGAGATGCATTTGCATACAATGATTCTAAATGTATGCACATATTCCGTCACGAATATTAATGAGGGAGATCCTGAAAACCCGTCAGGATTCCGGCCCTTGAGACCCGGAGTTGGACAACAGAGCCTCAGTGTTTTTCCGGTAGGCATTTAAAGTTAGCTCAGATACATTTTCATTCAGTCCTTAAGTCTGCTGAGAATGCAAGCAAGGGTGATTATATGCGATAGCTGTGAAGGATGATTTATACACAAAACAGGGGTGCAGGCTAAGGCCACATTGCTGGCTACGAATTTCTGCCCGAATCTTCAAGAGCACAGCAGACTGAAGGGCAGAAAAGTTCATGCAAAAGTAGACTGGCAATCATGCCACATTATCTGGAATATTTGATTGGCAGCCACAAAGACAGGCAAGGCAGAATAGGGTGGGGCTGCACACGCTATACAGAGATATTAACCAAATATTAGTTAAGATGAAATAGTTTCAACAAAGATAGTATCTAGAAGTGACAATCAGTAACACGAGAGAAGCAGTGATAATGAGTTAGTGGTTGACAGCATCCACAAAGGTACCCCAAGGTGTCTGCATTTTTTTACTTGTATGTACCACAGTTCCATGGTGTTACTGGCAGGTAAGCATCTGCAAGCGCTGCTCAGGATCTCTTGCTTCTTTTTTTTGCGGTTTCTGCGTTGCTGCGTTTGGCTAATAATAAAAGCAATGACAGTATGTATATGTGCCTGTCCTTCATGTATTCAAGTGCGTGTTTGTGCCCCGAAGTGCCGATGGCACGTTTGCTTCATGTCTAACGCTGCAATGTCATGGTGTCTCTAACGACATCAGCAACATGGCTTCGTGGTGCTTAGTGCAGGCTGTCAATTGAGGTGTCTTTGATCATGGCCTGTGGCTCTTTGTCCACGGTGGGGTAAATTTGCACCACACCTGGTCTGTAGGGTTGGCTGAGGGAGTATGGATGGCTGAGGGAGTATCTCGCAACATACTTGTTAATCATGGGACGACTGTGAATTGCGGTGCTTCCAGGCCTTCTTCCTGGTCATGAATTTGTCGGGGGGTTTCTCCCGGGGTCGGCTGGGCCTTCCGCGGACCTCCGGGCTGGGAGGCCCCAACTCCTCCCGCGTATCCCAAAAATGAGTATGAGACACACACACAAGAAGCAAGGTGGTTGTGCTGTTTATTGAATAACGGCAGGGAGGGGTCTAGGATCGTACGCGTCCGTCCAGACTCTCGAAATTCGTGGGGCTCGGAGGCCCCCTTTTTGCCTCAGTATGACGCGCTACTTGCGTCACCTGGGAAAGTTAGCAAAAAACCTATCGCCACTCTGGATTGGTTCCTCGAGTGGTAGGGTTAGTATAGCATACGTATAGAGAACGCTGTCAGTGGTTAAGGGTCAGTCAGGTGTTATACTTGGGTTGTCCCTTCTATTAGATACTTGAAAATTGTTACATGAAAAGCCCTAATGATTGGCTAAGGTTAATGGCGCCAGTGATGAGTGCCCCATGTTCTGATTGGTCCACTCGCGAGCCCCCCACCCTGGGACCATCGTTGTTCCCAGCTCGCGGTGTACCTGTCATTTGCAACAATATGTAACTATGTGTTTGTGCAGACAATGCGTGGATTTGCTCATATGCCTGAGAGCAGACTAGTCCCATCGCTGTAGGTGTCCATTGGGTCATTTCATTGTTGCAGCCTGTGTCTCAAACGTGGGACCCAGGCGACTTCTCCCTCCTGGGTATGGCACCCTGTCAGGTTCGGCTTGGTCACGTGAGGAGAGACCGTGGTTGAGGCAGAATTCTGCACATTTAATGTTGTATTTTCCACTGTGTGTCTGGCTTAGTTTGCAGGTGTGACCTTGGCTTCAGCTTGTGGCATGCGAGTTGCAACATTGCCCCCTTGGCTGTCAGTTCTCGCTGGGCTCATTCTGCAGGATCAGCAATTGTACTCTTGCTCGTTCAACGTTCGTGGAGGCTCTTGCTTGCGGCCTACTTGGGCCTGGTGCATAGGTGGGGATGTTTAATGCACGGCACTTTAAGTTGCGGTATCACATTGCTTCATAGGCAGTATCATATCTTCGTTGTATTTTCATCACAATGCAAGGGTTAAGAGAAGCGTCAGCAAGCATTTTAGATGAGTGCTTTGTGCGTCTTGCGTTTCTGCATTTTGAATAACCTATGTGAAAAATAATAAAGATGCGCGTCAGTGGGTGTGTCCGTCACCTACGTCATAGCACTGAATATGTTCTTCGTGTGGATTGGTGTGGGGGTGTCCAGTGTGCATGGTTGCACGTGTGTTCTGACAGTTGGCTAGGTCGTCATGGCATCTCTAACAATGTGTTTATTTACTGTTGAAAGGTTTAGTCGAGTTCATCCATGCCGCAGGTGTCGGCTTGAGCAGGGCAGGCTGGTGGGCAGGCTGATGGGCTCATCCGTATGTTCCTGTACCAGGGTATTTGGTCGTCTGGTAGGTAGGCAAATTCATCTCGTGGCGGGTGTCTGGGTCGCGATCCTCTAGGCCAGGGGCGCGAGGAGATTGGGGGGAGTCTTTTGTCCCATTCTCCCACTTCAGTCCCCCCTCTGGTCGACTTGTCGACCACAAACATATCCTTTTCCTTATCTCCTCTTACCCTCCATATTTTAGTTACTCCTCCCAGGTGTCCATAGTGGTTGACATGATCCTCAAATGACCAATACATATACACACAACTTCCTCCCGGTGTGCAGTATACCCATTTCCCGATGTAGCTTCTCGGGTTTCTTGGATTTTCGAGCTTCACGGATGGCGGGTCCAGGTGGTTGGTGAAGATCTGTTTGCGCAGGTTTTCTCTTTCCTTTATTATTGTGTCTGTGTGCTGTCCATCATCAGTTGGCATCAAGGGGTGCATACCAACCATTTTGATCATTTCGTCTGTAGTGCGTGCTTTCCGGGCTTTCCAGAACCTTATTATAATCAGTGCAGCTCCAGCCAGTATTACACATCCAACTATAATCTTCAGCCCGTCCGACAGCCATGATGGCATCCATGACCATAACAATGAAAACCAGCTGTCATCCTTCTTCACTCCTTTACTTTCTTCCATCATTTTGGAGTGCATCTGGGCCAGTTGTGATACTGCTTCGGTGAGTGTACCATTGTCGGCATCGTTAGCAGGAATAAATGTGCAGCATGATTGTCCTATCTTTGCGCAAACTCCTCCTTCCATTGCTGTAAGGAGATCTAATACGTATCTGTTCTGTAGTGCTACCATCCTCACTGCTCGCAGTTCCTCTTTTATTGCGTTGAATCCATTTTCTGTAGAATTAATTGTCATCATCAGCTCCCATCGGGTTATCTGGAGCCATTTTGCGTTTGCATAAGCTTGTAGCCCCGGATGTATTATTGACGAGAAGAACATTGCTGCTCTGCTGAATAGCCTGTGTTCTGGTGGGATTGAAGTGAGTGCTGTTTCCGACCTTCCCCATAGGTAATTTCCTGTCAGGGGTTCTCCTTGTCTCTTTTTTCTGTTCAGGACATTATTGTTGTTGTTGTTTTCTTTGTCTGACCCCCTCTGAGGGTTTACAGATCTCTTCTTCCTCTTGTTTCCTTCATCCATTTTGGGGAAGTTCGCCATGTTAACATGTTTCTGGGGCACCACGAGTGATGGTACATTAATGTGTACCATTGTGCATATGCCGTTCCACAGAGGGGGCAATGTGTGGTATGCCTTGTTTCCGCAGGCCCAGTAGTCGTCCATTAATACTGCTGTTCCTGCTCCCCCCTCTGGTAGCTCTAACACGCTGGCACAGTTGGTGTTGTATCCCACGTCCACTTCTCCTCTGTGTTGGTAGGATAGCTTAGGTGCAGACAGCGGCAGAATGCTCATTGGGTCTTCATCCTTCTCCATCCATGTCAGCATGGGTACGTACTTGCCCCAAATCGTCCAACATCTGTTATTGTGTTCATCAATGGTGGTAATATTTTCTCTTGTTACCATGTTGCTGCCAACCACTCCTATGCCCCATTTATTGTTCATGTATACCTTCCCCGTTATTGTTACCAGTGGTCTTTCCCAATAGCCTTGTGTACCAGGAACTTCGGTGGCGTACCAGTCACATGGTAGGTATTGTAGTGTTACTTTCTTCGTTTCTCCCTTTTCAGGACCACTTGTCATGTATCTGAATGCTTCAGCATGCAAACTGCTCTTGTGGTAACTCAAATAAGACTTGAGGAAATTGTTTTCGTATGGATATGTGTCTCGCGTTTTCCACACCAGTCTCACCACCGTTCCTTGAAATCGCTCTCTCGTTTGGAATAGTGCCAGGTATATTAGACATCGTGCCGTCTTTTCTTCTATTTCTGTAGCAACGAATGTTCGAGAAGCGCTCATGGCGTATGGGATCAATGAGCAGACATAGCAGCTGTCTTCTGTTGTCTGCTTACCTATTTGGGTCATGTGCTGGTACCACATGTTGTTCGAGACGTGTGCTGAATCTGTTATGTAATTATCAATACCTTTATGATCTGAGTATGTGCTGCGTTTAACTCTACTTCCCTTATGTGGAGGGTTGCTAGTACCACCTGACGTAACACCTGTTGCAGCCGTGGGTGGGGGTACGTTAGGTTTGGGCGCAGCCAAAATATTGATAGCATAACTTTTCTGCCATACAGAGGCAGTCAAAAAACCAGTGTTCACCAAAACCCCTAACATTTTTATTACAAAAGCTAGTCTCACCGGCATTTACTCTTACCTTGCTGCAGTGCGGTAGCTTATTCTTTCGACGTTAAAGTTGCCCGCCTGAAAATTCTCAATACGCTTGTTATTATTGTTAGTTGTCGTTATCAAGCCCTCCCTATCAGGTAGTCGTGCAGTGCCCAAGCGAAGAGCTGCTCCCACGCCAATCTAAGCGATCTGTCTCTTAGAGCAGGTAAGTGCTGGTGAAGATGGGGCATTGATTGTTCTATGGCCAAGATAAATGCAGTGTAGTAAACACGTACCCTCCTTCTTTTTAGGTACTTTGGCCTTTTTATGTGATATACAAATTGGTGTGATAGGGCTTCAGGGTAATTATCGTCTGAGGGTAGCATCTACTCCTGGGCAATGTACGCTGTTAGTTACCTATTTTCTTAGCAATACAATTACACACGGTACCTGCATGTGCGAGAAAGAAAAAGAAAACATACAAGTGTTTACATGTGTATATGTGCAAAACAATGTCCTTCAATTGGGTGGTGGCTGTAGTGGGCAGGGGGTTTGTGGACAGAGGGTTTGGGGCTCAACTGGCGGAAGTCTGTTTAATCTTTGATCTTGTGACCATGGGATGGGCGGTATGCAAATCACCAGTGTCTATTTCAGTACTTGTCCCTGGGGATTTTGGGGGGTGACAGGGTATGGAGACACTGAGGTCGTCAGCTGTGGTAGACGTCTCCTTCTCCGTAGGTGACGCTGTCGCTGCTCTTCCAATGGCCCTGTCGGTGACGCTAGGGCGGGTCTGGAGTTTGCAGATCTTCACGTCGTGTAGGTGATTCCAAGCACGCTTATCCTGCAACTTTACTGCTCTCGTAGATACCTCCTCTACCAGGTGGGGACCAGTGAAGCGTGGGCTGTTCCACTTTCTATTGAAATTGCGGAGTAGCACGTGGTCACCTTTAGCAATTTTGCACAGTTTTTCCTTTTCCAATTCTTTGTCCGTGTCTTCTTGTTGATAAATCTTAGACCCGCCCCGCGTGCACTCGAGCTGTTGAGACACAAACACTACACTAGTAATCAAAGAAGACACATATTGGTACATTTCATCACCAAGAACAGTTGCAGTGTTTTCATAGTCTGTGAATGCTCTTGATGTTGGCGTTAGAGGAAGGCGCATTTGACGTCCGGTCACCACCTCGTGAGGAGTGAGGTGGTGGTCGGAGCCTGGTCTATTCCTTAGCTCAAATAGAGCTAGCGGAAGGCAATACAACCAACTCTTCTTTGTTGTTTGCTGTATCTTTGCGATTGCCTCCTTCAATAGGCCATTCAGACGTTCACATATACCATTGTCCTGCGGGTGATATGCACACGCAAATTTATGCTTGATGTTCAGTAAGGACGTGATGTGCCGAAACATTTCATTAGCGAAATGCGGGCCGTTGTCTGACCGCAGTACTTCGCACACTCCCCACCTGGGGAAAACCTCTCTCACTAGAAATTTAGCTGCTCTGAACGCATCCGCATGTGAGCAGGGTCCTGCCTCAATCCACCTGGAGAACGAGCATACCACTACAATCATATACCTATTACCTTGACATACGTTGATCATATCAACGTAATCAATATGAATGTGCAGGAAGGGTCCCTCTGGCCGGGGTATAGTACCTTTATCACTTGCAGAATGTGACCGGCCGTAAACTGTTGACATGTGAGGCAATTGCTGATGAAATTTGTTACATGAGAATTTAACTCGGGGCAGAACCAGTCTTCCCTAATTCGTGCTGCAATAACTTCCTTCCCTGTATGAGCTGGGTGATGGAGCTGGCTCAGGGCGGTGTTCAATAGTGCCAATGGCATTACCATCTTTCCGGTGTTACCCTGACGCCATAGTGCGTCAGTTGGCGACATTGTACATCCTCTTTTTACCCATATTTCTTTTTCTGCCATTGGTGCAGCCGCTTGTAACTCCATTATCTGTGTGGCTGGGAGGTGGATGTACCCTTCTTTCATCAACATCTCTTTAGCTATCCCCCTCCCTCTCCCTCTCTCTGACTCTGGGGGGTTCTAGATCTCACCAAAATAAGCAGCATACTTTGCATGTGCGTCTGCTGCTTCATTCCCTTTTGAGATATGATCTTCTCCATTAGTGTGTGCGGGACATTTAACCAAAGCTAGTTCTTGGGGATTATTTATTACTTCAATTAACTCAGCTAATAAGAGAGCATGTTGCACTGGGGTGCTGTCAGCTCTCCTAAACCCCCTTCTTCGCCATTTGGTCAACCCCGAGTGGACAGTAGACGTGACATATGCGCTATCAGAATATATAGTAACTCTTTTGTCAAAGCTTTCCTTCAACGCCAAGATCAGTGCAACCAATTCTGCTGCTTGAGCAGAATAATGTTGTGCTGTACACATTTCAACGCCACACACACCAAGTCCTCTGTCATTTTTACAACTGCTGCCCCAGTTCTTCTTATCCCATCACTCTGGTCTATTGTCGATGACCCATCAATGAACAAGAGCTCTTCTCCATTTAGCGCATCCTCTTCAACTTTTCTAGTACATGAGTACATTTCAGTAGTCTGCGTATAATCATGAGCATAGTCACCTTCCTCAATAACTTCCGCTATAAACCTTGCAGGATTAACTGTGCGGCATCTAACAATGGATAGTTCTGGTCTAGATAAGATGATCTCATAACCTGACGCCCTCTGCGTGGTTAGTGTGGACTTAGGCTTGTTCAATATTGCAAATAGTGAATGCTCCACAAATAGTGTGGTTGGGCACCCCATTGTAATAGATGATGATTTTTCTACCACGAAGGCAGCTGCGGCGAGGCCTTGTTCGCAAGGGAAATGACCTAACATAACAGGGTTCAAGTGACCGCTGTAAAATGCTACTGGCTTGTATCCCATGCTTGTTTTTTGAGCCAACACTGCTTTCATTACTGCTGAGTCGCAATGTGAAAAGATAAAGAACTGTCGTTCATAATCTGGGGTGGCCAGTACCGGAGCAGTTGATATTGCGTGTTTCAATTCGTCAAAGGCCTCTTTCATTTCCATTGTCCACCCCAATTTTTTCTCCCCTTTGTTAGCTTCTCTCAATGCTTCAAGTAGGGGTCCTATGTATGAGCTGTAATCAAATACCCATGCTCTACAGTAGTTGCACAATCCCAGGAACTGCTGCAGCTCCCTCACTGTTTGTGGCAATGGCGTGTTTGATATAGCCTGTGCTCTTTGTGGTGCAACCTTTCTTCCGTGTTGGGATATCAGCTGACCGATGTATAATACCTGTTCCTGACAGTACTGTAACTTTTCTTTATCTACCTTGTAACCCTTTTCAGCCAGTATTGTCAGCATCTTCAATGAGTCCTCCCTGCAGCTTGTTTCGCTTGTGCTGCAAATTATTATGTTGTCAACATATTGCAACACTGTACTTTCCAATTCAATGTTTCCCAAGTCCATCTGTATTACTCTGTTGAAAATTGAGGGTGACTCGCAGTACCCTTGTGGTAACCTGGTGTGTTTTCATTTTGTGTTTCTATACGTGAAGCTTATCAGGTCTTGTGAATCTGGATGCAGGGGTATTGAGAAAAAGGCATTTTTGAGGTCAATCACTGTAAATCGTGAGGCTTCTGCTGGAATCCCACACAATATTGTGGCCGAGTTTGCTGCTATGGGGTATTCTGCTTCCACTATGTTGTTCAAGGGCCTGAGGTCCTGGATGAAACGCCAAGACCCTCCTTTAGCTTTGCGCACTGGATATACGGCCGTGTTACATGGTGATTCTGATGGTACCAATATGCCATTATTTATAAGGGCCGTTATTGTTTCATATATGCCCTCATCTGCCTCTTTCGATAGTGGGTATTGCTTCACTCTTGGCAGTATTGCACCTTTTTTCAGTTTTATTCTTACTCCCCCGATGCTTTTAATGCACCCCACGTCATAGGGACTAGTAGTCCACAATGATGCTGGAACTTTTGCCATATCCTCCTTAAAAAAGGGAACTGGGGTGGATATGGGTGCTTCAAGTGCCATTGCAATTTTCTGTGCCACTTGTTTGTATGTCACTCTTAGCCATATATCTACACTCATCATAAATACCATTTCACCCTCTTCCTTCTCTTCTGAAAAGAGCTCCTCGTCTAACACCTGGGTGAGCCTGCATCCCTCAGCTAGTGCTATCACTGCCCTCAATGCTCTTCCTTCCCGGTATTGGGCATGTACTGCGATGTAATCAGCAGTTGCTATAATGCTCTCCATGCTCACTGAAATCACCTTTCCTTCTGGTTCATTGGCTGGTGTTTCCGGTCTGAATAGATAGGCTGTTGGCCTCCTCCAGATCTTCCCTTCTATTCCTGGCATCCATACGAATGCCATGTCTGTTCCATACTGGAACAGTTCGCCATCTACTGGCTCAGCCCTAATCACTGTATGCCCACAGTATGCTTGCATAATTTGCCGTGCAGTGAGCATGTTTATTCCAGGGGTGGAACAAATTATGCTGTCCTCCGTGAAGGAGATTGTCATATTCAACCTGCTCATTATATCCCTCCCAACTATGTTTACTGGCGAGTCCCTTGAATATAAAAGCGGGACGGACATGTCATAATCCCCTATCGATAAGGGGATATTATCAGTAAAGGGAACCAACCCCCTAGCCCCAGAGAATCCTTGGGTGTTCATGGCCTCACCTGACATCTTAAATTTACCTTCCCTTATGCAAGACTGGGTTGCCCTAGTGTCAACGAGGAATGATCATTTTTTGTCACCTATCGTTACCTCTATGCGTGGTTCCTCCGCACTATTAGGTGTTACCGACAGGATGGGACACACCAAGGACGTCTGTGGGCTGTCCTATTGTGGGTATAATGATTGACCACTTCCTGTGTAAGGGTTGTGTCCCAGGACCGTCACCCTTCTCAGTTGTGTTTGCTGTAGCTGTGTATTGGTAGAGGTTACCTTATGGTCTTGAATTTGAGTGGGCTGCTGTATTTGCTGCACTTGAGGTTGTTGTGATATCGCTACCTGTTGTTGCGGTAGTGAATATGTCTGTGGCTGTTGTGTTACTAACTGTTGCTGCATATTTCCCGGTTGCAGTGCCTGCTGTTGTTGGTGGCCCTGCTGTTCCCTTGTAGGCCCTTGTTGTCCCTGTTCTCCCCATGCTGGTGTGCCGGGTCTCATTCTACATGTGCGTGACATGTGTCCTAATAATCCACAAATCCAACATACAGGTGGTTCCCTGGTCTGCCATGGGAAACTCCCTGAATTGTCCTGGTGTACTGGTTGCCCAGTGGGGTAGAAACTTCTGAATCCTCCACCTTGCTGTTGTGCGTTATAGCCGTATCCCCTCCCCCTCATCATTCCTCCCCTTCCCCTGTTGTAATTATAATATCCAGCTCCTGGTGTTGAGTATCCTCCTCCCATGTTAGTCGTGTATGGTGGGGGTGGTGGCAGCTGTTGTGCTATAATCTGTGGTGATTGTATTTGGGAGGGATCTTGTGCAGCCACTAGTTGTGTGGGGTTTGGTGCCATTGTTGTAGGTGTAGTTATTAGTGCACCTTCCATCGTGTACTTAGTAAGTTTTTTCTGCACTAATTTAGCCTCTTCCGCTTTCCTATCCTCTTCCTTTTGTTTCAACTTTTCTTGCCATGTCCTACAATGATGTACTATCGTCAGTTGTATTTCCGGCCAAGCCTTTGCTTCCATCCCCACTACTTTCTTCAATTGTTTCTGCACTGCTTCCGGGAGCCCTTGTATTAGTATATGATAAAATATTGCCGGTGTCTTGTCCCATTGCTCTCTAGTTTCCATACGCCACTTCTCCTGAATTTCCTGGATATAATCAACAGGATCTTCGTTCTCACGCATCTTGCGTGATGTAATTGCTCCTATGTCTGATGTGTCTGGGTATTGTACTCTCAGTGCTTGCCATAATGCATGTCTGCAGTTTGCGAATGGCGCCCCGTCGTGTGATGTGTTTGTTATTGTGACCCCGGGGAAGCCTGCTCTCTTCCAGATGTCATCTGCTGCATCCCCCAATGTTGATATTAAGAGACCTTTTACATCTCCTACTGCCAATTTCTGTCCTGCGGTGTGTTTTTCCATTTCATATATCCATTTCCCCGCACCTCCACTTAATGATGGGAGCCTGCACTTTATATTTTCCTTGTCTGCATGCTTCCAAGGGACGTTTTGTGGTCTAACCCCTCCCCTCTCCAAGAGTGGCATTAGGTTGTGTCCTATCTGACCCCCTGGGTTCCCCAGAGTCGAGTCCGTATACCCCTCCTCTTCTTCCGTGTCGTCTACATCGTCTGTTATGTCCATATTTCCCCTGCTCGTAACTGTTTCTCCTCCATCTCTTCCCCTTCTTTTATCATTTCCTTTATTTGATGTGGGCGTGTGTACTCGTTCTTCCTGCCTGCGTCCAGGGAGATCTCTAAGCCTACCAGCGTAGGGTGTGTGTTCGTGAGGGGCGGGTGCGGGTGTAGGTGGGCATGTTGCACGGGATGAGTGTGGGGTAGTGGAGCATGTTGGACGGGATGACGAGGGTGTAGCTGCACGTGTGTGCCTTCCCGCCATTCCTTGCTCTTCCCTCTCACTTCCCCCCAGTTCTTCCTTTCGTCTGCAGGCCCATGGTGATTCCCTGTTAGTCCGGGTGATGTAAAATTTATCTACGCTTTCTCTTTCCCTATTCCTTCCTTCTCTCTCCATTCCTTCTTCTTCCTCGCTACAAAAGTCATCCAGGAGCGACAACCCCCAATCTGTCTTTTTCCCCCTAATCGTTACTGTTTTTAAATCTATTAAATCCGTTCCTCCCGTTTCTTCTTTACCAATTGCTCCCCTTTGCGCTGATGTTGTTGCTACTTCTGTGTCTCTGCGTACATATCTCCTTACTTCGCTCTCCCCCTCCTATCTTCTCGTTCCCCTTCTTTTTTCTCTACTATCTCTCTACCGATTTCCTCTCTTTTCTCTTTTAATTCCTCCATTACTTCACTACTCATCTTTTCCAATATCCTTTCCTCTTCTCTCTTCCTTTCCCATCTCTCTCTTTCCCGCTCTAATATGCTTTCTATCATCCTCCCTTCTTTGTATTTCTTGGTCGTTTCTGATAGTATTTTCCTCTTCCATATTTCCATTTCTTTTTCTTTCTCTTCTTCCTCTCGTTTCTTGTCTCGCTGTGCTGCTCGAGATACCCTTTCTGCTGCTGCCTTTACCCTTTCAGCTTCTCTCTTTCGTTCTTCAGTTCGTTCCCTCATTTTTTCCAACTCATTCTTACTTTCTTTCCTTTCCCGTGCTCTCTCTCTTTCCTCCCTCTCAAGCTGCTTAATCAGGGCATTTTGCTCATTCCTTAATTCTGCTAATCGTTCCTCCAAAATCTCTTCTTTTTCTCGTAACAGCTCTTCCTCCTTTCTTTTCCCCCCTTTCCCTTTCATCTCGCTCTTACTCTCATTGTCCTCGTCCATTTTCCTTACTACCTCCTTCTCTTCTCCTGTTAATGAAGCTTGCAATTTTAATAATACCTGTGCAGCTACCCACTCATCATGTCCTATTGCTGCAATTTGTTCTTCGCTATTCTTCCCCTCCCCTGCGGACATCTTCGTATAAGTTGACCCTGCCGTACTTGTCGGTTCCCCTCCCGTGTAGCCACCTGTAGCTGTATATGGTGGTGGGCTGTATGCCGGGTTCTAATAGCCCTCAGCCGCCCTTAATTGTTCTCTCACTATTTCTTGTAGTTCCGTTAAAGGATATAACCCCCCTTCCTCTTTTTTCACTACCTTCGCTAGGGGCATATCGTCGCCCTGTTCTTTTTTAATTTCTTTTTCGTTTAGGGTGCTACTCTTTTCTCCTCCCTCTTGTCCTTTCCCCGTGCACTGTGTGCCTTCACTCTCCTTTTCCCCATTCTGTTCTTCCTCCTTAACCTTCTTCTCCTCCTTCGTTTCCCCCACAGTGAACATTCCGTTTGGTCCTGGTCGGGACCCCTGGAACATTCTCCATAAGTTGAACACCTCCACATGGTGTGTAAACTTCTTCCCCTTGTATGTGTTATGCAGATGGGTCAATAGTGAGTGTTGTACATATGGGTCGAAACTGCCATTGGGCGGCCATGGTGTCGTCATTTTGTTGTCCGTCCCCTGTGTCCATTCTATGCTGTATTTAATCAGTTTCTCCCTATGGGGTGACAATGTTTTACATATATGCTGTAGTGGGGTAGTGAGGGTGTTCCCCCACTCTCCCGATCCTGTCCCTTATGACATAGTAGCACTGAGTTATTATCCTCCCTCGATATGGTAGCGGTTATCTTGCTAATAATGGACGCTATACAATTTCAGATGTTTTACCTGGCCCCGTAATTTTGGGGACTTGCGATTATCCGCTAAAAGAAAATAGTAAAATATAGCATTTGCATTTATATATTCTTTTCTCCCTTTTCTCCTTTCACCTAACACCGTTACGGCCCCCTACGGCCGAGGCGAACGTGGCCTCCTGCGGCTGCGTGCCCTGTGTGACGTTCTTATACAGCCGTCCCACTTTATTTCGCCCCTCCTCCTCTTTATTCACTTGTCGTGGCCGGCGTTCTCCGTGCGCGGTCACGTCCCTCTCTTCACCTTGCCCCGATATAATCGTTACCGTTTATCTCCGTCTCTACTCCCTTACCATTATTCTCTTCCCCGCCACTCTCCAACAATGCCTTATGCTCGAGATATCCTATGAAAGCCCTACTGGTGACATCACCGACCTCTTCCAAAACTACCGGTAAGTTCTTTTCATGTTTTAAAAGTTTGAAATAAGTTTGCAATCTATCCCTGTTAACCCCACAGCTGTCCTCTTGTCACACCTGGAACAAGGTAATCAACAATATAATCAGACTGCGCACTCTGCGTCGCCTCGCGTGTGATACGCCCTCGACAGGAGGGCTTAACCAGCCAATTATCTTCCGTATTAGGCAACCAGCTAGCTACCGCCTACAGGGAAACATCATCTATCTATCGAGTTTTCTGCTCGATCAATAGGGATCCTCATCTACTCATTGATCAATAATCACCAATTCGTAGGAAACCGCACACACACACACACACCCTTACAGGTGGTCACGACCTAGGCCAATCAGTGTCTACGAGCGGCCGCACGTGATGTTTTCGTGCTCCGCCCCCTCCCCCTTCTTCGTAACGTAGCGGACTGCTCTCGCACTTGTCCAGCTACCATTCACTTCACCGTCAACACTAATTTATCAAACCTTCGCCGCGCACCTTTGTAACACCTCCCACCTCCCGTATTCTATTCCTCCCCCCTCCCTCACAATTTCACATTGCTTGTTGGGTGTGGCATACTCACCAAGTTCTCTTGATGCGGGGCCGCTCGACTGCGTGCACCCCTCCAAGCGGCTCGCCACCTCCCCTCGTCTGGACCACGTCTGGACACTCGCCAACCGCGGGCGGGATACTTCTCAGCCAGCTCCCGAAGGCCAATATCTGGATTGCGCTGTCCGGTCTTCTCGCAGTTCCGCGATGGTCCTGTAGTCCTCAAAAAGGGGGCAGCGGCAGAGGGGGCCCTCGCAATGAGAGCACTCGGAAAAATAAAATAAAAGGCAGATCTTAAACAGATCTCAGCGGTGCCTCCAACTTGTCGGGGGGTTTCTCCCAGGGTCGGCTGGGCCTTCCACGGACCTCCGGGCTGGGAGGCCCCAACTCCTCCCACGTATCCCAAAAATGAGTATGAGACACACACACAAGAAGCAAGGTGGTTCTGCTGTTTATGAAATAACGGCAGGGATGGGTCTAGGATCGTACGCGTCCGTCCAGACTTTCGAAATTCGTGGTGCTCGCAGGCCCCCTTTTTGCCTCAGTATGACGCGCTACTTGCGTCACCTGGGAAAGTTAGCAAAAAACCTATCGCCACTCTGGATTGGTTCCTCGAGTGGTAGGGTTAGTATAGCATACGTATAGAGAACGCTGTCAGTGGTTAAGGGTCAGTCAGGTGGTATACTTGGGTTGTCCCTTCTATTAGATACTTGAAAATTGTTACATGAAAAGCCCTAATGATTGGCTAAGGTTAATGGCGTCAGTGATGAGTGCCCCATGTTCTGATTGGTCCACTCGCGAGCCCCCCCCAACCTGGGACCATCGTTGTTCCCAGCTCGCGGTGTACCTGTCATTTGCAACAATATGTAACTATGTGTTTGTGCAGACAATGCGTGGATTTGCTCATATGCCTGAGAGCAGACTATTCCCATCGCTGTAGGTGTCCATTGGGTAATTTCATTGTTGCAGCCTGTGTCTCAAACGTGGGACCCAGGCGACTTCTCCCTCCTGGGTCTGGCACCCTGTCAGGTTCGGCTTGGTCACGTGAGGAGAGACCGTGGTTGAGGCAGAATTCTGCACATTTAATGTTGTATTTTCCACTGTGTGTCTGGCTTAGTTTGCAGATGTGACCTTGGCTTCGGCTTGTGGCATGCGAGTTGCAACATTGCCCCCTTGGCTGTCAATTCTCGCTGGGCTCATTCTGCAGGGTCAGCAATTGTACTCTTGCTCGTTCAACGTTCGTGGAGGCTCTTGCTTGCGGCCTACTTGGGCCTGGTGCATAGGTGGGGATGTTTAATGCACGGCACTTTAAGTTGAGGTATCACATTGCTTCATAGGCAGTTTCATGTCTTCGTTGTATTTTCATCACAATGCAAAGGTTAGGAGAAGCGTCAGCAAGCATTTTAGATGAGTGCTTTGTGCGTCTTGCGTTTCTGCATTTTGAATAACCTATGTGAAAAATAATAAAGATGCGCGTCAGTGGGTGTGTCCGTCACCTACGTCATAGCACTGAATATGTTCTTCGTGTGGATTGGTGTGGGGGTGTCCAGTGTGCATGGTTGCACGGGTGTTCTGACAGTTGGCTAGGTTGTCATGGCATCTCTAAAGATGTGTTTATTTACTGTTGAAAGGTTTAGTCGAGTTCATCCATGCCGCAGGTGTCGGCTTGAGCAGGGCAGGCTGGTGGGCAGGCTGATGGGCACATCCGTATGTTCCTGTACCAGGGTATTTGGTCGTCTGGTAGGTAGGCAAATTCATCTCGTGGCGGGTGTCTGGGTCGCGATCCTCTAGGCCAGGGGTGCGAGGAGATTGGGGGGAGTCTTTTGTCCCATTCTCCCACTTCAAATTTCATTGAAGGGGGAGGAGGAGGTAGGATTCCCCATCCCTCTCCAGGTACTAGTACAGGTAAATAGTAAGTTGGGGGGGGGATAAAAAAAAATGTGATGAGTTTTTTCGAAGGAATTACTTTGAAGTAAATTACTTCAAAGTATTTTCTGTCGGTAAAATGGCATGTAACTCAAATGACTACAATTAATATTTATAAACTTTCTGTGGATTTACAAATTTGGGGAGAAAAAAAAATATAACTGAAACTTAGATGAGTGCCATTTCTTTGGCTCCTAGCCCTGTCAGTCTGTCCAGGTATACTTTAAAAGGGCTGGGGAATAACCCTCTTTTCTAGCAAGTGCCCTTACAACTCTCCTCGGCACTCTTACCTGCTCTAAACCATGAACCTTTCTTCACGTTTAACCTAGGTATGTTCAGTTAAGGTTATAATAATAATAACATCTTCCTTTCACGATTCTTCCCTGAAACTGAGATATGTTTTACTGCGCGCTGTAGTGCACACAAGTCTGTACCTTTCAATAAAATAGGTTATGACATTTTCGCTCCAACTCTGGTGTGATCTGGTTTCACATCATTGCCTGTTTCCCGCCTGATCCTATTTCTATGTTGGGCTTCCTTGACCCTATAGCCCTGCTTAGCTGGGAAGGGTAAAATTAAGAGGATAGATCCTACAAAGGGTCAGAGCAAATACTCAACCTAAAATAATCAGTGCACTTTTTACTGAAGATGATCATTTCTGATTTTTGGGAGATTGTGGGTGCATTCGCACTAGGACCGAGAAGCTTCCTATGTCATTCGCGTTTTTTTAAATCTAGGAATTGGAAGGAGGATTTATTTTTAGGTTGAGCTTAGAATGGGGCTCGATTGGTAGGACTAAGTGGGACTTTTATGGGGAAATGTACTTTGGTTGTTAGAATTTGCTTTGAATCGGGCCCTAGCAAGTTCTAGTGGCCAAATGATTTTGAGTAAGGTCCACATTTGATCAAATCAGTGTTTCGTGAGGATACAGAATACTTCCAACAGCAGTATGCCGTCACCTTCAAGTGGGATTTTGAAACCACTGCCTAATTGATGGTGCTACTGAAGTGTTCCGTAGTGTGCTGGCATTGTATATGGGCACAATGAAGACACCAATACCTTCTCTCTTCCAGACATTAGTGAGCTGTAACACTTCAAGTCCCAGATACACCTTAGCTCTGTGATGAAGCGATTATTGCTTTTGCTTGTGGCATGGGGAACTGAATATAGCCAAAGCCTAACTGATTGCTGTAGCACTCCAGAATGGTTTATATATCTTGCAATCTAGAGACATTTGTTTCTTAGGGTGAGTCAGGTGACCAATTAAAACTGCAGAGTCGAACTTCCATTATTCGTTCAAAAGGGTTTCTTAGGATCTATGTGATCACTGAGACCACACATAATTGCGACGGCCGAAAATGCCGACTTTGAACATTTTTTTATTAAACCTTCTTTGCACCACATGCGGGGGGAGACCCACCACAGCCCCCCATATTACTATAATATCCCATACCACCCCACATATATATGTGGTGTAAGGGGGGGTATAAAAAAAAAAGTCGCCATTTTCGGCCGTCGCAATTCTCAGGTCAACATTTTTGTACGATTCTGTTTTTTACAGAATCACAATAAGACATGTTTCAAATGTAAGATTCTGGACATGCTAATGTTCCCATAATGCTCGCTGCTTTTATGCAAATTGCCAGGATTGGGTTCTATGAATAGATACTGTATTAGTGACCTGGCATGGGACCACGCCCCCTCGGCCTGCCCCCTTTTACATGTGGCCTTCCCCTCCAATGATGAGAGGGTTCCCACAGTACATTGTTTCCATTGGTATGGGGCGTGTATTGGGGAGTATTTATGTATATTCTTGCTCATGAATATTCAGTGTGTGTTGTCTGTGTGTTTGCATTCATACTCCACAATCACGTAGTATTTTCTTGTTATTAAAAAGGGAATATCTTGAATTTATTTGGTACAATTTTTGAAGCTCTTGTGGCATATCCAGGTAGGATCTACGTGTTCATCATAAACAGGCAAATGTTACAGACCGAGGTCTATTTGACCGAGAAAAAATTCAGAACAGTCCTGTCTCCTGATTACACGATAGAACTGTGCAACAGTGTGACTGCACAATAGTTAGGACATTTACCACCAGTTCTATCAAACACATTTCATCTGTCCAGAGTTTAGGGTGCACAGGTTAGATAAATACATTTACCAATAGATTTGAAGAAAAGGGGGTGGTAAGAAAATAAAACGTATGAAAGATAAGAAACCCAATACAACTCTGGTAATTAAAAATCTTCTTAAACAACACGCAGTGAAAACAAAAAAGATGTACATTTTCCAAAGTTAACAAAAGTTTGTGACGACAGTGACGTCAGTGAGGGCAAACATGAAACGCTCAGTGCTTGTACTGGCAAAGGACCAGACCTCATCTGTAGCCTCGTCTTGGGTTCCGTGAGATCTCGTCGACATTTCACTCGACGATTATCTTTCGCAGGGATGTTTTCTTTTCAACAGTTGGCTCCAGTTTAGGAATTGCGAAATGTTGCTCTGATCGCATCCAACGGCTATGTAGTCTGTAGGAGCCTAATTCACGGAACGTTTAGCGCGGTGCACTGCACTTAAATGGGCCTTATTCACATCAAAAAAACACTAAGTCGCTACGTTATATTTTAAAAAAAAATATGAAGCCCATGTAACATAGTGCAAAGAGTACTTCTGCAGTGCAAAGTGACTTTGCTCCGCAAAAACACACGTTGAGCCGCGCTGTGAATTAGGGCCGATTCAACGTGTTGCAAAAGCACACGTTGAGCCGCGCTGTGAATTAGGGCCGATTCAACGTGTTGCAAAATACACTATGCGCCGCTCTGTGAGTTAGGCCCGATTCTACGTGTTTGTTGGCCGTACAAAGTCACTAAACGTTCCATGAATTAGGGCCTCTGGCATTTAAAGTGTTCCATTTGCATGACAGGATGGTGTGCCAAATTTTTAAATCGTCTAGTCATAGGATACCAGGTTCCACTTCATTCTATTACCATGACAGACGTTTGGGGCTCGTTATTATGAGCTTGGCAGAGAAATTCAGTGGTAATTCTTGCCCACAATGGCACACTGGTAAATATTCCAAGTTACTGCCAAAATCAGTATACCGTTACTGCCTCTCGATCCCACGGACTTACCACAGGATTATAAATGGCAGCAAGGCAGTGTAAATCCATAATGCCCCATGGGGATCTAGGCAGAATTACAACAAGCAGTCACTATTCCATGATAATTTTGCAGATACTTGGAGGTAAAGTGGCAGATTAACCTCCAGCATTTTGCTCGAGGTGAATACTCCACTTTACTCAGAATATGGCGGTGTACACATGAGTTCTTTTAATAAAAGGCCTAAGCGGGTGCCGCTTCAGAGCCGAAACAGAATGGCGGCTCTTGCGTGAGCTCCGCCATCCGCTTATTGATCTTGCCATTTAACCTGCACACCATAGCCTGTTAAAAATATTAGGCGCACAACCTTAAGTCGGGGAACAATGGGGCACAACCTGGCACTAATTTGGCTAGGTTGAGGGAGCTGACAGGGTGGCAGTGGCGAAGGACCAGGCGGGGAATGCCTGGCTCTGGGTAAGGAGAACAGAGAGCAGAGAGAGCCGCAAGATGATGGGAAGAGGGGGCACACCGCAGGAGGACAAAGCATGAAGAGGGGCAAAGTGCTCGACTTGGAAGCAAGACGACACGGAGCAACACAGGTTCGATCCCAGGGTCTGCGCTTAAAAACCTCTGGATATTGAGTTATAAATAACCTATCATATCGTTCCTGAGGCTCATAGGCGGTTCTAATTATCTCTCAGCTTCCAGTCTCCATCTTCTCCCTTTGCTTCTTGTCAGCACTGCTCGCCCGCAATCATGGGAACCCGGAGTAATGGGAGGCTTTTCAGGGGATTTGCTGTGGGTTTGTAAACCTGACGGCCGTATTTACATAAGTTACTTATCTTTCATTGAGTTTGAACTCGAGTGTCCGAGGAAAGAAGTCCCAATCACCTGGCAAATGGCATTTGTGACCAGGCTGATGTGTTTTACCCCATACTGGTCCCACCCCCAATTGGCCTTTGGCACATGTAAAAGCCATTTCTTTTCGCTCCTTTCTTCTTTCATTCATACTGATCCCATATTGCTTCCAAAACACTTGGTATGTACAGAAAGCAAAACACACCCTCCATTACCCTGTTCCGCCCAGCGTATCAGACACCGGGACAAAAGTTGAGGAAAAATTGAAAAAGAATGAGGGTGTGCAAGAAATTTTGAATATGATTTCATGTTAAATCGCTACCGGCCGGGTTGGGCTGATCCTCCAAAAGGGACGGAGCACCAACCACAGACATGGCAATACATGAGCAGAGCAAGAGCTTTGGCGACTCCTCAGATTCCCTCATGCAGCCACTTTCTGAATAGTGACAACGGGCCCTGGGTACACCCTGTCCTCTGGCTCTCCCAGCATCTCCAGCCTTCTTAACGGAGGACATCTCCATAGATATGTGGAAACTGTATCATGGGGCGCCCACTGACATGGCGCGTGGGGCAGCAAACGGCATGCCGCACTGGATGCGTACGACCACTTCTGCTGCATAAAAAGGAAGACCGCAAATCGATGGTCATGTTGAATTCTTCACAAAGTTGGCCAATGTGCTTGCCCAGAAAATCAAAGTCGATTCAATCGGACCAAAATGTATTATAGGGAATGACACGGAAGTGTCTTTTTCAGCATTTCATACGACAAGCGCACTAGAGATTTCTCAAATAATGAGATGTTGAAAGCTTCAGAACCCTGTGTCCAATGAATTTGATAGTTACAGTAGTGTAGAGGAGGTCCCAAATATAGCCTGAACTCCAGTCGCCCATTTTGAAGTACCAGGAACATTCACACCAAAATATGTGATGTATGATGTGCAGATAAACCAGCAGAGAGCCGCAGTAGGGCTCTGCCCAGTGCCTATCAGAAGAACAATGCCTATTGAAGTACCACTAACCAGACAACCATGGATAGTAGGGTATCCACTAAGAAAACCCTACCAGCAGATGAGACGAAGTGAAGACTGCTTAAGTACTGTGCAAGAAGAAACCAGAAAATCCTTAATGGAAGACGAGTGGTGACGTTACGAGGGTCTTGACTAACGCACCCATAGAAGATATGATGACTCAAGGATGACACAAAGAGACGAAACACCATGAATAAGGATATCATGAACCTATAAGAAGAAAGCGATGTTAGAATACAAAGAAGCTTAAACTGTAAGCACGATGAAGATATTCAACCAGCTAATGCCTGTACATATGCTTGTAACCGCAGGAAAGCTAAGAAAACAGTGCAGATTCCTATACTAAGTAGAAGAATAGAGCAGCAAGCACCATTGTACACAATCTACCTCAAAATGAAGCATGTTATACAAGTGCGAGTCCACTTTGCATGAAAAGCAGAACCAACCCAGGTTATTATAGGCCAAACGCAAGAATTTTTATATTCTAGTAACACAAGGAAAAAGACTGAGTCAAAACTCGGCAGTGGCAGCTTGTGCCGGGGATGACAATGTCATATCAATAGAAGCTATGAACATTAGCTACTTTTAATTGAAGCTAAGAACAGAATATCCTGCCGCTGAGGAATCGAGATAAGAAGAGGAAGGCAGGTGGCGGTGAAACGAAAATCAAGTGCACAAATTGAAAGAAACGAGGTAAATACATGGTGTGCTAGCATGTGACCAGCTGAGCGAGAAGAGGCACAGTTTCACACCTATGCTTGGCATCCGCCCAGACAGAGATATCAGACCTTTTTTGAGACAAGAAGATGCAGTTTCAAGGCCAACCACAGTGAACTAATTGACACATAGCCCATAAAGTGATGATTGATTGGAGGAAGGCAGGGTAAATTGGGGGACTCCCTGCACCTGGTTGACCGTTCTGCGTGCTGCTAAGCAAAGTGGAGATTTATGCATGGGGTTGATGCCAACCCAATCACAATGGACCAAATAATCTAGGTTCCTATAGTTAGTAGAACCAATGGGACGTCGTACTTTTAGTGACGTCTACAGTAGTTATTTTTGAAGGAAGGGGTTAGATGCCCACCTGACAGTGTTTACCCAATCCCCTCCCTCTGTTACCATATACAGATATAGCACCTATATTAAAGTTACCTTTTCCTAACCAAAAGAATTGCAATGTCATGATCACTGCTTCCAAGGAGCCAGGACCAGCCCAACGTCCTTGGAAGCAGGCCCCTAACCTTAATCCTAGGCACCAGCCGGTCCCCACTGGGACCTTTTGGACCTTGTCCTGCCGCCGGTGGCACCAGCCATCGGTCCCGGCAATGGAAGCGCCGGGCTCATAATATGTATGAAGATGCTTGGGTGGATTTACCTGCAGCAGACCATGCTGCTTACTTACCAGCTACATAGGAATCCTCTGTGGGCCGGAACTACTTTCTTACCTGGGTGGGGCAAGCTCCACGCCCTGGATACAACACTGGAACTCTACTGGAACAGGAACTCTTTTCTTACCTAGGCGAGGCCATGGAGGAAGACGCCTCATCACTCCAAGGCTATTTAAACCACACCCGATTGATGAAGCGTGCTTCGCGTTATTCTGCATCAGCAGCAGAACGCTCACCGAGTCTGGTCCAGCTTTTCTTCTTCCGATCCTGAACCTGCAAGAACAATACTTACCATTCCTGTATCCAGTCTTCAGCAGCACCTGCAAAGACAAGAAACAACAGGTTAGCACGGCAACCTTCACACGCAGCGCTTTCCTCACCTGATCCATCGGCAGGGACCATTTCTTCACGCTGCACCTCCACCTGTGAAGACAAAAGCATAGTTATTATTTACCGGCACTCCACGAACTCCGGATCTCTTCAACTCGGCAACCCTGCATCTGAAAGACAAAAGAAGAGACATTAGACAGGTATTTACTTACGCCCCTCGCGCTCGCTACAATAGGACGCCTGCAAATACTCCGGCGTTTTCCAGCATCTCTTCAGCACGAACTCAAGCTGCAAGGGAAAAGAGACAGTTAGAGCGCTTGCATTTACTTACGTATTTCCAAGCGCTACAATCCAAGGCTCTGGATACCACTTCGGCTCTTCTCACGCCATCTTCTTTCTCAAGAGCCCTGAAAGACAAATAGGAAACAGCATTATACAGAGCTCTGTTCTATATTAACGTGCCCACGCACCTAAAGACTATAAGGACTAAAAAGGTGTCCGGAAACTCACCGCTCGTGCAGTTAACGACGGTAGCGATCCTCTGATGTCAAGAGGCCTACGTTTCACCCAGTGAAGAAACTGGCAATGGCACCCTGCACCAGACGCAGATGGAGAGTCCAGCATTCACCTATCTAAGGTGAGCACGTTGACCTGAGGGGCTCTACGGAAAAGCTAGGAAGAGAGAGAGAGGGGCACTCAACAACCCAGATCATTAACCCCCATATTCTTTCACCTGCAGAAATCTCACTCTTCGAGTTCGACACACAGTGCGAAGAGGCTCAGCCCCAGAAGCCAATCGAGTCCTGCACATCACTTTTCGAGTCACAGACACCTTCCTGCCAAGACCCGCGCCTCGGTGGGAATCAGGTGAGCGTTACATGCAAGTTAACTTTTGAGTGTTACACGTCAGATTGTGAAGCGTTTTTAGTATACAAATTATGTTTTGTATGAAGTTCGAGGGAGTTGAAGCGAGACGGGCTATCGGTTGATTTCCATGTTTCCCCATTTCTTGTACTTGTCATTAGACGGACTCCCTTTGCCAAACCATTGAATTGTCCTTATTGATTGGTGTTCGAGTAAGAAAAGATGCACCCCATCCATCTCAAGGTGCAGCTATCTCGTCTTAAAGTACTGCAGATCAAACCCCGACTCTATGGGCCGGCCAAGGGTCTCTCCAGTACACTTGGTAGCAAGATCGGATGGTTTATCAACTATCGATTATTGATTAAAATAAGATACCTATTGGCCATCGACATAAAGTAACTCTAGGTCTTTGGCAATATCACTTTGCCTTTCGGCTGAGTAGACCTTGAAGCTCCCCGTAGACAATGGTAGCGTAAGCAAGAAACTTCAGTGAGGGCCTGAAGGGACCCATTTTCCCACACTTCCCTTCCCATTCCTACAGGCAGCTGAGCGAGCGAAAAACTGAAGAAGGCGGTAACAAAGGCGGTGATCCCGAGGGTCCAGAGAGGAACTATGCGAATGGTGAGTGAAGAAAAAATTGAGTCCTTTGGCAAACAGTGCATACCTTAGAACAAGTAAAGGAAAAAGGTAACGGAGGAAGGAGGGAAAACAAACATAGTTAGAAGTGGAAAAGACTGTATATATAAGGGGATAATGACTCGAGAATAATTAAATAAAAAAAGGTTACCGGGGAGGATACCCGAGAAGGCAGAGGTTACCAGGGTAGACACCCGGGAAGAGAGAGGTTACCGGGGCAGACACACGAGAAGTGAGAGGATTCGCCTTATTCCTACGCTTTAAATATAGTGGCTAGAAGAAACGTCTACCCAGAGTCCCACATAATGGGGAACGATTAGGCTACCACAACATTTAAAGACGTTGTGAAAGGGGTACGTTTACACTCAACGAAGGGGTAATGATTAGAGGCAGAGATATCTGTGTCCAGTAGGTGTCCGTCTGGTCTGTCAAGCGTCTGTCTTATATGTTTTGTTGTGACGTCATAAGTAAAATATTTTTTTTATGAAAACTGATTTCACATTTTTGCGATTTAATAGCTGAGAAAGAATTGCAGATGAATTGATGTTTTTTGAACAATTCGGTAATATAACATTTTTGTGGAAAATTTGGATTGGAGCTTGCAGTGTTTGGTGCTCGCTCATATTGTTAGAAGCTGTTTAAACCTCACGAAAACATTGACAAGGGTTATATAAGAGGAAAGGGAACAAATTCAAGCATGGAAGACATAACTCCATTAGCGCACTTATGCAAGCAATTGCCAAAGAACGCACCCAAGCTAAAGAAATATAGTACCGAGTGGGTTAAAGGTACCGCCCACAAGATGTTTATGCCATGGCCACAAAATGGGTCTTTATCTAAAGCCATCTTACAACATATGACTACATATTTGCATGCCACATATACAGGCAAGAAGTTAGAAAAACGCCTTGCTGTTCTCGAGTTGTGGAAAATATACGGACAGGTAAAGGAGGAAGAGCCGCCAACAGATTGGATGCTTAATGTATGCACAGGGGGGTGAGACGCCTATGGCGCCACCTGCCTCACCTGAAACGACAATTGAAGGAAGTAAGGACGAGAGATTATACCCGTTGAGGGAATTTAAAGCAGCCACAGGGTACAGCAACGCCGCAAATGAGTCACCTACACATAGTAGTGACGAAAGGATAAGGACAAGAATATTACCTCTGTAGTCCCAAGGGCCAAGTAGAGACGTGATGGCGAAAGGAAAGATCAAGCACAGACAAGTGCATCTCTCGACAAGAAGAGAGAAGGGAAGAGATGGAAAGGGAGCGAAGACAGAACTGATGAGATAGCATTTGTCAAAGACGAATGGTTGGGAGGACAAATGTTATTGAAATTCAATGGTAAAGGCATTGATGACGCAAGACAAAAGGAGAGGTTAGATGAGACACAGAGAAAGGGGAAAGAAAAGGAGTTAAGAGACGAAAGGATAAGAAGAAAATACAGACAAAGGCGAGAATAGCTATATCGCGAGGAGCAAGAAAAACAGCTTGATCGCAACCCAAGAGCAGCCTATGATCCAGACAGACAGAAACAGCAACGGTTAGAAGAAGATTAAAGGATAAGGATACGAAGAGATGAGGAAATACGAAGGGCAGATGAACGTAGAAATGAAAAGATAAAGGAAGAAGATAGGGTCAGAGAAGAGGCGAGGAAGCGCAAAGAATTTGATGATGATATTGAACGTAAGCGAAGACAGAGAGCACGTGATCTTGAATATTTTGAGAGGGAAGTTAAAAAACCCGATCCAGTTGTAGACTGGGAAGACATTGAAGAATTCTTTCCTGCGTACGATTCAGTACCAGGTACGTCTAGTGCAAATATTAAAGATGGCTTTGACACCAGAAGCATCGGAGAAACGATCGATAAAATATATGATGAAATGGGGCTAGAACAAATACCCCAAGGAGAGGGGGAGGACGAGCAACTGAAGAGCACTCAGCTGTACGACACTGAGGATGTCTCCAGAAGTAGTGGAAATAGAGACTTATCCCTGAATAGGCTAGAGATAAGTAGGAACAAAGAGGATACTAGAAGTCGCACTAGTTGGGAATGTCTGACTCCGAAAGGGAGGAGTGCGAGGAGAAAGAGGAAAAGGGATGAAGCGAGAGACGACTCCTAAGGGAAAAAGGGATACAATGGTCAGACACCAGTGAGTCTGCACCGAGGGTATCAGAGTCAGCCACGCAGTCTGACTGACATGAAGGAGTATCTCATGGTTGGGAGGGGTGTCTTAAGGACATTGCCAAGTAGACAGCAATGCAGGAATATTACCCCTGCAATAGACAGGAGAACAATGAGAGAAGAAAAGAGGGCCATGCATTCCAATTTCTGCTACTAGAAAAATGGGGAGTAAGACCACAATATATTCCATGACCACACATGGATCGAGAAAACTTGAAAAACAAGCTTCCAATACTGATATCGGGAGCCGGAAAGTGGATACATGAGTTAGAAAAAATGGCAGGAGGAAACACGTTAGCTATAGGGGACATTAAGGGCCTCCAATTCGCCATACTTGGTGAGAGAGCAGAAGATGTGTGGTCATGAGCAGGCTACCCTGGCGTAATCACAATTAATAACGGGCATGACGGAGCGCCATTTAACAATTGTAGAGCTGCAGTATGGAAAGCGCTATGAGTACTTTACCCATATACTCTGATATGGGAGCTATAATGACTCGAAAAATGAAGGATTCTGAAGATCCGTTAATTTATATACAGAATTTACAAGACGCGTGGATGCTCGAAACACATGAATCTTGGACGAAATCAATACCTTTGATTTACCATATATTGTGCCAAGGCTTGCCAGAACCAGTGCAGAAACAACTCAAGGAATTGGTAGGAGTTGAGGCTAAGCCTTGGGCTGAAATACAGTTGACTATTTCACATTATTGTAGACTGCTGCAGGAAAAGAATTGCAAAAAGGAAGCAACTCGAAAAGGCGAGGAAGCGAAATTGGTGCAGAAGAAACTATCAAAGTATGCTCTTGAAGGAGCCATGCTATCTAGTGCAGCTGAACAAAACATGCAGTAGGTGGCTAGTCCACAAAAGAATAATCAGGGTAACATAGGGTTTTATCCACGGGGAAGAGGATTTAGGGGAAGAGGGTGGCAGAGCAATCAGGGAGGTTTCCAAAATAATCAAGGAGGCTTCCAAAACATGCAAAATGGAAACCTGGATATGTTGAATGGGCAAGTAATCAGACCACTGCCAGTATGTTGGCTATGTGGAATGACAGGGCACTTGGCGCACACATGCAGAAATCAATGCATGATACAGAACGGCCAAGGAATGGGAGCAGGCATGGAGAATCCACCCGCAGTTTTACAACAGGGCGTTGCACAGAATCAAACGGTGCAACCTCAGAGCATTGGCAGTTTTCCACAAAGACAAACCCAACAGGCGCCGTTGCAAGTGTCACAGGCAATTAGCATAGGGCAGACCCAGAACCCTAGAAGCGGAAGTAACAATGGGAATGGGAAAAATCCACAAGTGACAGTGGGCTAAACTTGTATATGAACTAGGACAGCGCACTGGGAACCCTGTTGTGCTCTATCCTATCAGTGATACCAGACCTTCACAGGGAACCTAGAGTGGATGTCGTTATGGGGGCAAAGAATATTCCTTCCTAGTGGACACAGGTGCAACACGCTCGTGCATATGTGAAGGCTAGTTTTTCTTGTCCGGCGAGGCCATAGATACTCAGAGTTTTACAGGAGCTAACAGTCGAGTTCCCTTTACAAACACACTCCCAGTCTCCATAGGAGAGTGCAAAATGAATGTACCTTTGTTGTATTCACGTCAGACCCCAGTAAACATTTTGGATCGAGACCTAATGACAAAGTTGAACATGACAATTTTGTTCACGGAGGCGGGCATAGTATGCTCCACTCCAGGAATGCACTACTCAAATGTATGTGAAATGATTAGAGCATACTCAGGACACATAGCCATGAGGGCCACACCATTAGAGCCAGAAATGTCCCATATGGCATGCGTGTGCTTATGGCGGGATTGCCAGGCCTTGCAGACAAAATTATGAGAAACCCTGATGAGTTCTTATTCTGACCAAGAATACCGATGCATGAGGAGGAGGGACAAGTATTTCCCTTGATGATACACACAGCTGCAGTGTGAGGGAAAGTGGTTTTGGTTGACTTTTACAATGATGAAGGCAGACAATGGTGTGCGATTATCGCCATCGAAGAAGGATATCGAGTGACTGACGTCACCGATGATGATCTGTTTGAAGAACAAGCAGAAATGAGAGAGACAATGGTCGCGGTAAGCCTCACATTTCTGGTAAAGATGATTAAAAGAGAGGTACCTCAGAAAATGATGTTGGCACTAAAACGTCCTGAATATTTGGATGACGATATAGCTAAAGTGCCTGTCTCAGTGTGGACTACCGGACCCTATGACGTGGGTCTCTTGAAGGGGGTTGGAGAAGTAAGGATTAAATTAAAACCAGGAGCAATTCTACCCAATGCACGACAATATCCCATGTCCCGAGGGGCAGATGAAGGGATTTCTAAGACAATTTCTGCCATGATGGACCAGGGCATCTTAGTGACGTCAGAGTCACTATGTAATACGTTCGGGTATCCTGTCAAAAAATCAAAGGGAGGTCTTGGTGTTTAATTCAGGATTTACGACCAATAAATGATATTGTTGAGGCCGAGTTCCCTCTAGTTCCTAATCCGTCTACAATCCTATGTAATATACCCGTTGAGGCAAAATGTTTCACGGTGATCGACTTGAAAAATGCATTTTTCTCAATCCCGTTGCACCGTGACTCACAAGATCTGACGTCATTGACGTTCAGACACATGTGTCTGAAAAGCACTAGGCTGCCACAGGGGTACTGTGAATCTCCGTCTATTTTCAACAGATTCCTGCAGATGGATTTGAGCAATACTGCTTTAGAAAGTGTCGTCTTACAATATGTGGATGACATCCTAATTTGCAGCACCACAGAAGAGCAATGCAGGCACGATTCTGTTCATTGACCATACTGGCTGAGAAAGGTTATAAGTTTGACAAGGAAAAGTTACTATATCGTCATCAGGAAGTGTTGTACATAGGCCAGCTGATCTCACATGAAGGAAAGAAAGTGACCCCAGAAAGGGCTGAAGCCATATTGAACACGGCTAAATCACACACGAGAAAGCAAATGCAGAGCTTTCTAGGCCTGTGCAGCTATGTTAGGGCATGGGTTTTTGATTACAGCTCTTATACTAAGCCTTTACTTCAGGCCCTAAAGAAGGCCCAAGTGACAAAAGAAAAGATTGAATGGTCTGAAGCCATGGAGAAAGGGTTTGCTGAACTCAAGAGAGCGATTTCTGCGGCTCTAGTTCTTGGAATTCCCAATTATGCAGAGGAATTTTACCTGTTTTCACACACAGATGCAGCGTCATGACGGCAGTGCTCCCTAAAATAACCTCCTTGGGGTACAAGCTCCTAGCATCCTACAGTGTGAATCTGGGCCTAGTAATGAGAGGCCACTTCCCATGCGAACAAAGTTTAGCTGCCGCAGAGTTCGCCATAGAGAAAGCTACAACCATTGTGATGGGATGCTCCATGATGTTGTACGTCGAGCACTCATTATTTGCCATTCTAGAGAAACCAAAGGGCACATTGACATCTCAGAGAGCTTCTGCTTATGAAGTGATCATACAAACCCATCGATTAAAATAGTCCGATGTAAGATAGTAAACCCAGCTATGTTCATCGCAGAGGCAGTCACTGAGGGCGAGCCGATACATGACTGCGCAATTTACAAAGAATTCTATGATGAAATTCCCAGGGTGGAAGAAAATACCTTGGCAGGAGGAGAGATTGTTTTTATTGATGGGTCTTCGAGAATCGAACAAAGTGATGGGCAAAGATACATAGCTGTTGCTGTGATAAAGCACACAGCAACTGGAGAGTTTTAAGTGCTTCTTAGTGCACAAATACCATCTCACTATTCAGCACAGGCTGCAGAATTTTTGGCGTTGATACTCGTGATTGAGAATCATGCAGACCAGCAATAACAGTGTACAGTGACTCCGCCTTTGTGACGTCAACAGTGCATGCACGACTAGCACACTGGAAAAGGAGGGGCTACCTCCGAGCAGATGGCACACAGTACAGCACGCAGCCTTATTGGACAGTCTGATCAAGGCACTACAGCTCACAGTGGGCATAGCGGTCGTGAAATGCGCCACCCACACGAAAGAGACATATTTTATCTCAAGCGGAAATCAAGCAGCAGACACGGAAGCCAAGCGTATGGCATCCAAAATTGAGACGGTTATGGCAGTAGAAGCTATCCATACCAATGGACTAATGATGCTTACACGAACCGTACAACAATTTGGGGAAAACGCAGTTAATGCAACACAAAGGGGAGGCACCGCAGGAAGAAAAAAACCTGTGGAAACGTTGAGGGTGTTCTTTAAACTCTCTGAGAGCTTGTGGTGACAAGACAGCACTGGTAAACTAGTAATGCCTGTAGCCCTATTAAAAATAGCGCTGGAGCAGTTACATTACCCAGCGCATATGACAAAAGAGAATCTAGCAGCAATGCTCGCGGAAGACTGGTTCATACAGAATTTAGCTGAGCATGTTGCATTCTTTATGGTGAACTGCATGATCTGCCAGCAATTCACAGCTGGGCACACACTAAAGGTTATGAGAGGAGTCCTCCCCAGGCCAAATGGGCCTTTTCAGCACTTGCATGTCGATAACGTCGACATGATTCAAGTATGCAACGGGTACAGATACTTAATTGTTGTGGTGTATCCATTCTCTAGATGGATAGAGGCAGGTCCATGTACACACCCAAAGTCTACCTGTGCGGCAACATTTTTTGTGAGGGAATTGTTCCCCAGGTGGGGGGTGTGCGAAGTCATGAGATCAAATAATGGCCCTCATTTTGTTAATGTAGTGTTCGAGCAGATTAGCTTGCTGCTTGGTATAAAGCACAAGTTCTCGTCAGCGTATCATCCACAAGGTAATAGAATCTGTGAGAAGCTCAACAGCTTGTTGAAGGCAAGAATAGCCAAGTTGAAGCTTACTCTAAAGAGGGGATGGTTGCACGGCCTTCCACTGATTCTGTATGCTCTTCGGAACCAACCTGGCTCCGACCATCATCTTACGCCACACGAGATAGCCACAGGAAGAAGAATGAGAACCCCCCTAAGTCCCTGGGATAGAGCTAGATGTGATGCCCAGTCAACAGGAGAGGTTTTAGGATCTGAACTGCAATACTATCTGAACTGTATGACAACTTGCCTTACTGTAATTTCAGACCAGCTGCAGCGACGACGAAAAGGGTGCAGCGCAGCAAAGAACACAGACGGAGACACTACACCAGATTCAGTTCAAGGTGTACGTGTTCCACTCGTCTTCCCTGGAGACGCTGTCTTGGTGAGAAACCATACAAGGAAAAGGTGGGACGAGCCAAGATTCAACGGTCCTTTTATCATAGAGGACTGCACTCCGTGCGCTGTGAAGCTACAAGGCAGGAGAGCATGGATTTTTCTCGGTGATTTCAAACCCTACATCGGAGAAAGCCCCCTGCCTGCACCCCAACGAGAGGAATCGACAAGCAATGGGGAAGAACCACAGCACATGCAGACGAGATCCATGATGAGGAAGAAAGACGCATGACCTGCAAAGTAAAGACAAAGAACTTTTTGCAAAAGGTTGTGGCTTCTTTTTGGACATTCCTCTAAGCAAAAAAGGGGATAAAAACGGACACTCTGTGCATCCCAGTTGCAGGTTGAGGAAGAAAATTGCACGTGTAAGCCACAACATAGTCTGTTGACTTTGAACTCTGGACTGAGGCACGCTGAAGCCTTGATGAGAAATAGACTATGCCAAATTTTGATCAAGGACACACAAATTGGAGAAGATACAGTACCCTGATTCCTTCCACACCGAGACCCTATTTGGAATCACTTATGCTGTCCCACAGTATAGATATCACAAAAGACGTGGTCACCTATTTCAACCTAGTGCTAAGATCATACCCGTCATTGGTAGGAAGACTCCCAAGTGTCACAGACTTTCTTCAAGATCCTGAAAATGAAAAAATAATAAGACAACTGCTTACTGTCATTGCCGAACAATGTATTATACTCCCTGAGTACAGTGAGAAAGAATCAAATGTTCCCAACACAGGCGGAAATAGATGAGCTCATCAACACACTGTTCTTTCGCATAATTGAAGACTGTCTATCTATTGTCGGGAGAACAACTGATACTCTAACATTCCTTCGAGATCCAACGAATACAGAAAACCTAAGTCGTCTCTTAAACAACATAACCTTTCTGGTCGCACTCCACGCAAACTGACAGTGCAGACCTTGTTTACATCAAGGAAAAAACATATAATCCTTAACCCAGCAAGACAGCTCAGATTTCTTTGTCACCAGAAGACAGCAGATTGGCATACAACGTCTTCTTTCACCTCATTGAGAACTTTCCAGAGCTAGTGGGAAGACCAACTAATGTTGACGTACTTACATTTCTCGGAGATCCAGTAAAGTGTACTCAGCTAAACATGCTCTTGCATGCTATTATAGCTCAAATCAAAACTTCCAATCTCCATCGAATCCTTAGGAGAAAATGTTGTAAAACTTTCCGCAGAGGGACACAACGAGGGAGCAGAGTCAAGAACTTTATTTGCTATACTTGTTGTCATTTTTTCCCTATTTCTTCATACTGATCAGTGTCCAACATGTCCTCAGGACTGAAGCAGATTCGGGGGGTGCACTGGGAGCTCACCTACTTTGAACATGCACAGTACAGGGACACACTGAAGTATTACTTAATTTGATTTCTTTTCCATAGTCTAGCAAAAGAACTGTATCCTGAGATAAAAAACAATTGTCACTTGCAAGAAGGGGACCCCTGTCCACTCAAATGGCACAGATGAGAAGGCCTGCACCATGTACCAGGATACCCGAGAACCCTCCAGCAAGAAAATGTCACATAGATGCATTCAGAGATGTAGTAATAGCAAACTACATGAAAACCTTAAGAATCAAGAGAAGCATGCATGAAGATGACAATGAACTGAACGATTACCTAGACAGCAAAGCACACCTAGGTAACAACATTTGGTACCAGCACATGAAGGAAGTTGGAAGACGGAATTCCTAAGGGGAATGCTTCTTCTGCGCACTCCTACCATACAGCATTGGGAAATCCAAGATCTTCGTAGCTGTAGAAATTGATGCAAATTGTGGTATTGTTATTGACCCCAGTATCCCTTTGCGGGTCCCGTCCTTAACGCCTGCTAAAACCAAGCATTAAGGAAGGACACGCAAAGGGAACTCGTAGTAGGGCGCAAAGGGATTACCGGCACCGGTGTCATTACCAGTGCCCGGTATCCCTTTGCGACCAGATTGTAATGAGGTCCACTGTCTTTCACGCGTAGCCATGTGCAAAACTAGAGGCCAATATATGGGAAGTGATGCTTCTCTTATATGGACAACTGAAAAGCCTATCCCAATGAAGATGATTATGTTCAAGACATTAAGACAAGAAACAGAGTTCATACTAGGAATCATGTGATCAGGTACGAGAAGCCTGGAGTTAAAGGAGCAGGAATAAGATGGGAAGTGAACCCGAGACTAAATGTCCAAGGAAAAACTCCAGAGGAAGCTTGAAAGTGGAAGAACAGAGCTCAAATGCAGATTTGGGGAACAGTACTGCCACCAGACGGATGGGAAAAGGGAGTGGTGATTTGCAGGGCATGGGTGATCACTGGACTCTACAAAGAAACTGTTGATATTGTTCAGAATGGCTGCAAGCCATTATGGTCAAAACTTTCAAAACTACTAACATGGGTGGAAGACAGACGAGGACCCCTGCAGATAGTGCCACTGGAAAGTCCGAAATTGTGCTTCAGGAACAATGGCACAAGGAAAATGGGAGGGAATCAAAACTGTGGATACATTTTTGATGCTCCAGCGATGGCGCATGGAACTGCAGTAATTATGTATCATTATTGGGCATGTGGACCCAAAGCATACATCAGACTACCCAAAAACTGGGGAGGCATACTCACGATCGTGGATGTCCACGTTCCAGCATTAGTAATCCCGAAAAGCGACCTAAATATTGACAGTTTCCCGAAAGCAGATGCTCACCTGAGGAATAAGAGATCTGTGGAACTTATAACCCGAATGAAGAGAGAGAACTACTTCTCCGCTAAATCGGAAGAATCATTTCATGCAATTCCATATGAACACAGGCTGTTCAGCCTCACCTCATCTTTATTCACAACAATTTTCATGCCAAGATTCCAAGTTGGAGCAAATATAAATGGTTGCAGATAACCAGATGGGAGTTACTGCAAACCATCAACACGACAATAAAAGGATTCAATGCAATCAAGGGAGAATTAAGAGCCAACCGACTGATGACTCTCCAGAACAGATATGTACTTGACATGATCACAGCTATGGATGGAGGAGTTTGTGCAAAAATAGGAGAATTATGCTGCGCATTTATACCTTCTCATGACGAGGAAAATGGAACTTTAACAGAAGCTATAGGTATGCTGACAAACCTGCAGAACCAGATGATCAATGAAACCGATCAAGTTGATGATGACAGCTGGTTTGGATTCCACAGGAAACACAGAAATTATGTGGGAAGATGGATCTATTGCAGCCCAAATGGACAATGCCAGCTGATGACATTGTAATGGAGGTCCCAACCTATATATATATATATTGAATCAACAGCTGAATGAAGTGGAGACCCCCCCCCACTTAAACCCAACCAGAGAAATTCAAAGGGACTTATGTGTTGTTGCAATTATGCGAAAATGTTTTTTTACAATGTTACAACATTCTAGTATTCAAAGGCATTGTGTTTATAATGTCGAAAATGGCAGTACCATGAGGTAATAAGGTGTCAAAGCACTGAATGGACAATAAGATATGTTGTACATAGACAGAAAATCGTTCTGGCTAAAATGCCTTTTAATGAAAATGCATATAACTAAAATGTGGCTTAAACAAGAAGTACTGGGGAGCTCAAAAAGTGTAATGATGAGATCACTTTAAAAGTTGAGACGTTCAGTGGCATCATGCCTTCAGAAACTTGATTAAGGGGCAGAAACCAGACATGCCTGGTCGAAACCCTTATCTGAAAGAATCCAGCTGCACAAATTATAATTGAACAGAGCACCGAAGCAGAGTTAGGAATGCATGTTAGAGCGTATTTCATTTTTGAAGGTTTTAGTCCTATTAGAATTAATTGGACAATGAGCTAATGTAAAGATGTAGTTGCTTAAGACGGTGCAGGGAGAGGTGGGGGCATTTTCCTCCCTCTCATTTTGCTATAAATGTGTCTGTGTAATTCTGGGAAGGGAGTTCTCTTTCGAGGCAGGGAACTTGTCCATAGCAGATAGTGCTGTGCTGTGTCAGCAGGGAAATGAAATACATGTTTATGAACTTAGCAGTCTCTGTGCTGATCCATTTGAGTGGTCCTTATTGAATTGTGTTGGAGTATGTGAATCCTGCACCCCAACCTCCTCGAGGTCCCATGGGCCCGTCCGAGGTCACTAGGTCCTCGTTTACAACATGGAACAAAGACGAACATGTAAGGACAGCAGGAAGCCTGAGGGGAGTAATAAAAATATGGACTCCAAAGAGACACTTCTTCAAACCATCATGTACAGACCCAGAAGATGAAGAAGGGATGAACCCAGACGGCGAAGTGAAGATGAATAGAGAAGAACCAAGTAAAATGAATCCAAAGGAGGAAGTGGTTGATGAATTGACCAGAGGGGGGAGTGTAGAGGAGGTCCCAAATATAGCCTGCAATCCAATCACCCATTTTTAAGTACCAGGAACATTCACACTGAAATATGTGACGTATGATGAGCAGATCAGAGAGCCGCAGTAGGGCTCTGCCCTGTACCTATCAGAAGAACAATACCTATTGAAGTACCATAACCAGACAACCATGGACAGTAAGGTATCCACTAAGAAAACCCTACCAGCAGATGAGACGAAATTAATACTGCTTAAGTACTGTACAGGAAGAAACCAGAAAATCCTTAATGGAAGATGAATGGTGACTTCAAGAGGGAAATGCCCCCACAGAAGATATAACTCAAGGATTACACAAAGAGACGAAACACCATGAATAAGGATATCATGAACCTATAAGAAGAAAGCGATGTTAGAATAAAAATAAGCTTAAACTGTAAGCAGCATGAAGATATTCAACCAGCTAACGCCTGTACATATGCTTGTAACCGCAAGAAAGCTTAGAAAACAGTGTGGCTTCCTATGCTAAGTAGAAGAATAGAGCAGCAAGCACCATTGTACACAATCTACCTCAAATTGAAGCATGTTATACAAGTGTGAGTCCACTTTGCATGAAAAGCAGAACCAACCCAGGTTATTATAGGCCAAACGCAAGAAGTTTCATATTCTAGTAAAACGAGGAAAAAGGCTAAATCGAAACTCGGCAGAGGCAGCTTGTGCCGGGGAAGCCAAGGTCATATCAATAGAAGCTATGAACAGTAGCTACTTTTAATTGAAGCTAAGAACAAAATATCCTGCTGCTGAGGAATCGAGATAAGACGAGGAAGGCAGGTGGCGGTGAAACGAAAATCAAATGCAGAAATTGAAAGAAACAAGGTAAATCCATGGTGTGCTAGCACATGACCAGCTGAGTGAGAAGAGGCACAGTTTCACACCTATGCTTGGCATCTGCCCAGACAGAGATATCAGAACCTTTTCGAGGCAAGAAGATACAGTTTCGAGGCCAGCCACAGTGAACTAATTGAGCCCATAAAGTGATGATTGATTGGAGGAAGGCAGGGTGAATTGGGGAACACCCTGCACCTGGTTGACCATTCTGCATGCTAAGCAAAGTGGAGATTTATGCATGGGGTTGATGCCAACCCAATCTCAATGGACCAAATCATCTAGGGTCCTATAGTTAGTAGAACCAATGGGATGTCATACTTTTAGTGACGTCTACAGTAGTTATTTCTAAAGGGCGGGTTTAGATGCCCACCTGACAGTGTTTACCCAATCCCCTCGCTCCATTACCATATACAGATATAGCACCTATATTAAAGTTACCTTTTCCTAACCAATAGTATTGCATGTTAACTTTTGAGTGTTACACGTCATATTGTGAAGCGTTTTTAGTATAAAAATTATGTTTTGTATGAAGTTCGAGGGAGTTGAAGCGAGACGGGCTATCGGTTGATTTCCATGTTTCCCCGTTTCTTGTACTTGTCATTAGACGGACTCCCTTTGCCAAACCATTGAATTGTCCTTATTGATTGGTGTTGGAGTAAGAAAAGATGCACCCCATCCATCTCAAGGTGCAGCTATCTCGTCTTAAAGTACTGCAGAGCAAACCCTGACTCTTTGGGCCGGCCGGGGGTCTCTCCAGTACAGTAGCCTCGGAAAATATGAGACTGCAATGTACCTCATTCGATTCAGCACCAAACTAACATCATTAAAAACTACTGCTATCACCCCCCTGCAGAAGAAAAGGTGAACTCTGACCCCTCATTTTTGGCCAACTACTGGGATATCGCCAACCTTCCGATTGATGTGAACTGCTGCCTGGTACTACAGAACTTCATTGAGTCTACGCGCTTATGAGCCCTTGTATAGAGCTGCCTGGTCGCCTGGGCTTTTCAATGTCAACATCATTCCACTGGTCCTTCATAACTGAACAGTAAGAGATGGATCTTTCCAGCTCTAGGCCCAAGGATTCATCTGGACAGCAATGGGACCCACATAAGCGTCCTAACCAAATACCTGGCAAAAATACACAATTGGATGATCGAGAGTAACCTCTGCCTATACGGCTCGAAGACAGAGGTTCTACGTTGTGATAGCCTAAACATCTCAATTTCACAGATTGCCTGACATCCCTCACCATTGTGCCCGTATAGCCCAGTAGGAAGGGTCAGAAACTCAAACCTCTCCTTTATCTGTCTGTTAATCCTTTCACCGCCAATTTCATATACTGAAAAAATGCCCCGTTCTTAAATTATACCACAACATTGATGTTTTGGGGGAATTAGTCCTATCCGAGCTGCACTATGTAGCGGGAAACAAAATCATGACCTCCAATTGATCCAAAATAGATCATCTTGATTTGTTTTCAATCTAAAGGAGCAGGACCACATGTCTTCAACTGTTAGATCCTTACGCTGGCCCACCATACTGCAGAGGGCGGCGTTCACATTGGTTTGCTTCACCTACCAAGCAATCCGGGGAACATGCACTAAGTAGCAACTCATCTTAAACAATGCATTCCACCAAGCAACCTACTAAGATGCCTACAAGAACAACCCTGATCCATAGGCCCTAAATTATGGGATACCCTACTACAGGTGATGCGGCTGGAATACAAAATATTAAATTCTTGAAAGGTCTTCAGACATTCCTTATCTTACAAGACTTCCAGAATTAATTCAGGAATGATTTGGGCACACTCAGGATCACAGGAAAATATTAAAAAAACTGAACTTAAACGTGAATGGTCTGAGACATAAGTGACCAGCCTTCCTCCAATCAGAGGTTGATTTTATTGTGACTAGTATAATTTGCCTCTTGGTAACTGCCCTTCTGTCGCCCTTTACCATGTCCCCTCCATCCTACAACTTGTGCACCTAGTGCTCTGAGATGGTTTATTGTATGTAGCTAAGTGTGAAAACCCAATTAAAAAACAAATATTTTATTTTTAAAAAGTCAAAGGATTAGATCATAGGTTTCATGTCTTTGGGATGAACGCTTTTTTATATTTTAAATAAGAACACAAGTGGGCAATTATAGATATCAAAATCAGGACTGTCCCTCCTAAAGAGAGCAGTAGATGAAGTGAGCTGCTGAGACATTATTCAGTGACTGGGATTATCCTGGCTCCGTGCTTCCATGGACATTTAGTCAGCAGGGGGGGGGGGGAAGTGAGAATGCAAAGGAGAAAAGGAAATCTTGAGCTGCTTCCGGAACTTCAGGTGGTCTGGCACAGGTTTGAGAGGGGCACGGAGGCCATTCCAGAGGGAGGCACCTGCAGAGAATAGAGATCTACCCCCACTCTCTGCCTGGAGAACCTTCTGACCCTCAGAGTGTTGGAGGTATCTGAGCGAAGGGCTCGAGAAGGAAGGTATTTAGGAAAAGTGAGTTGGATGTAGTGGGGGCCCCGGTCCCAGAAAGCCTTTTGGAGGGTGCAGAGAGTCTTGAAATTGATCCTTGCAGCAACCGGGTGCCAGTGGAGAGATTTCAGGGCTCGAGAGATATTGTCCCTGGGCTTGAGGCCCAAGATAAATCTTGTAGTCCTGTTCTGGATTAGTTGCAGAGGGTTGAGGGTAGAGGAAGGAAGATTGAGAAAGAGGCTGTTGCAGTAGTCCAGCCTAGAGAGAACCAGAGCTCTGGAGACAGTGAGCTTCTGGGGGAAAGTGAGAAAAGGAAGAATGCCTCTGAGGAGGTGCAGCCAGTAGTGGGCTTTCTTGGCAAGGTCCATGATGTGCCGAGAGAAGGAGAGGGTGGAGTCGAAGATGACACCAAGGTTTTTTGCCTCAAGGAAGGCGAAGGAAGAGGGCCCAAGGAGGGCAGCCAGAGTGAAAGAGGGAAAGCGGGAGCAGGCCCCCCCAATGAGAAGTATCTTTCTCTTACTGGAATTAAGGCAGAGGTCGTTGGAGGTGCACCAATCCGGGATCGTGGATAGACAGTCCGGAATGAGTGAGAGAAGAGAGGAAGCTAGAAGAGCCTGAAGGATTGCTTAGTGTCATCCGCATAACACTGAAAGTTAGAGGAGGAAGGTAGAGATCAGGTGGACCAAGGGGGCCAAGTAGACATTAAGGAGCCAGGGAGAGAGGTTAGAGCCCTGGGGAACATCACATGTGGAGAGAGAGGTAGTGGAGAGAAACAAGCCAAGTTGGATCTGGGAGGGTTGGTCCAGGAGGAAAGTGGTTAGCCACACCAGAGCCTGATCCATGATGCCCAGGACCTCACAGAATCGCTTCATCAGGACATAGTGGTTGACTGTGTCAAAAGCAGAGGAAAGGTCAAGGAGGATGAGGACAGGAGGAAAACCGTAGTTCAGATTAGCGAGCAGATCTTCACGGGTGTTCAGGAGAGCAGTTTCCATGCCTCTGGCTGTTCTGAAGCCCGACTGATGGTCATGGAGACAACCAACAGCTTCAGTTTGGAGAGTAAGCTGGGGGATGGCTAGCTTTTCCAGATGTTTGCCCAGGGAAGGAGTGATGGAGATTGGCGATAGTTTGCCAGACAGGTAGGATCGGCAGAAGGTGTTTTGAGGAAGGGGTGCACACAAGGGAGCGCTTGAGGAGAGAGAGGAAAGATCTAGTGGTGAAATAGTGATTGCAGAAATCGGCCATCGCTGAAGCCAGGTTTCAATGTGGTCCTTGATGGTTCTGGAGGAACAAGGGAGCAGCTGTTTGTAGGACACTTTCATAGCTCAGACTTCTCTAGGTGTTGTCAGAGAGAAAGAGGAGAAAGGAGGAGGAGAGGAAGAGGCAGCCTGAGGGGGGCCACGACAGGTAGAGGGAAAGGAAGAGGAGGACGAGGACAGAATGTCCTGGGTTTTAGTGGTGAAGTGAGAAGTCAAAGCCGTACAGAGGGTCTGGGAAGGAACAGGGAAGGTGGAGACTGCAGAAGGATTGGCCAGCTCCTTGCTGTGTTGCTAGTGGCCTTGTGTGTCAGGGAAACAAGTTCAGAGTTATACCAAGAGTTGCACTTGGAAGTAGGCTTTAGACAGATTTTCATGACAGATAGAAAGATGCAGGTTAGAGAGGTCTGTGCTATGGTGTGAGTCAGTTGAAGGAATAGGAGGAGCAGAGAAGGTAGAGGCAAAGGCATCCACTGACACACGCTTCATGGGCCAAATGACCGAGAAGGTAGGTGGCAGTGCTGGGGTGGGCTTTGCCTGGGGAACAGAGGGTTTCAGGTGAGAGGAAATCAGAAAGTAGTCAAAGAGAGAGGAGTGGTGAGAGGGTTAGAGAAGGGGCTATATGAGGAGATGAGAACATCTAAGGTGTGTCCGGCAGAGTGTGTCGGACCAGAGGGTAGAATGGAGAGAGAAAGTGTTGCAGAGGTTGTGCAAGAGCCCAGAGGAGGGATCAGAAGTATCCAGGGAGGAAAGTGTCAAAGCTCGTGACAGAGCGGGCTGTGAACCATGTCTCGGTGAGAGCGAGGACATAAAGGTCATGTTATTCCAGGAGGTGGCAGATGTCAGAGGAGTGTATGACAGCAGAACGAGAGTTGAGAGTAGCGATGTGGAGCAGGTTGCAACATTTGAAAACTTCCAGGGTGGGGTGCATGCTTGAGGTACACCCAGTGGAAGTGGTAGAGAGGCCCTAGTGCGGGGAGAGGTGGTAACAGGAAGTGGCATAGTAGCCAGAGAGGAGGAGGAAGGTACCAGAGAGGCGGCGACAGAAAGGAGGTGGCAGAGGAGCCATAGAAGTGCTAGTACGAGTAGCAGGATAAGGAAGGAAGTTGATAAGGCATGGCAGACTCCTATCAAAAAGGAGCAGTTTGGGCTGACGGCTATGGACCAAGATGGTGCCATTCAGATAGACATTAATGAAGGTCTTGGAGGACTGGAAGGAGGCCAAGAGGACCTCCCACGAGTGCCACCATTAATGGGGGAGGAAGAGACAGGAGAGAGAGCCGAGACCATATTTTATTTACATTTTTTTTGTATGAGGGGTCCATAGGTCTGCTGAGGGAATTACATAGAGGATGTCGGTGAGAGTCTGCCTGGAAGAAGCACTGATGTGGGATTCAGCAATAGGGAGGCCTGGGTTGGAGAGCGGGACATTCCTTCTTGAACTTCTTCCATCCAGATTTAATGAGAGGGATAGGATAGGAGATAGAGTACTAGTTAGAGAAGATGGGAGATATAGAAAGCACCATAGAGGGTACAAAGTGGAATAGCGGGAGTAGGGGGGAACAAAAGAGAGAAGGAGAAGCACAGCCCTGCACCACACAATGCATAACGGGGCGTTTTGTTATAGTGGCTCGAATCATATATTGGAAAAAGAGTAATATGCATTATCGTCGGCTCCCAAGGTTTTTTTGGCTACTTCGATGACACTATTTCACCAGCAATAGGGAGACTCATTTTTAATAAAAAGATAATTGCATTCAAGGGGACCGCCAATGATCGCACTTAGCTGCTGTTGGCTCCAGTGCATGCAATTTTCTATCTTAGCAAAACAGAGTGCAACAGTAAAGAGTAAACAAAAGGCAAAATCACCCTTACTTTTTACTTTTATTCTCCATTTTTGTAAAAGATGTAATTGCTACCTGCAAATAATGCTTCACATGTGGTATTTATAATGGATTCCTATGGAAAGCGTCTACTTTTAGCAGGGATTTTTAGCAGGGGTTCTAAAGGAATCCATTTGTTGTATGCTTGCATGAACATCTCAAACAGGCATATCAGGAAGAGGTTTTCCAGGTGAAGTGGAAAGGACAAGGAGAAAAAGAATTACCCATCCCGTCTCCAACTCCACCTGAAACATTTTTATAAAAATGACTCAGATGTGAACTGCTTTACGCCTTGATGGACCGCATTTAGGCCATATGAAGGGGGATCATTTTGAAATGAATGCAAATTGCATGCACGGGTCCATCAATGTTTGCACAGGTGCAGTGGATTTCAAATTTTGCAAAGGCAGAGTGCAAAGGTAAAGAGTAAAAAAAAGGTGAAAGCGCTGTTACTTTTATGCCGCACTTTACAGAAAGTTACCAGCGCCTGTGAATTACGATTTGCAGGCAGCGTTTACTAATGGATTCCTATGGAATCGGCGGCCCATGCTGGCGTGAAACAAATTCCTCACACAAGATGGAGGAGGAAAGCCCAGCGAAGATTGCATCTGCACTCCATGCCCCTTCTCCGTTATGTGCCAGCAAGAAAGTGGGTTGGAGCATAAAATGAATGCATACACGAATTACGCCATGCTTTTACGCTTTCACTTTATGCACCAACACATTCTAAAATGGTCTCCAAATGAGCCCCAGTGTGCTGTCTATTTTCCATTTGACCATCTTCTACCCGTTTTGTTTGGCGTTCACACCTTTTCCACTCCTACTCACTCGCGCGATGACGGCAGAGTTGTTTCCACATCAGCTTTTAAGTGGATAGGGCTCCGAGCAGCCCTACAAGTGGCGCAGCGATTGATTTCAATCAGGAATGGTCTCAAAAGTCGGTGCAGCATTTCAAAAACGTGTTTTTCCACTCTGCTTTGCTGTGGTATTGTTCGCCATATGAATGCCTCCTCTGTGACTTTGCTGTGCAGTGTGCCACAGCAAATAGGTCCTTATTGAGTGTTGCTGACGTTGTAGGCAGACCTCACGCAAATGGGAAGATGAGGCGACTTGGCGTAGCGCCCCGCCCCGCCCCTTTCTGAAAGGGCAATTTGCGATTTCCTGATGTGTACAGCCAGCTCACAGAGCCGTAGGCGTCAGCTAGGTAACAATGGTGGGAACCCTGCTCCAGTCAACAGGTGGGCTGGTAGAGTACTAGAAAGAAGAGCCATGAAAGAGAAACAAAGGCCTGCTTTAGTAATATGGCTATGTGTAGGAAAAACACGTTCCCTATTCACCAAGCCCGTGGGAAAAGTCTATTTCTTTGAAAGGAGCGGGAAATGTTTTTAATTATTTATTTACATGGAGCTTTGTAACACACTTCCTCTAAGTCTTTCCTGATGTGGGGGCCGGGCCATTAGCATCAAGCCGGCCCCCTGTGGGTGCTATGGGACACCAGCACCACAAAGCCCAGTGCCTCAGAGCAGGGGAGTTGCTAGGTCTGGAAAAGACCCGGGGCTACGCTGGTGTCGGAACTGTTGGGACTGGGGGCTAGCTAGTCTTTTGGCTGTAGCTGCTGAGATTCTATCCGGGGCTACAACCAAAAGACCAGGGGCTATATCCCCCTTAGCCCCCCCCTAGCAACTTCCCTGCCTCAGAGGGTTGCCAGGGACACCCGGTCTTAGATCGGGGCATGCCGGACCATGCCCAGCACATGCGGACCCTGGCCACCTTGCTGGCAAGAGGGCCCATGGCAACATGGCCTGCAGGCCCGTGCTCACACGGTGTGGGCCTGCATGCCTAAATGAGAGACGGACTCAGGCGTTCCTCTTTGGGAGTCTTCCACCGTTCTGTTGTACGTGCGTGCAGGGGCTCCTTTTATTAGCTTGGGGTATGACACAGTCATGGCCCATCCTAAAAGGGCAATACACATGGGAGGACCAAAGCACAACATAACAAAAAAACATATGTTACTACAACATATATGATTCCCTCTCCCGTCACAGAACAACATTTCTTGGGCTACTTCAGAGTCGTAGGACCAACAACAAATAGGATATGCTACTGCTACATGCATGGGGCTCACAAAGTTATAGACATACAGGCCCCCTTCCTGCCCCTACCTGCAAGGCTAAAAACCTCGGGGTCATCTTCGACTCCACACTCTCCTTCTCTCCTCATATATCTGATGTCTCTAAGAAGTCACACTACCAGCTGCACCTCCTCAGAGGTATTCTTCCCTTCCTCTCCTTCCCCCAGAAGCTCACTGTCTCCCGAGCCCTGGTTCTCTCGAAGCTGGACTACTGTAACAGCCTCTATCTTAATCTGCCTGCCTCCACTCTCCGCCCTCTGCAACTCATCCAGAACAGAACTGCGAAACTTGTCCTTGGCCTCAAGCCCAGGGACCGTATCTCTCCAGGACTGAAATCACTACACTGGCTCCCAGTGGCTGCGAGGATTAAGTTCAAAACCCTCTGCATTGTCCACAAGGCCTTCTGGGGCCTGGGGCCTAAATACCTTCAACTCTCTCTTCCTAAATATCTTCCTTCCCGAGCCCTACGCTCATCCGTCTCCAACTCCCTCAGGGTCAGCCGCTTCTCGAAGCAACGAGCTGGGGGTAGATCTCTCTCCGCAGCAGGGGCCTCCCTCTGGAACAGCCTTCCTGCCTCCCTGAAACTTGAGGAGAACCATCTCCGGTTCCGGAAGCACCTCAAAACCTTCCTCTTCGCTTCTGCCTTCTCTCTCCCTCTCCCCTGCTAAACCTGCTTAACTCCCCTCTGAATTCTGCACTAAACCTGCATCTGGGCCACTCTCAGCGACCTCTGTCCAGGGCCCAGCCACTCTCCACTTGCACTGCCTCCCTGGCTCCCCCTACACTGTGGGACTGTCACTGTATCCCTACAGCCCCCTTCCTAGCACTTGCTCTGCACTTACCTCGCACTTGCCACCAGCTGGCCCTTTTTATTTATTATTTATTATTTATTATTTTATTACGCTACTTACCTTGTACTGCACTTTCCCCCCACCTCCTCCCCCTGCACTTTCCCCTTTTTCCCCCTACCTCTGCACTTGCGCGATCTGAATGACACCTGGCCTAGTAGGATCGTTTGTCTGTCTTCCCCTTGTTTCCCTCCCTCCCTGCCTCGTCGCGCCTTGAAACACTTGTGTATAGGCGCGTTACAAATACCATATCATATCATATCATATCATATCATATCAACACATAACCCGCAGGTGACAGTCGCGGTTGGTGAACCACTGCTGGAATGTTGGCAGTTCGAGCACATGTTACGAAACCCTTTATTAACTCGGGGTGTGAAACTGCAACCACTGAATGCCACCATTGTCTGCTGGCACCATATAGAGCACACCTACAAGCTGCAGGATCACAACTTCACATAACTGTTCTTTACCGAGACCACTTTAAGCATATAGCTAATATGCAGGCTCACAGCATCAAAACACGTGTTTAGTGAGTCTGCTTTAAGCAATTGCAGGACTGCAGGCCAGTTAACGTTCCATCAGTGTCCGTTCAGGATAGTTACTTCCACGGGTCATGGGCAGTCCATGCATGGCACAATCCATAGGCCAGTACAGTCGCACCTGCATGCACCAGGGGCCACATCGGCCGAGTTCCTTGATGGTATAGTAGGCAGCGAGATGCGGGTAGCAGGGCGTCCAGGCTGTGCCACATGCAGGCTCAGTCAGTCCCTTTTCATGTCGGGGGCAGGGCAGCAAGACACTGGTAGCGGGGCATCTAGGCTGCGCCATATGATGTTGACAGGGTATGGGTGACCCCCCTTTCCTGGCCATGCTCCCTCAGTCAGGAGTGTCACTTTGCTACTGGGGCACAGAGGGGCGCACAAGCACTCGCACGGAGCAGCAACCCTTACTCTGCCTGTTGCACCACACTTGGTGGCGGGAGTCAGGGAGCCCGTTCCATGGCCCAGGGTGCCAGGGTAGAACAAGGATGTTATAGCAGGCAGGGTGACTTTAGTGGCAGGATGTCAGTGCCACCAGCTGCCTGGTTCTCTCCCCCATGCTGGAGAGAGGACAGGTGTCTGCCAGTAACAAAGGGCGCACACCGGTGGCAGGGTGTTAGGAATCCCTCCTTGCTCCCCATTGCAGGTATGGGGCTTTTGACACAGCAGAGTGCTGCCCCATGGTGTATGCTGGCACAGGCAGCTTCTTTCCCCTTCATTTCCCTGGGTGTTAGGCAGGCACACTGTGCAAACTCCGATCACGGATCCAACAGACTTGTACTTTCTCACTCCGATCTCGGAGCATAGCAGAAACTAACCGCATTCACGCCCGAATATCTTTTAACCTATGCTCCAACACAGAGCTCTGAGCCATTCTCCACCAGCGGTCTGGGGTCACTCTGGTGCTTACTTGCAACCTTTTCTCCATGGTCTGATGTGGAGCTGCCAGGCACTTGACCCTTGATGGGCCCAGGATCTGCAAAGGCCCATACGCTTTTATTCCTTGTGTGCCGTGTGCAGTGCTGCCTCCCTCTTTGTTGTCGGCGCCCTCATGGAGCGCTTCAGCTGTTCGCCACCAGCAGGCCCAGGAACACGCAGTGGCTGCCGGCACAGCACAGTGCCGGAAGGCACGGTCCTGTGTTGCTGTTGGACATGAGCAGCCTCCTCCTTCCACTCCGGATTGGAGTCCCCATTGCTCACCGGCCAGCCGACCATGGTTTCAGTGAGAGAGGGGGCTGCAAGCAACAGCGAAGCACGCCCACCATTAGCCCTGCCCACATGATGGGGGCGAAGGGCACTCACTTTCTGTGGCACAGGGTGAGGCATACCTGACCTCCTATGGCTATGGGTCTCCTGCGTGGCTGGACTGTGCCTAGCTGAGCACAGAGGACCGCGTTGGTAGTACGGCCTCTGGTTGTACTGCGGGGTGATCCCTCACCTCCCTGGTCTTTCTGTAGCATCGTGTGATGTTACTGGGAAGGTTGTATATGTATATGTTACTGGGAATGTTGTATATGTAATGTGTGGAATGTAGAACTGACAAGGGTGGAATGAGAATGGCTTTGTTTATCTGGTGAGCTGAAAGGAGTTATGGACAAGGCTGGTGGGGCATACTGAAGATTTTAACTTTATGTAAATAAATGATCTTCACTGCTCATCTGTGTGAGAAGAATCATTTCACTTTCGCTCCAAACTGGAGAATATGCTAATCACCGCCGAGCGGCCCGGGCACCCTGGTTGATGCGTGGACAGCCGTGCACTTCTTCTTTTTCTCACCGGGCGGTCCAGGAATCACAGCGGGCTAGTCTTCCTTCTTCCTCTTGGGGGGACAGGAGTTACACTCACCCTGGTTTAGGCAGCAGTGGCCCCCCAACTCCTCTCTCCTTCTCTTCTCGTTGCGGATGCTGCAGGGGAGCTGTGTGCTGACTCCCACACCGGCCGCACAAGCACCCTCCTCACAGAAGGTCGCGGTTGGGGGAGGGTCGCTGGCAGGACTCCTGCATTATCTCTGGATGCCACTCCTTGTCTTACTCGCGGGGACAGCTCCTTTGCTCCTTTCTCAGGGAGATGGCAGCCGCCACCAAGTCTCTCCCTCCTTCTTGGAGGACAATACAAGTTTGAAAGACAGCAGGGACAAGGACCCTCGTGGGTGTCTTCCTCGTCGCCTTTTTTATGGGGCCGGCCATTGGCATCAATCCGGCACTTTGTGGGTGCTAAGGGACAACAGCACCACGGAGGCCCAGTGCCACAGAGGGTTGCTGGGGATACCCGGTCTTATGTGGGGGCAGAGCGGACCTTGTCTAGCACATGCAGACCCTGGACACCTTGCTGGCAAGAGGGCCCCAATGCAACATGGTCTACAGGCCCGTGCTCACACAGTGTGGGCCTGCAGGCCTAAATGAGAGACGGACTCAGGCATTCCTCTTTGGGATTCTGCAACCATTTTGTTGCACGGGCCTGCATGGACTCCTTTTATTAGCTTGTGCCATGACACAGTCATGGCTCATCTTAAAAGGGCAATACACATGTCAGGGACACATCCCATTAAAAGGGCAACACACGTGGGTGGGTCACAGCACAACATTTCCCTCTCATTCCTTTTCCATCTGTGTGTCATTTTGCTCTCACGCGCTCTCTCTCTCTGTCAGTGAGACGAGTGTCAGCAGGCGCGCCACGCCATTGAGGTGCCCGGACTTCATTTCCCACACTCCCTAAAATTTGAGCTGAGGGGTGGGACTTCCAGACATAGCTTTGTGTTAGTGAGAAAGGGGAGAGAAGCCTTTCCTGAAACCAGCGTCTTTAAAGTATTACTGTGCACGTCCAGAAAAATATATTTACACAAATGAAGCAACACTTTAAAGCTGCCAGCTTCAGTAAAGACTTCCATACCCTCTCTGCTTCAGAAAAATCCAATGCACACATCCCCACGGATGTGAGCCAACATATACAAATGTTAAGTGCTCTTTCACATCCCAGGGGAGGGGACTGCTGTGCAAACCTGCTTTGTGTTAGGCAGAGAAGCGAGGGAAGCCTTTTTCTGAAACTACTAGTGTTAAAGGGTGTTGCATGTTAGCTCATTATGTATGTATGCATGTGTGCAAGGAGTGTGTTTGCAATGTATGTGGGAATGTGTTTATGATGTATGATGGGCTGAGTGTGCATGTAAACTAGTGAGTGTATGATCAATGGCATGCTCAAAGGAGTGAGTGAATGTGTAATTGTATGTGTGTGCACTTATGTGGTGATGAGCTGATTTTGGTGGGTAGAGAGTGGGAGATGGGGGGTGGTTGGTGGGTGAGGGACGGGTGAGCTCCATGCCAGACAACCCCTGGGGGTAGAACAGTGGGAGCATAGCCTCTAAGTATTCCCTGCATAGTTTCTGAATTGGCCCCTCCCATCACCAGTTAGCTGCCCCCCACCCGAAATGTAGGTTGTCAGTGGGTGAGTGCCGTCTTGCAGCTCTCTCCCTCTCTCATACTGTGTCAGTGTTGTCAGTCTCTCCATGACTCTCTCTTGCCTTCTCTCTCTCTGTCACTGTCTCTCTGTCTCTCTCTCTCTCCTTTTTTCCGTCAGTGTGGTCTGTAAAGCTCTTCCAATCTCCCTTATTCTTATTCACTTTTTGAGTGAAATCTGGGTTTTCTTTCTCCGCTCTCTCTGTACCTCTTCACGTCCCCTCCTGTTAGTGTTGACTTCCGCTCTGCTCGTTCTCTCTCTGTCTGAGGGCCAATGCAAGGATTTTAGCCAGCTTAGGCTAAAGGCCATGATCCAGCCCCACCCATTACCAACCCCATGTGTCCCTACTATAATACCCCCCCTGCCAAATGTGTCTTCAGAGTTTCACATGCATGTCTTGCCCACCACGTTCACAAGCGGCTGTTTCACCACCCTGTTTCAGACCTTCCTTTTATAAAAAGGAAACATGCATTCACTTTCTGCTACACACACAATCTATAGCACACAAGCAGCATAAGAAACAATGGGGAGATCAGGCAGGATTCGAGAAATCCATGAGATCAGGTGGAATTGGAAATAATAACAGTCATGCTTGCACATCCCACACTCCCTCCCACATCCCCGCGCTTTCTGGGCCAAGGAAGGCCACTGCATTGACATACATCAGGCATCTATTTGAGGGTTGTCAGGAGGACGCGCCCACTCCCTTCCTCAAACACTGTTGACCCTCCTCTGGCAGCCCTTGACACAATTGCGGAGGCAGAGGTACAGCTCGCTTTGTTGCAGTATCTTTGTCTCCCTGCATATGCCTTCCAACTTCACTGACCTGAAACTCAGAAAGCACTGCTGACGTCAGTGAAAGGGAAGAGGCCATGCTTAATTTGTGGGGGTGTTTGGCTGGCGCAGCCCTGGCACTTATTTCTGAGCCCCAACACTTATTGTCTTACACTGAGTTTGATTATGAAGTGGTGACAGTCCCCACATCCATCAACCCCAATGAGCAAGTGCGAGCTGTAGTTTAACCCCAAATGTGTCGACACTGTGGGGAGCAGCTGTGGGTGGTGGCAGCAATGGTGGGGAACTGCCCGATCGCAGCGTCGCAAGCGTGCTAGAAAATACTTGGGCCCTAGCACTTATTTTCTTTTACATCTAACCAGTGGGAAGAGGGGGTTATTTATTTATTGTATTGTTTTTAATAACACGCCTAATACCGTACCTGAGTTTAGTTTCTAAGCGCGGATCCAGGACTCGAATCTCTGTTGCTCTGCGTGGTCTTGCTTCCAAGACCAGCGCGTTGCCCCTGTGCTATCCTCCGTTCACTAGTAGCTCTGTTAGTGGCTGTCAGTAATTTTACCACTGCCACAGCCAGCTCGGTGGTAGGCCCCTTGAATCTTCCTTTCAGGTATCAATCAAAGAGAGCAAATATAAAACCCTTTCACTTGGCTGTGCATTTTCAGCTGAGTGATGGGAATTGCTTAGGCATCGCTGAGATCTGGTCAGTATCAGAACTGACTCTGCCAGACCTGAGCAGGTGGAATGCTACTCAGAGCACCATCTGGCAGCACAGATAATTCTCCTGCAGAATCATCTTCAGCCAGCCTGGCTGCTGCCAATGGGCCGCCATGATTGTCTGATGTGACAAACACCTCCCCTTCAATAAACATATAGCTAAGAAAAGTCAGACAGCTTGGTATCAGCTCTCCCTCATGCGGAAATTCAAACCCTTCCTCCCTATGGAAAGATTTAGATCCACCACTCAAGCCCTGCTCCTATCCCACCTCCAGTTGTCCTCCACTGTGCCCCCGACAAGTGTCATACACGCAGATGCACACCTCATCAAGGGTCTACGCAGATACAACCACATGTCCCCGCTCTCATCAACCTTCACTAGCTGCCACTGCATGCACAAATCACCTTCAAGTATTGCTGCATCATCTATAAGGCACTCACCCTCAAGTCACCCAGCTACATCACAGAGAAACTCCAGCAGACAGCGCACCATCAGAAGCCAGGAAACGTGCAGACTAGAAATCCACCACAACAAAAAGGAAAGGACCAGAAAACAAGACTTCTCTGCCTACACCCAAAGACTATGCAACCTCGTCCAAATCAGTATCAGACTCGCCCCCACACTACAATTCAGAAAAGAACTCAAGACCCACCTCTTCAAGGAGTATCTCCTCCTCAACACCTAAGTCATCATGTCACCCCCTCGTGCCACCTGTCACCCTAGACCGCACCCACCCTTGTCAACACGCCATCCAGTACAGCTGTACCCCTCCTGTGTGCCCCTCTGTATCCTACCCCTTGCTGTATATCTGTTCTGCTGTTATCTCTGAAAAGCACTCTGTTAAGTATCTGTATTGTTCTATACCTCTGTAAAGCACTCCTGTACTTGCTTCTCTAAACAAGGTCCATGCTGTCGTAAATGGAGGATAGCTCAGTGGCAACTCGCAGGTCTTGGAAGTAAGACCACGCTGAACAATACTGGTTCAAATCCCGGATCTGTACTTAAAAATCGACCTCAGGTATTAAGCGCATTATTATAAATACCTGCACTTACACGTTCCGAATGGACAAGGCCTAGTAGGATTGTTCCGTCCTGTCCCCACCCCTTGCCTTGTTGCACCTTGACACACATACGTTATAGGCGCATTAAAAATGAGCAATACAATATATATGACAATAATAATATTTGAGGCCACTATTACATTTACACTATGTCAGGAGCATACACTTTATCTTTTTTTATACCATTACTGATGAGATGGACGCGACTTTATAATTAATATCCCTTAAGAAAGCCTGGGACATTCACATAACCTATGTATGTAAAGCTTCTTTTACCTGATATCTTATCCAGTGGATAGTCCGAAGTCATGAGATGCAGCCTACTCGTCTATTGCTTGAGCCTGGCAATTAATATTTAATCCTGGAGTATTGTTATGGCTTAGGTTTTTTATGAAATGATGAACTTTCCTGTCCGCCCCTCTTCTCCCCACCACCCTGTACAGCTGTACCCCTCCTCTGTGCCCCGCTACATATCTGTTCTGTTGTTGCCTCTGTAAAAGCACTCTGTTGCTTCTCGAAGCTAGGTCTGTGCTCAATAAATACCATACTAATAATCTTAATAATAACAGAATGGACAAGGATAATGCATGTTTCCCTAATAAATGAGTATATGCACAGCATGCAGGGGCCAGGTTCCCTTACTTACAAACATGCATAGGTACAACATTGTAGGACAAATGCCTGCAAGAGCCTGTGCAAACTGTCCTTTTAAATGGGTACGTGCACAACACAAACATGATCAGTGCAAGCTTTCCTTACACTTGCACAGGTACTGCAGGTTCAAGGCCAGTCCTGGTTTTCTTTGTAAACTGTTAAAAGTACAAGTATGGGAATGGCCAGCGCAAGTGCCCCTTACTAAAGTTTACAGGTACAACACAGTCAGGCCACTAAAAGGACGCTTACAAGCATTGACAAAGCCAATAGTTTTGGCTGATGTATGGTGAACACATTTCCTCAGTAAATGTCTACAAACACACTTAAACAGATGGGGGATATGTTGGGGCTGAAACCAGATATAGCAGAGAGGTGGTGTAGAAGGTGGATGAATTAGCATGAATGCGCAAACAGGGACGTGTGAATGAATCATTAGGAGAATAAGTGGAGAAGGACTGCAATGGCATGGAAGCACTACGAAGAAAGAGAAGGACAGTGATAAAAGAGAAGGACTGTGATGAAGGAGAAGGGAGGAGGACAGTGAAGAATGTGAAGGAGGGCAATGATAAAGGAGAATGACCCTGATGAAAGAGAAAGGCTGTGGCAAAGGAGGTCTTTGATGGATGAGTAGGACTGAGATAATAAAGGAGCATGACTGTGATGAAGGAGAAGGACAATGATCAAGGAGAAGGACCATAACAAAGGAGGAGTGTGACGAATGAGAATGAGAGTAATGATAAAGGAGAATGACCCTGATGTTGAAGAAAGACTGTGGCAAAGGAGGACTGTGATAGATGAGTAGGAATAAGAAGATCTATGTGATCACTGCGCCGCCCATAACTGTGACGGCCGTAATGCCTAGGCCAGTTACGGCGCGGCGCAGTGATCATATAGATCGCTGTGCCCGCTTCCCCGGCCTGATTTTCCCTTCCTACCCCCCACCCACACCCCCCAATTTACCGTTCACGGTGGCACACTGCTGTGTGTGCCGCCTGCACCCTGCTATCCCTGCAGGATCAGCTCCTCCCACTAACGTGGGTTAGAGCTGACGCCGCAGGGTGCTTTTCTTTCTTTTATTCTTTCATTCCCCCGCTTACCAAAATGATAAGCGGGGGACACCCCCGCAACTTCTGACTCCCGTCATGGCACCCAAGCAGAACGGGGGACACCCCTGCAACGCCCGCTCTGCCTGGGCGCAGTAAATGTCACCCTCATTTTGTGCTCACCCAAAGTCGCAGTAACGGCAGGGGCGCACAAATGAGGGCAACATTTTTGTATGATTCCGGAATGAGGTAATAAAGGAGAATGACTGTGATGAAGGAGAAGGACCGTGATGCAGGAGAAGGACTGTGACAAAGAAGGAGGACAGTGACAGATGAGAAGGAGTGCAATGATAAAGGAGACTGACCCTGATGAAGGAGAAAGACTGTGGCAAAGGAGGACTGTGATGAATGAGTTGGACTGAGATGATAAAGGAGAATGACTGTGATGAAGTAAGACTGTGACAAAGGAGGAGGACAGGGAGGAATCAGAAGGAGTGCAATGATAAAGGAGAATGATCCTGATGAAGGAGAAAGACTGTGGCAAAGGAGGACTGTGACAGATGGGTAGGGCTGAGATGAAAAAGGAGAATGACTGTGATGAGGTTAGACTGTGACAAAGGAGGACAGTGACAAATGAGAAGGAGTACGATGATAAAGGAGAATGACCCTAATGAAGGAGAAAGACTGTGGCAAAGGAGGACTGTGATGGATGAGGAGGACTGAGAGGATAAAGGAGAATAACTGTGATGAAGTAAGACTGTGACAAGGCAGAAGGACTGATGATGGGGAATTAATGTGAAAAAAGAGGAGAGCTGTGACAAGGCAATGTGGTGAAGTAGGGTCATTGGTCTTGTGTAGCGCCCTTCAGCCATTTTTGATGGTCTCGCTGAAGGACTGTGCATAAGGAAGATGGTGATGAATGTGTGTACAAAGGTGGAGGAGAGCAGAGCAAGAAAGAGTGTGCCAAAGAAGAAGTACTGTGCCATAGGAGAAGGGCTATAATGAAGCAGAAGGACTGTGGTGAAGAAGGAGAGGTGTAACACAAAAGAAGGGCGATGATGATAAAGGAGAATGACTCTGATGAAGGATTGTGATGAAGGAGAAATACTGAGACAAAGGCCATTTCCATCTGAGGATTCTATGCTGGGTGTTTCCCTTCCTGCTGTGTCATCTTAGACCTATGGTGGTAGCCTCTCCGGTGTTAAGCTGTGTAGACTATTGCAATTATTTGTTTTTGGCTCAGCCGGTGGGGCTCATCCACTGGTTGCAGTTGCTGCAGAATCTGGTAGCCATGGTGGCCACTAACACTCCTTATGGCGCTCATATCAGTTCAGTCTGCAATCTCTCCACTGGCTTCCCATCGCCAGGCGTATTGAATTTAAGGCCCTTTGTCTTGTTCATTGGGCCTTGTATCGCCAAGGTGCAGACTACTTCTGGGACAAATTCCCTCTGTACCTCCCCATCCAAACCCTTTGCTCTGGGATTGTCAGTTTAATCTCTGACCCAAAGATTCGCCTTTCTAGAGTGGTCGGCCGTGCTTTCTCTGTCGCAGCCGCCAAACTTTGGGAAACGCTCTCCCCCGGCTTTGAGATGTACTCCCAACCATTTGCAATTTAGGCATCTCTTGAAAACATTCCTCTTTTGAAGCATGCCGGATTTCCCAGTTGTGTTTGATGTCCTAGTGCCAAGATGGCGTCAGACCTACGAGCGATTTACAAAACTGTATAACATAACATATAACTGAGAAGGAAAAATCTGATATTTGCATTAGGGGATCTTTCATTCTTTCTCTCTCTCGCTCTGTCAGAGTCTGGTCTGGGTTTCTCTCTGCCTCTGTTTATCTCACTCTCACCCTCTCTCCCTCTTTCTCTCTCTTGCTCTTTTTCCCTTTCCCCCTGGCTTTCTCTCCTCCCCCCTTCTCTTCCTAACCATTTCTCTCCCACGGTGCTTGTCTGTCCCTCTCTTTGTCTCTCTCTCTCTCCCTCTCGTTCTCCCTAAGATCCTCTCCATCCCTCTATTTTTCTCTCTCCCCCTCTCTCTCTGACTCCATCTCTCTACTTATCCCTGTCTTTCGCTCGGTTTTCACTCTCTTTTTTCCTCACTCTCTCCGGCTCTTTCACTCTATCTCTTCCTCTGGGTGTGTATCTCTCTCACCTCACACTACCTTCATTGTGGTGTGTGTCAGTGGGCGACAGGTGTCTATATCTCTTGCAGTGAGTGAACGTGTGTTGTGAAGGGTGTTCTCATTTTTATTTATTTTATTGGGCATTTATAAGCCACTTATACAACAAGACAGTGTTTCAAATGCCACAAGGCAAAAGAGAAAGGGAGCAAAGGAACAAGTAATCATCATAAGACAAATAATAGATCATAAAAACAACAACGGCCCTACTGGGCCTTGTGACATTCAGAGCATGCAAGTGCAGAGAAAAAGAAGGGGGATCGAGCAAAGGCTAAGTGCTGAAGTTCAAAAGGTGTCAGTTGTAGTGGCAAGAGGTAAGTGCAAGGGCAGAGACAACACGAGTGAAGGGGGAGGTCAACCACCCACCAGGTAAGTGCCGGACTGTGACAGCACTTAGTCACTTCCATCAGGCAGAGCCGGTGACTGCAGGCCCCCAGATAAGGTATTGAGCCCTCCGTGGGCCGTGTGTTTGTTTTCCTGCCCATTCTTGGGCTGCTGCCATTGTTTTTCCCCGTGTGTTCTCCCCAGCCCCCCTCCCTCCCCTTCCGTGTTTCTCCTTGGTCCCCTCCCTCCCTCCCGCCTCCAATCCTCCCAGCTCCCCCCTGATTGGCTGCCGGCCCGTGTGTTGTCTAGGCTAGGCTGCCTGCAGTCCACCGCGCTCGCCACTTCCATCAGGCAGAGCCGGTGACTGCAGGCCCCCAGATAAGGTATTGAGCCCTCCGTGGGCCGTGTGTTTGTTTTCCTGCCCATTCTTGGGCTGCTGCCATTGTTTTTCCCCGTGTGTTCTCCCCAGCCCCCCTCCCTCCCCTTCCGTGTTTCTCCTTGGTCCCCTCCCTCCCTCCCGCCTCCAATCCTCCCAGCTCCCCCCTGATTGGCTGCTGGCCCGTGTCTCCTCCTCCTCTTATTTGTGCTAGCAGGGCAGCCCCGGCCCGGCAGCCCCAGCGGCTAAGGGCCCCCTTAGGCAAAGGGCGGCTCCCTCCTTTGCGGCTCCCGGTGTGTCTGCAGGTGTCCGCAGGGGACGCCAGGGCCATTCCACCGCTTCATCTTGTGAGCTCCACCTGCTCCCCCGGCCCACCCCACCCCTACCTGTTCACTTCCTCGCAGTGTGGCTACACTTCTTTGTGTTCCAAATTTGTGGTAAACTAGGGTTTTTCTCCCTCTGCAGGATTTTCAAACTTAGGTGGCCTCTCCACTGTGTACCTGATACCCCTTACTGTGTTCACTGTGTTCCGAATTTGTGGTAAACTAGGGTTTTTCTCCCTCTGCAGGATTTTCAAACTTAGGTGGCCTCTCCACTGTGTACCTGATACCCCTTACTGTGTTCACCGTGTTCCGAATTTGTGGTAAACTAGGGTTTTTCTCCCTCTGCAGGATTTTCAAACTTAGGTGGCCTCTCCACTGTGTACCTGATACCCCTTACTGTGTTCACCGTGTCCCGAATTTGTGGTAAACTAGGGTTTTTCTCCCTCTGCAGGATTTTCAAGCTTAGGTGGCCTCTCCACTGTGTACCTGATACCCCTTACTGTGTTCTGAATTTGTGGTAAACGAACGCCTGCCGCTCTCTTCCTATCCACTTGCGCTTGTCCTGTCTTCCCCCACCCACTCCCTCCTATTCTATGGTGCTCTCTATCTCACCAATCTTTTCTAACTGCTTCTCCATTGACTATCCTGCTCTCCTCACTAAATCTGGTAGGAAAAAGTTTAAAAAGGACATCCTGGGCTCCAACCCAGGCCTCCCTATCGCTGACACCTACACTAGTGCCTCCTCCAAGGAAACTCTCACTGACATCCTCTTTTTCGTGCCTTCTCCTGACCTATGGACCCTTCATATGGTCTCTGTGCTCTCTCCTTTCTCCTCTTCCCCCATTAATGGTGGCACCCGTTGGGATGTCCTCTTGGCTTCCTTCCACTCCTCTAAGGCCATCATTAATGTCTATGCTAATGGGACCGTCTTGGTCCAAGGCCCTCAGGCCAACCTTCACCTCTTCGATAGACGCTTCCCACGCCTCATCAACTTCCTCTCCTCTCCTGCTGTGCCCCCTCCTCTGTCCTCGACTAACTTGCCTCTTCCGTCCCTCCCCACCCCCTCTCATGCTCCTTTTTCACCTCCGCAGGGCGTACCTCTGATCTGTACCCCTCCCCGGAAGTCCTTCAAAGATGGCAAACTTCTCCACATTGCCACTCTTAACTCTCGCTCTGCCGTCAAACATTCCTCTGATATCTGCCGCCTTCTTGAGGAACTTGACCTTGACGTACTCGGTCTCACTGAGACATGGTTCACGGCCAGCTCTGTCACCAGCTTTGACACACTCCTACCCGACGGTTACAAGATCCTCTCTGTGCCCAGGCCCAACCGTGCGGGGGGAGGTGTGGCCCTTATCTTCCCTGAGTGGATTCCTGCCACTGTTACTCCCATGCAGACCTACTCCTCTTTTGAATGTCTTGTCTGCCGACTCTCTCTCTCTCCTAGCCATTCCCTTACCGTGGCTACTATCTATCGGCCACCTGGTCAAATTTCCTCCTTCCTCTCCGAGTGGGCGGACCTCTCCTCCTCACTCCTGTCCTCAACCACTCAACTCCTCTTTCTTGGAGACTTCAACATCCACCTGGATGCCTCCTGCCCCCTCTCTGGACTCTTTCGCAACCTCTGCGACTCTCTCTCACTCTCTATTCTCCCGTCTGGGCCGACTCATTCTGCAGGGCACACTCTTGATGCCCTGATCTCCTCTGACCCTCCCCTCTCTGTCCCTCTCTCCACTCCTCTCTCCTGGAGTGATCACTTTCTCCTCTCCTCCCACCTCACCCTCCCTACCCCACAGGCAAAGCCACCCCCATCACTGCCACCTTCCTTCTTGGTCATCCGACCCATGAAGCGCGTGTCAGTTGAGGCTTTCGCTGCCACCTTCTTGCCCCCTCCTCCCCCTTCGGCTGACTCCCACCCTGACACAGCCCTCTCCACTCTCCACTCCGCTATATCTGATACTCTTGATATCCTTGCCCCTGTCATGAGAATCCGCCTGAAGCCCAAAGCCAAATGTAACTCCTGGTATGACTCGGATCTCGTCACCCTTAAGCGCAAGTGCAGGGTGGCAGAGAGGAAATGGCGTGCTTCATGTTCATCCTCTGACAAACTGGCCTGTCGCCTGCTCCAAAGGCAATACCGGCTCTCCGTTCTCACCAAGAAGAGAGCCCTTATCCAAGCCCGCATCTCTGCGGCATCTAACAATTCGGCCGAACTCTTTAAAATCTGCAAGGAGCTGGCCAACCCTGCTGCAGTCTCTACCTTTCCTGTCCCCTCCCAGGCCCTCTGCACGGCACTGGCCTCTCACTTCATTTCAAAAACTCAGGACATTCTGTCCTCACTCTCCTCCTATAACCTCCCCCCTCTATTCCCTGCCCTTCCTCTGGCTCTTCTGCAGCCACCCCTCCTCTCTCCTTCTCTTCCTTTCCCCTTTTTTCTGCTGACGAGGTTTCAAGACAAGTCCGATCTATGAAAGCTCATCAAAACAGGTCCACCCCTGTTCCTCCAAAACTATCAAGGACCACATTGACTCCTTGGCTCCTGCCCTTGCTGACTTCTGCAATCACTCCTTCGCCTCTGGAGTCTTCCCATCCCCTCTCAAGCACTCCCTTGTGCACCCCCTTCTTAAGAAACCCTCTTCCGACCCTTCCTGCCCAGCTAACTATCGCCCAATCTCTATCACTCCCTTCCTGGGCAAGCTCCTGGAGAAACTGGCCATCTCCCAGCTTAATCTCCATGCTGAATGTGTTGGTAGTCTTCATGACCATCAGTCTGGCTTCAGAGCTGCCAGAAGCACGAAAACTGCTCTCCTGAACATCCGTGAGGACCTGCTCTCGAACCTTGACTCTAACATTCCATGTGTTCTCATTTTGCTTGATCTCTCTTCTGCCTTTGATACTGTCAACCATACCATCCTGCTCAACCGTCTCCGTGATAACCTCTGTATCACTGGTCAGGCTCTGACGTGGCTGACCTCTTTCCTCTCAAATCGACCCTCCCAGGTCCAACTGGGGTCTTTCCTCTCTGACATCTTCTTCTCTACCTGTGGTGTCCCCCAGGGATCTAACCTCTCTCCCTGGCTGTTCAACCAGTATCTGGCACTTCTCGCCCACCACATCGCCGCTCTCTGCCCCTACTTTCAGTGCTATGCGGATGATACCCAACTCATTTTCAGGCTACCCTCGGCCTCCTCTTCTCCTTCCCTCATCTCTGACTGTCTTTCTGCTATCCAGGAATGGTGTGCCGCCAACGACCTCTGCCTTAATGCCAGTAAGACTGAGATTCTACTCATCGGCACTCCCACTCCCTCCTTCCCTGCTGCTCTCTGGCTGGCCTCTCTGGGCCCTCTTCCTACTCCTACCTGCAAGGCAAAAAACCTTGGGGTCATCTTCGACTCCACACTCTCCTTCTCTCCTCACATATCCGACGTATCTAAGAAGTCACACTACCAGCTACACCTCCTCAGAGGTATCCTTCCTTTCCTCTCCTTCTCCCAGAAGCTCACTGTCTCTAGAGCCCTGGTTCTCTCTAAGCTGGACTACTGTAACAGCCTCTATCTTAATCTGCCCGCCTCTACTCTCCGCCCTTTGCAACTCATCCAGAACAGGACTGCAAGACTTGTCCTTGGCCACAAGCCCAGGGACCGTATCTCTCCAGGACTGAAATCACTACACTGGCTCCCAGTGACTGCGAGGATCAAGTTCAAAACCCTCTGCATTGTCCACAAGGCCGTCTGGGGCCTTGGGCCAAAATACCTTCAACTCTCTCTTCCTAAATATCTTCCTTCTCGAGCTCTTCGCTCATCCGCCTCCAACTCCCTCAGGGTCAGCCGCTTCTCCAAACAACGAGTTGGGGGCAGATCTCTTTCCACTGCAGGGGCCTCCCTCTGGAACAGCCTTCCTACCTCCCTGAAACTTGAGGAGAACCACCTCCGGTTCCGGAAGCACCTCAAAACCTTCCTCTTTGCCTCCGCTTTCTCTCCCCCTCTCCCCTGCTAATACTACTGAAACAGCACTGAATCTGCAACTGGGCCATTCACCGTTCTCGGCCCAGCCACTCTCCCCTGCACTGCCTCCACGGCAACCCCTGCACTACGGGACTGTGTCTGTATCCATACAGCCCCCCTTCCCAGCACTTGTCTGCACTTACCTCGCACTTGCCACCAGCTGGCCCTTGTTATTTATCCTGTATGCTGTATGCTTATAACCCTGTACTGCACTTTCCCCTCTCCCTTTCCCCCATGCACTTTTCCCTTCCCCTCTACCCTTGCACTTGCGCGATCTGAATGACACCTGGCCTAGTAAGAACGTTGTCTGTCTCCCCTTGTTCCCCCCCCCTGCCTCGTCGCGCCTTGAAACACTTGTGTATAGGCTCGTTACAAATGCCTTATCATATCATATCATGTGTAGGCCCATGGCCAGTGCAGGTGGGGGCGGATGCTGGTGGTGATTGGGCAGATGGCCAGGGCCCTATTGGACTTATGAGGGGCCAGGCTGCCAATCTCAGCAACTGAGGGGAATGTTAGCAAGACAGGGAGAGAGGGAAGGAGGAGGACAAGAGAAAAATCTTGAGTAGTTTGCGAAACTTGAGGAGATCTGGTTCAAGGCAGAGAGATAGGTGGAGACTGTTCCAGAGGAAGGAGCCAGCTGAGGAGAGAAATCTGCCCCCAGCTCTCTGCTTGGAAAAACGTTTGACCAGCAAAGAGTTGGAGCAAGTGGATCGAAAGGATCTTGAAGGAGAGTATTTAGTTAGAGAGAGCTGTATTTAGCGGGGTCCCAAGCCCCAGGCAGCCTTGTGGATGATGCAGAGGATCTTAAATGTGATCCTTGCAGCCACCGGGAGCCAGTGGAGAGATATTAGGGCTGGAGAGATACAGTCCCTGGGCTTGTGGCAAAGGATACGTCTTGCAGCCGTATTCTGGATTAGTTGAAGGGGACGGAGGGAGGAAAGAGGTAGGTTAAGGAAGAGGCTGTTGCAGTAGTCCAGCCGGGAGAGGACCAGAGCTCTAGAGACATTGAGCTTCTGGGGAAAGCTGAGGAAAGGGAGAATGCCTCTCAGGAGGTAAAGTTGAAAGTGGACCTTTTTGGCAAGGTCCAAGATGTGAGTAGTGAATGAGAGAGAGGAGTCAAAGATGACCCTGAGGATTCTGGCTTCAGTGGAGGGAGAAGCCTAAGAGCCCAAAGAAGGTGGACAGAGTGCAGGTGGGAAACGGGACATTAAGACAGAGTTCATTGGAAGTGTACCATGACTGGAAAGCAGACAGGCAGTCAGGGATGAGGGAGGAGGAAGAGGAGGAGGGGAGCTTGAAGAAGAGTTGAGTGTCAGCTGCATAACACTGGAAGTACAGAGAGAAGGTGGAGATCAGGTGAGCACGAATAGCAAGGTAGACGTTAAAGAGCCAAGACGAGAAGATAGAGCCCCGGGGAACACCACAAGTTGAGAGAGAGTTGGTGGAGGAGAGAGAGCCCAGGATCAACTGGGAGGGGTGGTCAGTGAGGAAGGAGGTCAACCAATCCAGTGCCCATTCTGCAATACCAAGGGTATCTTGGAGCCGCTTTATGAGGATAGAGTGGTTGACTGTGTCACAGGCAGAAGAGAGGTCAAGTAGAATGAGAACAGCAGGAGAATTGGAGTCAGGATTTGCAAGCAATTCTTCACAGGTGTTCAGGCCAGCAGTTTCCATGCCTCTGGATGCTCAGAATCCAAATTTATGGTCATGAAAGCAACCAACAAGCTCAGTGTTTGGGTCAGTGGGAGGAGGACCAATTTCTCCAGGAAATTCTCACTGGAGGATGTAGTAGAGATATGGTGGTAGTTGGCCATCTACGAGGGGTCGGCAGAGGATTTTTTTAGAACGGGGTGAACAAGCGAGTGCTTGAGAGAGGAGGGGAAAGTGCCAGAGGATATAAAATGGTTAGAGAAATCAGCAAGAGCTGATGGGAGGGAGGCTATATTGTCCTTGATGGTTCTGGACAAACAGGGAGATATCTATTTGGATGAGACCTTCGTAGAGCAGGCTACTCTAGTGACATCATCCATTGTGATAGGAGAGAAGGAGGAGAAAGTGGGTGGGGGCAAGGGAGGCAGGAGGTCAAAAGGGGAGTAGAGGAGGGGAATGGGGAGGAGGAGATAGAGGTCAGAATGTTCTGAGTTTTAGAGGTAAAGTGGGTGTCCAGTGTAGTAGAGAGGGCCTGAGAAGGAAGAGACAAGGTAGAGACTGCCGATGGGTTATGTAGTTCCTTGCAGATTTTGAAGAGTTTAACCGTGTTGTTAGTGGCTCCAGAGATGCAGGCTTGGATGTCACCCATCTTTTTGGAATGGATAGAGAGATGATATCTTTTTGGAGTGGGTGGAGAGACGATATTGCCTTTGGAGTAGGCGAAAGGCCAGTTTATCAGAGGATGAGCCAGAGGTCTGCCACTTCCGTTCAGCAACTTTGCACTTGTGTTTCAGCGCAGCTAGATCGGAGTCATACCAACTGTTCGAGTTAGAGTCAGGTTTCAGGCGGATCGTCATGACAGGAGCAAGAATGTCAAGAGTGTTAGTAATAGCGAGATGAAGATTGCCAAGGACAGATAAGTAGGATACCCAATAGCGGGGAGGAGGGAGGATGAAGATAGAGGCAAATGCGTCAACTGACACTCGCTTCATCGGTTGGATGACCGTGAGGGAGGCTGGCAGTGTTGGGGAGGCTCAGTCAGGGGGCCGAGAGGTACAAGGTGAGAAGGGCAGAGAGAGTGGTCAGACCAGGAAAGCGGGGTAGACAGAGGTTTGGATAATGGGAAATCAGCGTGAATGAAGGCATCAAGAGTGTGTCCAGTATAGTGGGTAGGGACGGAGGGGAGAATAGTGAGGGAGAGAGAGGTACATTGGTCAGGTCAAGAAAGAGTGTGGAGGTAGAGGCAGTAGAGTCAAGGTGGATGTTGAAGTCTCCAAGTAGGAGGAGTTTAGAGGAAGAAGTCAGAAGAGAGGAGGTAAAGTCTGCCCATTCCGAGAGGAAGAGAGAGACAGGTCCAGGGAGTCGATAGATAGTGGCAAGAGTGGAAGAGACAGTCTGGGAGACATCCAGCTTGCAGACAAGGAATAGGGCTGTGTGGGTATGAGAGAGGTGGGAACCCACTCAGGGAAGTGCAGGGCTACTCCACCACGAAGTCTATTGGGACGAGGCTTGGAGAGGATCTTGAAGCCGTCAGGGAGGAGAGAGTCAAAAGCAGTGACTGAGCTGGCATTGAACCACGTCTCATTGAGAGCCAGGACGTCACGATCAAAGTCTTCAAGAAGGATGCAGATATCAGAAGAGTTTTTGACAGCAGATTGAGAGTTTAGAGTGGCTACGTTTAGCCAGTCACCACCTTTGGAAGGTTTTCTGAGGAGGGATACAAGAGGGTGGCACATCCATCGGAGGTGGTGAAGGAGGTGAAGATAGAGAGGGATGAGAGATTGCCGGAGAAGGTAGGAAGTTGATGAGGGCTGGCAGGTGCCGATCAAAGAGAAAAAGATTGGGTCGAGGACCCTGGCCCATAACAGTGCCATTGTGATAGACGTTAATGGTGCACTTAGAGGATGAGAAATGGGCCAAGGGTGCTTCCCATTTAGTGAATGTCTAACTATGTATGTGATTTTATGACATTATGGTTTGTTATGCAAAGTAATTATGCAAAGTAACCCTTGAACCATTGCACAAAAAAAGTAAATAAACAGCTCACAATATAAAGTTAAATGAAAAATTAAAAATTTGTTCTATATTATGTGTTTAGTACCAGCTATCATGTTGGTTTGCTTAATGGTTGCCCAGAATGACATGTGCTCCCATTAGGGTCAACATAAATCAGTGTCCTCCTAACTAGTTTCGTACACCCCTTAGACTCACAGAGGGGAGGACAACCCCCTTGTTACAGCTCCCATCTAGTGCCACCACTAATGAGTGAAGAGGAAAGAGGCGAGAGTGTAGAGAACAGATGGGAAGGCCATAGGTCTGTAGAGGGAACAAAAAGAGGACATCAGTGATATTTTGTCTGGAAGTAGCACTGACATAGGTGTCAGCAATTGGTAGGCCAGTGTTAGAGGCCAAGAGATCTTTTTTAAATTTTGTTTTTCCAGACTTCGTGAGAGAGGGGGAATAGGTGATAGAGTAACCGTTAGCATAGATGGGAGAAATAGTGACATTGAGGAGGAGGAGAAAAGGGGTAGCAGGAGAAGCTACACAATGCATGATCAAACTCACCAGGTGGCCTAGCAGCCGAGGGAGGCAGGAGGGTGCACAGAAGTAAGGCACACCTAGATGCGAATGTCCAAGGAAACACTTAAATCCAGCATAGAAGGGCTCATGGACAGAAGATGGAGCAAGCATTCACGGATAGATGCAGTGGTGAGTTACAAGCAGGGGTTAGAAGACAGTGAGTCTTTTGGTGTCTTCTGATGGTGACATCTCCCAGGGCATCGCCAGGGGGTGGGAGGAAGTCAGACAGTCAAGGCCCGCATAGAAGCATGCCAAGGGGAGTTGGGCCATACTGGAGGCGCATCTTTATGCTGGGTGCAGGCAGGGTAGGAGTGCGGGCAAAGAGCAAGGCAAGTGGGCTATTACAGCAGGAATAAGTGGCCCCAACTACGACTCGATGAGTGGCTGGCAGTCAGAGTAGAAATGACAAGCTGAGTGTAGAGGTCTGACCCGCAGTGCGTAGAGAGGCTCCTCCAGGACCCGACAGGAAGGGACTTGGCACTTAGATAAGACCCTTTGAGTGGGCCCGCCATTCTCCTGCTAGCTTCAGCGCTGCAGCTGTAGTCACAAGGAGGTCCAGCCAATCAGGGCTTCTGGCGGGCGTCACGCGTTATGGAACAGAGAAGAAAAGCTGATCCTCCTGACCACGTGGTGCGGCCATCATGAAAGGTCTTGTCGGTCTGCTTTTGACAGTCTGAACAATGCTGGCACCCTCAGTGGTAGAGAGTGCAGGTTGGCTGGAGAAACCCCAAGCACTGAAGATGAAAGAGAGGAGAGAGTTTTACCTCTCTCTGTCAGTGTGGTGTGTGTCTCTCCCTCTGTTTATCTCCCTGCAACTTCGTTAACATGGTCTAGCTTTCTCTCTCCACCGCACTCTCTCAGTTTTGTTCCCTAATTTCCCCGCTGTTAATGCTTTCTTGCAGGCTCTGTTCTTTCTCTCTCTGTCACTCTCACATTTTCTCTCTGTGTAAAGGTGGTCTGTTTATTCTATGACTCTCTTTGGTGCTCTATCTCTTCCCCTCCTGTTCTGCTAGACTCTCTTTCTCATCTCTTTTTCTCGCTTTCTCTCTCTTGCTGTTCCTTACCTCTCCCTCACTCTTTCCTTCTCACTAGTCACCCTGTTTCTATATCTCTATCACACTCTCTCTGCCAAATTGCTCCACTCTCCTTTTCTTTCTCTCTCACCCTCTCTTTCTCTCTCCCTTTATCTCTCCCTCACTCTCCCTAAGCTTTCTCCTCCTCCCCCCTGAGAGTGTGAGAACCCTGCTGCTAGAGGAACGGCTGAATTCAGAAGATGGTGCTGGAGTGTGGGGAATGCTGCTGCCAGGTACTTCTAAGCCACATTGAGAGTAAGGATGTCTGTGCATATGGAGCTGGCTGGATGTCACCATTGCACCATTGCACAGACATCCTTAGCTTTTTAAATATCAAGAATTCTTTGCTCAACAGAGAGTTAATGAAGAGTGTACAATGCCTTGAAGGTGTGTACATAGGTTTGCCCCAAGCCTATGGCCATGTAGGCTATTTGATTCTGGATCTGATGCACTGTCAAAATGTGTAGATTGACCAATATTCTTTTTTTTTAAATGGCAAATTAAATGTTTTTCAAGGGGTTGCTAGTACTTGGCTCTGCAGTATTATCCCCTTGCTGTTCTTGCTATTGTTATTTGTTTTTGTATTATGCAGAGCAAGAGCCACCATAGTGGTCTTACAGCACCGAGCCTTGACCATGTAGAGGTAAACTGTGAGCCTATCCAGGGTAGCAACCAGACTGTGGTCTGTGTGGTGAAAAGCAAAGGGTGCCAAGGAGAGCTAGAAAGGGGAGGAATGGAAATAGGGAGACAACAAGATGCAGACTTACATCACAAGATGTAGGGAAAAGGAAACACCAACGCGGCATCCCGAGCTGGGATTGGGTTCTCAGGGTAAACCTTCATTTACCAGCTGTGTGGGGGTTAATGTGTATTTTGAGTATCACCTTTGAGTGGACTACACTAGGGTATCAAATTGGTGGTACAGGTGATATCCACCTTTTGGATTTTTATCTAGGTTCGCATCATATGAAGACTCGGGCATTGCCCCGATGATGGACTTCTGTCTGAAATGGATTGGCATTGTTTATGAAAGAGTCTGTTTCCTCCTTATGCATGTTACTGTGCATTATTAAAGAACTGGGTCATTAATGAGATTGCATATGGTTATCATTGGAATGAATTTTGCATAATCCTGATTTGATGCTGGGATCACTTGATGAGCACACAGTACCAAGAGGGGTACTCTTGGTTTTTGTGAATCTGATCCATATTGATGCCCTTGTGCCAGTAGCATCTCACTGCAGTGCCCTCAATACCCGCCTATAATAGACTATTGTTGTTGCTAAAAAGGTGATGTCCACGAAGTGTCTTTATTGTAGTTACAATTATCTTCACAGCCCTACCCTGATGGCATACAGAGAGATTTTGAAACTAAACCTGACACAAAGAAAAATGACAATACTACAGACTTCCTTTCCACACTCCAGAAATGCATGACGGATAGCAAACTCTGCTTTGACGCAGAAAAAACAATCATCCTAAATTTTTTGGTAACAATCCCTACTTGGAAATTCCTTTCAGATGGCCAGTCACTCTGGGCCCACGCCTAACCAAAGTAATACAGCAAAATAACTGTGCATGGAGATTCCAAGATGGCGGCCGAGCTGTGAGGACGTGAGTGTGGTGAGCTCAGTCCCTCTTCTGGCCCATAAAGTCAGGCATCCACCGACGTCTGTGCTCGGATGTGGCACAACAGATTGGAGGAGCAGGAAGAGTTTGTATGCCTCATTAGTCCGTCCCAACACATCATGAGACTCCCAGCGACACTGAGCAAACCACTGGCAACTGAGGAGTAGCCGCGTAGCAGACAGCTCCTAGACAGCCGTGGAGGAGACGCAGCAGCCATCTGGAGAGACTACCGGAGAGGTGACGACTCCACGATATTACCCGACCTGACAACAGGGAAATGGAACAGTATCAGCAATACTGACACAGGTCGGTCCGGGTGAGCCTATGTCCCGCGGTTGCCGGGGGAATTTGAGGCACCGCGCATAACACTGATTTGGCCTTCCCCTGGTCAACCCACACTGTGTTACATTTTATATCAGGCCACTGTAGCGCAGCAAAAGCGGAGGACAAGACAGGACCTACTGCACTGGATTGGCGGGGCCTGACGACAGCGGTTCCTGCCTCCACTTTGTCCATGGAAACTGCTGCTTAAAATGGAACAGACATAGCAACTTTCTCACTCATTCCAGGCCGGTCTTCAGCAGAATGGCTCTAACACCACTAGGCAAATGTTACAACATATGGACCTCTGGCCCACAACGAACTGCACAAACAAGCAAACACTCCCGATAGGGAAATGCAATCGGCACAGAAGAAACTCGCCCCATACGGGAGATCTCTCCAGGGACAATGCGGGCACCATTGCTGAAGGCCTCTGCACTCCTCGACGCCCCATGACTACCCAGCAAAGTACGGCCTCAACAGGGTTTGGGTAGGTACAAAGCTCATACAACTGAGGGAAGGCCCCCAAGCTGACGCAGGCACCAAATAAAGGTCAGAAAAAGAAAATACAGGCCTGCCACCCCGACAAGTGAGCTCAGACGTGCCCTTAAGCACAGACTCCCTCCGCAGGCGCGCTTAATGTCGGGATACAAGGGGAGAGGTACCTCCAGCAAGCGGCAGCTTCCAGCAGCATTGAGGGACAACAATGGACCAAAGAAACTGACCCACAACTACATCAATTTACAAACCAGGAACCCCAGAATGGCACAGGATCCAAAGCTATCACCAGCATGGCTGTTTCCAAGGCAGACATTTAGACATGCTTCCATGGCTTTGAAAACAGACACACCACCTAGTTCCAAACACAGTTTGCAACATTCACATCAGAGGCCAAATCAGCACTCTCTGAATTGAAGAAGGACATTGCTATACTTGTGGAACGGATGGACACAACGAAAAGGGCACTGCAAGAGATAGTTGAGGATTATCCCAAAACAGATGAAGCCATAGAGAACCTGGCCAGCATCGCCCGCAACACAGAACTACAATGTGAAGACCTCAAGAGCAGATCTCGGATATTGAATATTTGCATAAGGAACCTACCAGAGATGGTGGGAGAAGTAGACTTGAAAGAAACAGTGCTGCAAATCTACACTGATCTACTGGCCGATGGAGGGGCACCTGACATTCCTCTTGACATGTTATATAGAACGGGCCCCAAAAGGCTGGACCGGGGGCACGGCCAAGAGATATACTGGTTGCACTCCCATGCTATCTACAAAAGGAACTCATATTGTGGGCTGCCTGACATGCTGAGCCAATCACATACAACAGGGCAGTAATCCAATTGTATCAGGACCTGGCCCAGTCTACCTTGCAGAAGCGCAGAGAAATGGGAAATGTGGTGAAAACCTTACAGTCAAAAGAGATCAAGTATAAGTGGACCTTCCCCTTTGGTCTCCTCTTTACATGGGAGGACTGACAGCACAGGATTACAACAAAGGATGAAGGGGTCCAGCTACTGCACATCACGGACGATGACAACCCTCTTGGAATCATACTATGGTTTTTAGAATACCCCAAAAATCATCCCTGGAAATTCTGGCAAGCTACTGCCACGGGTGGTAAGCCCAAGGAACACTTAGGTACTTTGGCCTGCACCAGGTAGAGAGAGGGTCGGGAGTGGGGGATTAGATGCTTGCGAGTGGGTGACACAGGGAGGGAGGGGCACCTTTGGGGGGAAGTTAAAAAGGTGAGGGAGGGAATGATTAGGGGAAATTTAAAGGGAAGGGGAGGTGGGTGCACTGTGCATGCCACTATCAGATAGAACACTACCCACGCAACCTAGAGCTTTAGGGCAAGACAGAATTTCCCAGACCTCTAGACACCTATATTCAAGTGCCTAACACTTAATGTACGGGGGCTGAATAACCCGGTCAAAAGGAAGACACTTGAATGATTTCTTTCACATCATCAACCGGATCTGGTGAATCTACAAGCAATAATGAAAAACCTATCAAGGGTCAGGAGTGGCTAAGGGGAACATCTAAGCATACTTTTCTATGTGAGCTAGGATTGTAATTGGCTGCCCACCATGAGGTGGAAAAAATGTGCGTACCTCTAGAACATGTCATCTTCAGAAACATTAGATACATTGTTTCTCATTGTTCTTCAAACTATAAGGTCCTTCATTACATGGACAAATATAAATGGTTGCCACACTTGTGCCATGTCTGGAACATTCAGTTCATTTAGCAGCACGTAAGCCCATACCCAGGTACAAGGAGATGGGGCATGACACTACCTCCCCACCCAATTAGCCCAGCATCTCTCATTGCCCATGCCTTCTTCCTTGAAGATTGTCTTTGTACTTGGCCTTGCAAAGTATCCTTGTCTTCAAGAATGCATGGGAGTAAGGGCACTCACTATTGTGTCTAGGACTCCAAGTTCAAACTCTATTTTCATCCTTGGCTCATGTGACAGGAGACCACAATTTGGTCCATTTTGCAGGTCTTAAATGCTCTAAATGAATTAAACTTGGCACACTTGGTGGTCTTTCTTTGCAATTTAACAAGGGATGATTCATCCTCCACACTTTCCCTCATTTCCAGAATAGATAGCTGAACTTGGCTGCTTCAGTCTTGACTCCAGGCCAGACAACTTCGTCTTGCAGCTCCATGATTCTGCTTATTCTTGCTGTGACACGGGTTTTTCCTTCCCTTTTCATGGATCCTGGCTTAATAAATTCATGATATATAATGTGCACGAGTAATCTTCTTCTTTGTCTTTAAAAGTTCACTTGATTCTTTACACCGTCATTAGTTTCTTTATGATCGATACATTCTCTTCAGTTAGTATCTCGGGACATCATGCATACTTTTTATGACAACACCAACTTCTTTTCTTTGCTCTTTTTCATATTCCTTCAGGGAGTTCCTCTCTTAGGTTGTCATTACTTCCGGGATACATTCGTTAAGGTTGTCTCAACAGGTATCTTCTTTCGAACACATGCTGCGATATTGGCACAACGGCTGGTGTCAAACACGGCACAGTCTCATGTCTCTAACATATGGGAGGAAGGCGGGTAGGATCTCCTGCAGAGGTATACAACTGCTCCTCTACATTCCCCCCTGGTGTTTTCTCTTGAAGAAGTGTTTCTTAAGTGTCCATATTTTCATCACCCTCCTCAGGGTGCCTGCTGATTAGTTCATCTACACTCCAGGTCACTGTCAATTCGGGGTACAATATACCCATCATCCCATGTACTTCTTATGATTATTTGGATACAGAAACTTTGTTCCCTCAGGTGCTACGATGCTAACCTTTATATATTTTCTGACAGCATCACCAGTCAGCTCCTTGGCGTTTAGTTCATCTTTGATATCAATCTAGATCTTCATTACTACTACCTTTTTTGCCGTTTTCTTGCATTGGACAATCACCATCCTGACTATACTGGGTCGGCTTAGGGGCTTCCCCTCGGTTGTACAGGCATAAATATAGCTTTCGTTATCATAGCAGTCTTGCTGAACAACGTGTGCTCATCAGGAATAGTTTCATACGCTGTTATTAACTTGGCTGAGAAATAATGTTCCCTTTTCATCCATCAGAGTTCAAGTGATCTTCTTTTTCTCAAATGTGCATCCACTTTTGGAAATTCATCAATGTTTAGATCGCGCTGAGGAATCACTAATTCTGGAACATGGATGTGCACCAGGAAACACACTCTGCCTCAAATCCTGGGCAACTTCATATAGGCTCTAGATCCACAAGCCCAATATTGATCCATAAGGACAACTGTCTCTTTTCTCATGCTGGGAACATCAGTTGTGGTTTTGCATCCTTTGTTATGTCCCACATGGTTCTTTCCATGGCCTCTGAAACATATTGTTGCATTAACCAATGGGATTACAACTACTGGGCCTGATTCGTCTTCTACCCATGTCAGTAACTTGGAGTGCTTGGCCCATGACTTTAAGCATCCATCATTCACTCTCTGCACTTCTTGTACGTATTCTGTTTTAATCAGATGAGCTGCACAGGACATCATTCCATCTTCCCATCCTTTCTTGGTATGCACTTGTTCATAGATCAATAGTTGTGATCCTTCCCAAAATCCAGGTGAATCTGCTATTTCCATCACATCAGAACAGTTCATTCTCTTCATTTCTTCAACGATCACCTCATCCTGTCTGCAGCAGGATACACAAGCATTTTGTCTATCCACCCAGGCTCCTTCTCCATTTGTATGGTCTTGATAGAGTCATCCTGGTATGGAAACGACCATCTTAATCTCCATCGCAAGGTCACCCAGTTTCCTTGGAACTGTCCTTGAGTAGTACATGCTGCAAGATGGCAGAGGCATTTCGCATCATATGCTGAAACCACCTTCAAAATGAAATTCCTTACTGTATTCATGGCATACGGGATGAAAAAGCAGACATAGCAACTCTCACCAGTTGCTCTTTCCCCCACTTTTGTCATATGCTGATAACACATGTTATTCCTCTGGTGAACTAAATTATCTAGATAGGTATTTATCCCTTCAGTATCTTCCTCTGCCTCTCTTTTATGTCTCCTAACATACCCATAGAGATCAAAGAAATTGTAATCATTCATACTCATAGTGGGGAGAATCATAGGAACTCTTTCTTCGGTAGAACCATTAAGATAATAGAGACTGTGGAAAATACGGAACCAAAAGATAATGAGAAAAATCATGTAAATATATATTGTGCATAGAAATCTGGACAACCATTTCTTGTGCCATCTCACTGCTTGTTGAACTCGTGCTCTCTCTATAATTGTGTTGTCTTCTTCATTATTATCATTATCATTAATCATTTTTAATACATTTGTTGAGTATCTTTTACATTTGTACCTGTACAATTTGTTCAATTATAGCAATGAGGGGCATTCTTATCACTGGACTGTTTTTAGGATCCTGTAAAAAAGTGTGAATATTAACGTCTCTTCTAATAAGAGCAGGGTAAGATTGAAGTATGAACACAATGACAGCAACCACAAGCCGATGAATGTCACTATTGGCAAGTATCATGTATTTTTATCAATTAAACAGATATTCTTCATGAAATGAATCTGGATATTGATCTCTCTTTCAATTTCTGATAAAAAAACTGATGTTTAGGCATTATTCACTGCTTCAATGTATTTCTAAAAGGTAATTTCAACCTCTGGAATTTCTCTGCAAGTGAAGGGGTGTCTATTGAATTCCAGTCCAAACAAAGTACTTGTTAGTCACTCGTTGCTTTATTGTCCTTCTTCTTAGTCATCGATTGAGTCTGCACACACAGATATTCTTCTTCTTGTCTTGCTTCTAGATCAGCAATGGTGGGACAGAGGGTCTCACCTTTATAAATATTCACGTCATTCAGATGCAACCACGCTCGTCTTCCCAAAACCTTAAGAGCAGAAGGGGAATCTTCCTCAACAAGGAATGGGCCATTAAATAGAGGCTCATGACACTTCTGGGTGAAGTTTTTAATCAGAATCAGGTCCCCAACATATAACGTAGCTGGTGGTAATAGTTCACTTGGATTGGTCACCAAATTATCTTCTTCTGTGTTGCTAGACCTTCCCCACAATGCTTGGCTTGTTCGAAAATTAAAGAAATACTGGTAGTCATACATGTCAAATAATCATTCATCTCATTACTTAGAGTTTTGGCTACACTCTGGCATTCACTACAGAGGTGTAAGGGGCATTCTCATTCAACACCCTGCTACTAGCTTGTGCGGGGTGAGGTGGTGGTCCGAACCTGGCTGATTCCGAAGGGCATATACAGCCAAGGGTAAGCAATAAAGCTATCAATTTTTCAAAGTCAATGTAATCTTTGCAATCCTCTCTTTGAGGAGGCCATTGAGTCTCTCACATAATCCGTTCGCTTGTGGGTGATATGCAGAAGAGAACTTGTGCTTTATACTTAAGAAAAGCCTTATTTGTTTGAATGGGTCATTGGCATAATGTGGCCTATTATCATATCTTAGTACTTTACACACACGACACCTAGGGAAAAAGTTGCGTACTAAAAACAATGCTGCACAAGTGGCATAAGGATGTGGACCCGGACTTGCTTCGATCCACCTAGAGAAGGGGCACACCGCCACTAATAGATACCTATATCCATTAAATTTTTTGTATTTCTTTCAGGCATTTGTTAAGCGCACCAAACCCAGGGGCTGCAGCATATCGACGTAGTCGATATGTAAATACTGAAACGGACCATTCGGTGAAGGTGCTACTCATCTAATCGTTCTCAGTGTATGCTCAGCAGTAAACTTTTGACACACAATGCATTTCACCATAAACAGTGCAATATGTTCCAGCAAATTAGGAAATAACCAGTATTCTGCAATATTGGGCGCAAGACTTTCTCTAGTTATATGTGTGGGGTAATTCAACTGTTCAAGAGTAACTTTTAATAAAGTTACTGACATCACTGGCTTTCCATTGCTTTCCTTTCGCCGTAAAGTGTCCGTAGGAGATAAAGAACACCCCCTTCACTTCCACAGTTCTTGCTCTTCCTATGGTGCTCTTCACTGAATCTCTATTAATTGGGTTATCGACAGCATATCAAACACTTCTTGTACTAACATGGCTGTAGTCAGATTTTCTTTAATATCCTTGTTGTGATGTATGTATTTGGAAGGGTATGGAACTTTGGGGTATACTATGGAGTGCTCAACCACTGATGTAGAATGTTATGCTTTGGTTACAGTCAGTTGGCTTGTTGTTTTGCTGGGTACAGGTTGGGGGTCTTTATTGTGTATGTATCTTTGTAATACATCACTTTTACTTCAATCAAGAAGTGTGTGATGGCCATCCTTACAATCCTCAGAAGCAAAACGTGAAATGGCTGGAGAATATGCAACCCCAAAAGGGCTTCTATGTCTGCAGCTTCGTTCCCACAAGGGATAAAGTCTGTTTGTTTAGTATGCGCTGCGCATTTTACGACCGCTATGGCCACTGGGAGTTGTGCCTTAATGAGTCTATCCAATAAGGAGTCATGTTGCACTTGAGAGCCGTAGCCCTTCCCCTTCCAACATGACAATACTGCGTGTGCGGTTGACATCACATAGGCGGAGTCACTGTACACCGTCACTTCCTGCCCTTCATGTTTCTCAAGTGCGACAACAAGCGCTATTAATTCTGGTGCTTGCGCTGAAAAATGAGACGGTAGCCTTGCACTCGCCACCACCTCGAATACTCCAGTTAATCTGTGTTTTACGTTTGTGGCGCCTGAATGCCTTTCCCTACTAGTTTGGTCAATTTTTGAAGAACCATCAATAAAAAGAATCTCCCCTCCCGCCAAAACATTCTCTTTCACATGGGGTATATCATCAAATAATTCAATATAGTTTGCACAGTCATGCACATGATCTCCCTCTTCTACTGGCTCAGCTACAAACGTGGCTGGCTTCACTATTTTAAAATGTACAATTTTAATCAGTGGGTTAGAAATCATTCCCTCGTAAGCTGAAGCTCTTTGTGATGTCAATGTGCTCTTGGGTTTCTCTAGAATGGCAAATGGAGCATGCTCCAGGTAAAGGGTCATAGAACAGCCCATGACAATACTTGTGGACTTCTCAATTGCAAATGGGGCAGCCGCCAAAGATAGTTCGCAAGGGAAGTTTCCTCTCATAACTGGTTCTAAAATTCCACTGTAATATGCCAAAGGTTTATACCTCAAAATGGTTCTTTGTGTAAGTACTGCTGTCATGACTGTCCCATTTGTGTGTGAAAACAAATAAAATTCCATGCCATAATTGGGAATCCCTAAAACAGAGGCTGTACAAATTGCTTTTTTCAACTCCTCAAATCCTCTCTCCATTTCTTCAGTCCATTCTATCTTTGTTTTACCAACTTGTGCTTGCTTTAATGCTTGCAGAAGTGGCTTTGTGTACATGCTGTAATCAAACACCCAAGCTTTAATATAATTGCACAAACCCAGAAGCTGCTGCATTTGTCTCATTGTGTTCAGTTTTGGTGTTTTCATTTTTGCCTCAACCCTTTCAGATCAAGCAGGGTTCATACCGCAATGGGAAACTCACAATAACATCCAGATAGCATACACCTCATAGAACAAATATCTCTAAAAGGGCATACGGCGGTCCTTCTCTCGTTGGGCGCTGTAAAAGTGTTAGATAGAGTTGAATGGTCCTTTCTTTTTAACACTATGGAAATTATGGGGTTCGGTCCAGAGTTTTTAAGTAAAAACCATTCAAACTATTGCAACCCAGTGGTCTGACTGCTCATCAATGGTCAGGTGTCTCAAGTAATTCCACTGCAGAGGGGTACAAATCAAGGATTCGCTCCCTCTCCCCACCTATATGCCTCTTATCTCATACCCTTCCTAGCTAGACTACGCATAATGGAGTCAATCCGAGAGATCCTCTTTGGAGGTGAAGTTCACAAGGTAATGGCTTACCATGATGATATGCTCCTCACCATAACTGACCCTGAGTCCTCGATCCCGAAGGTTCTTCGGGAAATAAATCATTCAGAATGATAGCCAGAATAGAGATCAATATAACTAAGTCCGAAATTCTAACTAGAATTTAGTATCATTAGAATGGGATGATCCGTGACGGGCTAAAGAGACTACTCAATTTAGATGGGCACAAGGGGGTATTACATTGCTGGTAATCACTTGAACGCAAACACTGCAAGGGCTATACTTGCCAAACTATCAGCCATTATTAGAACAAATCAAACAACAACTACACAAATGGGGTCCATGGTCAGTGTCATGGCTCGGACGGATAAAAACAATCAAGATAGTCATCCTACTGAGGATCCTTTATTACTTTCAAACACTCTCCATTTCGGTTCCCATCTCATTCTTTCGGTCCTTGAACAAATTGATTACACCCTTCATTTAGAATAATAAAACCACCAGCATAGCATTGAAGACACTGAGGCCCACACACAAAGGGGGACTGGGCCTCCCCAACTTTTGAAAGTATTATCGAGCTTCCCAACTCCGGTTATTAAAGATTGGTTCGCTGAACAGTCCGAGAAAAGATGGGTGCAAATGGATCAGGCAATAGTGGGGAATCCGTTGGGAGAGACTTTGTGGTTAGACAGAGCAGATCGACTGCGAAACATACACAATAGCATAACCAACCTGGTTGAAGATGTATGGGATGGGGCCGCTTCACAGCAACAAATAACCTCCTTCCCATCCCCTTTCACCCCACTATTCCGTAACCCACAATTCACTCCCGGGCTTGAAAAGGGCTCTTTTCCCCTTTGGAAACTGGCGAACTGCCACCAGAATCCTTGCGCCGTTTGAAAAAAAAAAAAACACCAAATAATGTCCAGTGTGCAAGAGTACACAAAGTGTTGCTCGTAAGAGCTGCAAATAAGTGGGTATTTATTGCCGCCTCTGATGAGATGTGCATGCTTCTGGCGCATCTGTCAGATGCACTTTTTTAATGTGCAAATGCTGGCATGGGCATCACTTTGCATCAAAAACATGCAGCTCATCAGACATAAATTGAGTGCATCTACCTTAAAAAACAAAAGCAAAGTATTTCAGACAATGGGCCTCATTATAAGAGTGCCGTTCTGGAAACAACGGTGCCGGTAAGCTTACCGGCACTGTTGTTTCCAGACCGGCACACTATGGGTCTGCCTGCCGGAGTCGCTGTGCCCAGCAGGTCTGATCCTGCCGGGCACAGCGACCATGGTAAACAGACTGTAACGGAAGCACCGGCACCATTATTAACGGTGCCGGTGCTTCTGTGTGCCCCATTCCTATAGAGTCCTCCGGAACTCTATGGGAATGGGGAATTACAAATTACCGGCGCCTGACTTCCCGGACCACCGGGGTTGTAATACCCCAGTGTTACCGCGAAGTCAGGCGCCAGTGGGTCTAGCGGCAACCCGCTTGTATCACCAGCAGGGTTACCGCCAGACTCGTAATGAGGCCCCATGTGTTGAACATGGATTCTCTTTTTGTCTAATGTGCTAAATTAATCTGAAAATAAGACAATAATGCATATATTTTAACTTCAGCTGGGTGGTGAGTTTACTTTGCAAAGTGGATCACTTGCCCTGGGGGTAAGTGTACAGCATTTGATATTACCAGGTGGTAGTTGTGACATGTCTTTCAGGAATGTCGTAGAGCGATGTATATGTTTATGTTGATGTAGAGTAAGATTATGCAATTAATTCATATCATTGTGTAAATGGAAAGTGGTCTACTTGCTAATGCCCTCTCATTCAAGTATAAGTGTTTTACGGTCGCAGTGGTATGGGTATCACATGGGTGCAATCAATGGCAACACAAACGCAGAGTACCCAGCTATTTTGCAAAATCCCTTCACTAGTGCATGTATAGTGAGACATATACCCTGGCAGATGTAAGGATCATGTTGAAGACCTTGCGTAAGGCCAATGACTGTTGGGAGTATGATACAATGATGATGCCACTGGTGATCTGGAAAGAGCCTGTTGAAAGTAAATACACGGCTGACAGTACGTTGACTTGTGGTGGCACGGCAAAGGCTGCCATGGGTGTCGTAAGGTCCTCCTCTCACTGATTTACCATCTCCAGTGGGATATGAGGTGGAAAGTGGAACCTCTTCATAAGCCAGTTGAAATACGGCGAGACTCCCATTTATCGTGTCCCTCCTCATCAGTTGGTCAAGCAGCGTGATGCTTACTGAATTGGTCATTTTGGGAGGCCTCTCTGTGCTGGAATTTTACTATGTGTTGTTGGTTTGTTTGAGGTGTCTTGTGAGCTTCATTGGTTGGAAAAATCAGTTGCCCTCCTTTCTGGGCCACTTGCTCCACATTGGGAAAGGACCAAATGTTGAAGGGGATTTATTTGGAGCAAATCCAGTGGTCAGTTTGGTGCATGTTTACTCACTTTCTGTGGTCACTCCCCCTTTGCATGTTTAATTTCAAGTCTTTGCATGCTTTACAACACCTTTTGCGCTTCTTTTCTAAAGTGGCGCATATCTGAGATGCGCACGTCTGTGAGTGAGGCATATCTATTTATGGTGCATTTATGGCACATTTGTGGTTCATCTCAAATTTGCCCATTTTTTGTATTTTTGAGAATCTAACCCACATATCATATTTCCATAAAATTCACACAGAAAAATCCTGGAGGAAAAGAGCAGCTTCAACATATTCGAACAAGCTGTATATAAAAATGTGATCATTACAATCAATTAATAGAACATAGCTTCCGTATATGTCCTAGTTCGGTTTAGGAAGAAGGGAGGTCTTAGAAAATCAGAAAAAAAGGACAAATTAGCAGTAAATGCAACAAATCTTCATGGTCCCTCTGCCCCATTTCTCTGTTTATTTAGGGTGAGAACATTTAAACAAACCAATAGCAACAGCCTCCTGCATTCTGGGGTTTTGATTTCACAGATGTCTCTTAGGCATGGTTTTAAGAGTTCGGTTATTTAGTAAGGCCGAACATAATCTTTCTCTAAACTGAACGTCTACTCTATAAAACAAAATCACAAGAGTGCTCATCAGGATGCCAAATTACATTACAGTCCTCTGTCGGAACCCTATAGTAACCTGCCCTGTTGCGTATCTTCCAACAGAACACAATAATAATAATCAAAACTAAGAATGAGGTGGGGCCTGTGGACTCTTAAGGCTGGCTTACAGTGTCTGACCCCAAAACTGTCCAATTTAGGGACTCATTGTGCTCATTATTCAAATTCAAACCAATAGCCAGTTCCTGATGGGTTGGAATGTTGTCCAGAGGTCTCTGGTTTAGGCCTCCTTTTTTTGCCTCTCTTCTGGTCTTTGGGAGTCTGTCAATTTTTCCCTCTCCTCTACCCAGGGATCTCTCAATCTATTCTCCCTACTCTGGGACATTCTCGTTTTCTCCCCAGTCTGGGGCATCTCTCGTCTTTACTCCCTTCCTCTGGGATATTCCTCATCTGTCTCTAATCTGGGTTCCTTTCCTTTTTTTCTCACTTTCGCCTGCCTCCCTCTCCAGCTGAGCCACTGTGAACCTGCTTGCATTGCGCAGTGCTCCTCCACATGGGCAATGGATTTCTCAAGTCTTTCTTCCGTCACAGAGCCGCTTACGTGACTCTCCAACTGGGCTCTGCGTCGGGCTGCCGAGGCTCGTCTTCCTTGGTCCCCAGCTCCACCTTCACCCAGACTTCCCACCTGGACTCTGTGATGGCCTGCTGAGGGTCTGCTTCCTCGGTCTCATAGCAGCTCCGGCCAGCCTGCAGCTGCAGCTACCGCACTTGCGTGGTAAGCCTTCGGGGCCTTGGCATCATCACTGGTGCTCTCTCCCTATTCTCCCAGCTTCACACCCTCTGGGTCTTTTGGCACAGTTAAACTCTGTGGCATCTGTTCAGGGCTAGTCATCCGAAGGAGCCACCTGCAGGGGTTCAGTGCACTCATTTCTCCTGAGACTTCATAGGCGATTGGAGACAGGTCAGGTCAGAAGCCAAGTCAGCCATTACGAAAGGGTATATGTAAACCCTAGTGTCTAGATACCCTATAAAGGTGTTAGTGATAGGGGGAAAGGATGGTGACAGGTATCCCTGTGGGGGTCTCTGTTCCCTAAGGAGGATTCAACTCAAGAGGGTTCTCACTTACCCTTTTCACTAGGGGGTGTTAAGCGTAGCGGGCTATCCACATAATCGCAAAGTGAGTGGCTCTCCCTTGGGGAGAGGTGATCCATCACAGTACACTCCTATATGGGGCAGCTTCTATATGTTTTTGGATATCATTCTCTCACCCCATTTGACAGGCCCCTGCCTTAAGGCTCATTATTAGTTGATCTAGCGTGCCAAGCTTAGTTAGAATCCGGTGCCCTTAAATGCAGCCAGGCGGTGCCTTACAGTCCTCCATGTGCCACAGGAATGTGTGTTTATCAGGGGAGGCCACCATTTTGCTTAAACCAACTTGCACATTATAATTAACAGAGAATCACAGATACTAGACTGGGCCAACACCTCCAATCCAAATTGAGAGTACCCTCAATTCAACTCTTAAGGTGCTACCAGGAGCGCCTGGAAGCAGGCCCTATACTTGATGCATGGATTTTTCCTGCACCATCACCAGCACGTCACAGTTCGAGTAGTCCCAAATATCACTGCCATATCAAAAGATTGAACCAACATTTGCCTTGAATACCTACAGACACTTATCCAATCTACAAACCCCAAACTTGAAATAAAATCTGAAAAGCCTTAATGATACCCTTTCAGGTGTCTTCCTAATATAATTAACCCAGGCCATGCTCGTCAAAAAGAGCAGGCCCAAATGAGAATAAGAGTCAACCTCCTCAACTCTACATTCATTAAGAAACCACTTATTGCATTTCCCCCCTTTTCCCGAACACCATGCTTTTTGTTTTTTCTCTTTTTTAATTTCAGACTATGGTTCCCAAAGTAGATTTTTGGGTTTAGGTCTACTTGATCGAAAATATTTTACCTTTTTCTTTTGAACAAAATTATTTGGTTTGAAGTTTGAAGTTTATTTTATTTGTAAAGCGCAACCAGGCCCAGGGGCAACCGGGCACATATTCTTATGTACAAAGTTACAATATATACGGTATGCACAAATTACATTACACAGTACATTATAGAGTATATACACAAATTACAGTATATTACAAGTCAGTAACAAGTCATAAGTGAGGGTGCTTCAGGCGTTCTGCGTGAGCATCCAGGATTTGGTAATGTTCTTGAAGGTTTGGAACGAGGGCTCAGTTCTGATTTAAGCAGGCAGTGGGCCTCATTACGAGTCTGACGGTAACCCCGGCGGTAAAACCGTCTGTTACCGCTGGACTTGTATTACCATTCCACCTCCGTGACTCCCGGAATTACCAGGGAATTACAGCCCTGGTTTCCCGGGAATTCCGGAGGCGGAATTCGGTAAATCCCCATTCCCATTGAGTCCCGCAGGACTCAATGGGAATGGGGAAGTGGAAACACCGGCACCATCTCGTGATGGTGCTGGTGTTTCCACGTCCGCCTGCAGGCGGGAGATGTTCAACCCGCCCGGTCAGACCTGGCGGGAAGTTCACCTCCCGCCTGCAGGACTCGGGATCGGGCGGTCCGGAATTAACAGTGGCGGTGGGTTTACCGCCACTGTTAATTCCGGACCGCCCGACCTGGAATGAGGCCCAGTGAGTTCCAGAGTTTTGAAGCTAGGACAGGGAAGCTCACACCACCCGCTTTTGGAGTTTAAATCTAGACAGGATAAGGCTGTGAGTTTGTGCTGATCCGGTGGGCCGTGAGGAGGTGTGGAGTGTGAGACGAGAGGAGAGGTAAGGTGGGGCTTTGTTGTCCAAGCATTTGTGAGTCAAGGCTAGTGTTTTAAAGGCGATTCTTTGTTTTACCGGGAGCCAGCGTAGATCAGATCTGATGTTAGAGATATGAGACCGTCTGGGGATATTGAGGGCTGCCCTTATGGCATTTTTCTGGATGGTTTGCAGTTTGTTGAGGTTAGACTGGCTAGTCCCCAAGTAGAGGGCACTACAGTAATCGATTTTGGACATAATGAGTGTCCTTGCAAGGGTAATGCAGTTATGGGGGTGCAGAAAAGGTCTGCAGGCGGTAATAAGTTTGCAAGTATAGGACGATGCCAACCTTACTGCATTTGTTTGTCTGTTCAGAGATAGAGCAGAATCCAGGTAGACGCCTAAAGTTTTGGTGTCTTTAGAGACCTTGAAGTCATTACCATCAATGGTAAAAGATTTGAAGGCTTGGTCTAATTTATTGAGACGTTGAGTTGATCCTAGTAATAGAAGCTCTGTCTTGTCGTCGTTAAGACATAATTCATGTTGGGCCATCCAGGCCTGGATGACCAGATAGACATCATTCATGGATTTGGTATCGGCTGCGTAATCACCAGTGATGGGAATGAGTATTTGGGTGTCATCCGCGTAGTTAGTGTAGGAGACACCCATATAATCGAGCACATCAAAAAGGGGTTTGTTGAACACGTTGTAAAGCGTGGGTGATACACAGGATCCTTGAGGGACGTCGCAGTGAATTGGAAAGGGGTCAGCCGATGCTGTGGGCGAGAAGACCCGCATGGACCTGTTGCTTAGGAAGGAGTGGATCCAGGCATTGGCAGAGTCTGAGAAGTGGGCCGCAGATTTGAGATGTTGGCAGAGTATTTGGTGGTTGACCAGGTCGAATGCCGCGAAAAGTTCAAGGAGAAGGAGTAGCGCTAACTTCCCATTGTCCTTTAGTATCTCCATCTGAGTTTTCAGGTCAGTCAGGGCTGTTTCGGTACCATGTTTGGGGCTGAAGCCTGATTGTTCTAGCCCCAGGAGATTGTTGGATTCAAGGTAGTCTTGGATCTGTAGGTATGCTGCGCGATCTAGGATCTTGAGCAGGAATGGGACCGTAGTGATCGGTTTAAAATTGGTTGGTATGTTGGGGTCAAGGGATGGTTTTTTAAGTAGTGGGATCACCCAGGCGTCCTTGAGGTTGTCAGGGACTATGCCAGTTTTGAAGGAGGCGTTTATGAAGGCTGTGATAAAGGGGGCTAGGTCGTGCGAGGCTGCCTTGATGATGGGCGCTGGGCAAGGGTCACCTTGGCAGTTGGAAGGCTTGAGGTTGCTTATGATACCTTCTACTTCAAGAGTGGTGAGAGGGGAGAAGGCAGACGGTTTACAGGTCAGGTTGGCTTGGCAGGTACTAGATGTGGGAATGGTGAGAGGTTGGTCTGACTGTAGAGACTGTTGTTTGTCTCTAATTTTGGTTTGGAGAGTTGCAATTTTGCCCAGAAGTGCTGACTGTATATTGTTACACCAGTTGCTATCTTTAGTGCACGAGTCGGTGGGTACTGCGGGAGTCTCAAGTTCCTTAAGAATTTTGAATAGTTCTTTGGTATTCGATTGTTCTGACAGGATACGGTTATTGTAGGATTCTTTTTGGACAGGAATATGGCTTCTGTGTAGTTAAGAGTAGCTAGGAAGAGACTGTCCTTGTGGGTGTCAGATGGGTGACTTTTCCAGCGTGGTTCTTTTTTTTGTTCTAAAATGTGGGGGGAGACTCCTATCATATCCTCCCACCTTTAACTATTTCCTTACCCTACCCCATATATATACCCCATCAAATTAAATAAAATATATATATATATATATTTATAAATATACATATATATTTATACATATATATATATATATATATATATATATTTTTTTTTTATTTAATTTGACCGAATTTCAACTAAAAAATGAATGAAAAAATTCTGTCAAATTGAAAATGTCAAGTAATTTTCGATCAAGTATGCTAATACCGGCCCTGTTGGGGACCGGCCAGGGTTACGTTCAGAACAACTGTGTCAGGCACAAAAAGAAGCGAGGTATAATATGTACTCTTCAAAGAGAGTGGATTAACTTTCCTAAGAGAAGTGCTAGGGTCAAAGTCTGGAAGGAATAAAACAAATAAAAGTGGGTCTGAAAGGAACCCCTGTTTTACATCTTTATTGGTGGGGAAAAACAATGTGTATGTCGCCATTCTTGTACTTTGAACCGTTGCAGAGGAACTTGCGTAGTACAGTTGGATACGATTTAATAATACATTAGGTGCCCCAATAAGATGAAACTTGCACCAGAGGATGTTTCTGTCTAGCAGACCAGATGCTTTCTCTAGATCTAAGAAAGTCGCAAATAATCTCCCTCTCTGACCTTACAGTATTTCCCCACAACGGTGCTCAAAGTGAAACAGTGGTCCACCGTCCTGCGCCATAATATGATATGATATGGTATGGCATTTATAACGCGCCTATAGACATGTCGTAAAATAACGCTTGAGCCGGCTTGAAGATGTTGTTGCAGGCTCCAAGATGTTGTTGCAGTGGGCTATTCCTCTGACTGAGTAAGAAACATTTGGAGAATATCTTGCTGGAAATGTCCAGTAAGGAAATTGGCTAAAAGAAATAGGGGTCGGCGGTGGGGCCCCTTTTAAACATGGGCATGACCAGACCGCGTTTCCATGAAGCTGGTGTGACTCAATAATTGATATAAACAGATTTCCCAATGTAAGTAACAACCACTATGAGAACCAAGTGTAGATATCTGATTTCAACCCATCAGAGCCTGCAGCTTTCTTGCATTTGAGAGAGCTAATACAGACCCCAATCTCTTCATTGGAAAATGTACCATCACTACTGCCCGGAAAGATGTCCCTGACTGCCAGAGGACCAAAGACGATGTCCTGGAAATGAGCATCACACCTAGCTGGAAGGCTCAATATACTTTAAATCCATTCTTGTTACAGACCTTGGCTACCATTTTCCAGAACAATTTGGTGTCGCTTTTATACAGCGCTGGCCATACCCAGAGGTTCTTGGTGCTCCTTACAAAGTTCAAAGGGAGGAGGTGAAACAATAACTTCCAATTAAATTCAAGCCATCATCGTATCAACTCTTAACGCCAATCTCTGCTGAGACAGAGGGCTTATGAAGCACAGCACTTTGTCAGTTCAAAGAGTCAAACCACTTTGGCAGATTACGTTTTACAAGCATCCCAGCATCCAATGAGCTGGAGCTGGGCCTATATGCTGGGTACTCAGTTCCCACTTCTTCGCACGTGGCCTCGGGCAATCTTAGGGGTATCCCAGGATTTCTTAGGGGTAGTTTAGTGTTATCTCTTTCAACACTCCAAGTAGTTCAAGGGATCCTATGTGATTTGGTTGATGAGAATTCATTGGATTCAAGTTTCAACTAATGTTCTTTTTGTTAATCATTTTGTCACAAATATATGGGGGCTCACCCGCAGCCCCCTTCCTCCCCCTGCTTCATTAGCACCCTTACCCAACCCCCCACATATATTTGCGATGAAATTCAACTAAAGAAATGTGTTGAAATTGAATTAGACTAATTCTCCTGCGCGGTACTCTACCTATCCCATTCAAGACAGTTATTCACCCATATCTAGTACCTTTTAACGCATAGCTGGATAATTGGGGTGTCATGCGTAACTAACTATGCAGCCTTATCCTGATAGTCATTTCCATTGGTAATGCTGGCCTCATTATTGCATGAATCCAGATTAATTGTGTGATCAAGGCAGGGTTGGACTGGCCCTTTCGGTCTTTCGGCCTGTGACCGAATGACTTTGGGGTCTCAGGGGGCCGGTTTTTCGGCAGCCACCTCTGGGCCGTTTATTTTTTTTTTAAATGACAATGTAATTTTTTTTTTATTGGCAGGCCCGGCCTGCCCACCACAGTAACAGTGTCACTGTCTGTGTGTGTGCGGCTGCGTGCGGCGCCGCGTACTGCGCGAGCAGCTCGCTAGTCTGAGGCTCACAGTCACACAGACTCAGCAGGCCGCCCGCGGCCAAGAAGTAAAATGGGGCGGGGGGGCAGGGCCGCCGCGCTGGGCTGGGCAGGGCAGGCGCCAGGAGGGAGGCGCGCGCCAGCGGCACTATCTGCAGTCTGCAGACTGCACACAATTCATCATAGCAAGGTAACACTAGATGTTGTTGCCTTGTTTTGATGATTGCATCTGCATCATGCATGCATCATAATTTATGATGCATGCAGGTGCACGAGCATCATTCATCACGGTGGGCCACCGGCAGCAGTGCCGCCACTGCATGAGGCCGGTGCCGTTTGGTGTGCATGGCTCACGCTCAGCTCGGGCCAGCGGCGGCCTGAGTAAAGTGACTTTGATCTGTGGAGGGAGGCATGATGAAGCAATTGCAAACACTAAAGCAATTGTAACACCTGCCTCCCTCCGAGTCCTGACCGGAGGGTGGAGGGGGGAGCAGCCTGCCTGCAGGGCTGAGCTGGGGCCGGCAGCAACTGATTTCACACAGTTGCTTCAACTAGTTTGCAGGAAGTAACAGCAGTTGTTGGCACTTCTTTGCAAAATTGAACTTAAGTTAACTTGTGCCCGCCGCGGAACAAGCCAATGTAAATTCGGCTGCAGGAGGGCAGGCTGCCCCTGCCAGCCCGCCCAATAGACTATGTGCCACCATTGCTAATTGCCTTGGGCCTCTGACCCACCCTGGCCCTGTGCATGAATTATGGGCACGCCGGCCGCTCCCACCACACAGCGCAGCAGGCAGCACATGATGTGACTTCGCAGTGGGCAGAGAGACAGAGAGCCACCAGGCACCAGCTTAGCTGAGCCCCACCACAGTGCAAGCACACCAGTGGACCATCCTCACCACAACTTGGAGGCCGCCAGGTGCCAGCCCAGTGGCAGTGTACTGCCCACACACAGCCACACTGACTGAGTAGAACCAGTGGACCGTCAGGCAGCAGGCGAGGCGACGAGTCGGAGGCGGAGCGGCCGCCAGCGGTCAGACAGACAGTGCCCACCCAGGCCACAGCAGCCATCAATCAGGTAAGGACTCTTAGACTAGTATTCTTGTAGGTAAAATGGGTTTTAATGCAGGCGCCCCCTGTACCCCTTTCCTATAACTCCCCTGCTGCAGGCGTCCGCGTCCCCTTCCGTAACCCCTAAATTTATCCCAACCTCCCTATCTCTTTTTATAACTCAAACCAAAACCCTTGCTCTAACTTAGCCGTATCCCGTGTGTGTACATGCATGTGCTCCCTTGCGTGCATGGAGCGTCTATGACCTGTCCTCTGTGGATGTTTTGCACATGTACATGTCATTAATCTCGGTGGTAAACAAATCACCGGGATCTCCCATGTGTGTATCCTGTTCTCGGCCATAACCTCCCCCTTGCACATTTCCCGAATACAGGTGTTCCATGGCAGTGGCTGGCTGCGGCTTGCCCAGTGTGCATGCTCTGCGCACATGGTGCACGCCCGTGGTTTGCAGCGCAGGGAATTCTAACGGGAAAGGCGCATCTCAATGAGGAAGCTTTCAATCACCTCGCTCCGACCGAGGGCACTAATGGTGCCCGCGTCTTGCCACAAGGCTCAATTGCATTACAGACACTGGCTGGACAAACCCGTGTGCACGGATCGGCGGGAGGGAAAGCTCGTAGCCAGGCGGATGGGCTGGTATCCACATAGCTCTCAGGGTACGGGGATACCAACCCACACACCTTGTGCTGCAAGGCTTCCCAGTGCACCCCTCCGATAACAAGACTCTACCCCGAGTTCTGTGTGGAGATCCCTCGGTGCTGAGCCAGTAGAACCCCCAATGTACGAGAATTAATACACCGTGCAGCTCCGCCAGCTGGGGCTCCACAGAGCATAGTGAGCAGATCCACAGATGCAACGCCCTGCGTGGGGGCTCCACCGGCTCTCCGGGGCTACAGTAGGGTTGAGTCCAGGGTCTGAACAGTGTGCCCCAGGTGCAGCGTCCTTGCTGTGACTCAGAATCCTCTATGCAATGCCCTGTGCAGGTGTAGGGGGCCATGCAGGGACCTCACCGAGGACCCTCCCAGTGTAACTTCCTGGATGGGAATCAGCAGCGTCTCCTCGCAATTATAAAACCACTGGAGGAAGTGGGGATTCGAGGGCTCCCTCCGGGGTCTTGTCAGTGGATTCTGCAGGTGCAAGCCCATGCATGCCAAAATGGGTCAGAACGTGGCTTGATGCCCTGCAACATTCTCACCAGGACTTGCATTCGCCAACCGGGCCCTCCACCCCCTTTTGGGTGTGCGCCCCTATAATGCTCTGATACACCCTTCCGCCTTTAGTGGGGTTGTTTGGTGGTTCACCTGGTTAAAAGCCCATTACAGACCTAAGAACATGCCCCCATCCAACCATAATGCCCTGCACCGATGACCAGCAGTGCCCCTGGAGTATAGTGTCCTGCCAGGTGCCCTGCACTCGCAGTGGCTTACCAGTGTCCCCATCCTGACACTATACCAGGCAATCACAATGAACCCACATCCTCCTTAACCCTCACACAGTCGCATACCCTAACAGCACTGCATTTTAGCTATTTTTCGTCTGCATTTTTTTACTACCCTTTTTGTTGGCAACATTTTTACAGCAAAGGTATTTTCATCCAAATTTTCTCAGAGACTACATTTTACTTGGCTGCATTTTAATTGAACAACAGGGTGTTTGGGTGGTCTTCTGGGGTGGTGTCTGCCAGTTTGGCTTCCACACACAGTAGCACAAGTTTACCTAGTCAGTAGTAGCCACATTGTAATGGAGCTCAGGTTGTCATCAACAGGGAGGTTCTGGAAGTTGAATGGGTGAGACCTGTGAGAAATATGTAACTAGATGGAGGACCAGTGGTTGTTCTCTCCTACACTCACTTATGCTGGCCTATGCTTTACAGTAATGATCACACAATGTAATATTGCCATTTTGAAAAACATTTCCAGGGCTACTTGTGTTTCCCAGCCCGCCCATGCTGGAACCTCGTCGTTTTAAACTTGCAGAGTCTGAGTAGTGATGTCTAGAATGACAACTCTTAAGGCCAGATTCTCGGAAGAAACGAAGCACACACAATAGTCCAACAATCAAGCTCTTTAATACACACAGTGTTGCCCTTTTGAGTTCGGTTCTTATTTATTATACATCGTTTTTTGCAGTTAAGAGTGAACTGGAAACCTTCGCCTTCAAACGAACTGGTGCTATTTTTCCTCCAAGGCTTCCCGCATAATTGGGTTGCTTGTGTTCTTTGTTCAGTTTGCCCCTACCCAAGTAAACACCCAAGTGTGTTCATTGCCTGGAAGTAGAGGGAACGTGTGACAGAGACGGTGCCAAAGTGCACGGTGCCTGGAATGAGCAAGCACACCTCATAAACGCGCTCATTACAATTTGCACCTGTTTTGCAGGCACATACCTCTACAAATTGCCCACTGCTTAAATCATGCTGCTCAGCGGCATGCCAAGGCAAGCACAGGGGGTTCCCCCCACGAACAGTGTGTGTGGCTTCAAAATGGCCCATACCCACTGGGGCATTTTCTTTTTCTTGAACGGTCACTTTGACTAAACGTGTCCGTTTGCGTGTTGTGCATAGTACGCTTCACAGTTTTTTTTTCAAAGAAAAGGCAAACCTATTTTTTTTTTATGTTGAAACATATAGAACACGCTGCGCAAACATTTTTGACATGAGTCAGAAACCAAACTAAATTGCATGCATGAACGGGCCGGGTGGGTGGAGGCTTGATAATAATACATGATTGAAAAATAGATGACAATTTCTCAACCAAAATAAAAGGGCATGATTCATTTAAAAAAGTGCATGATTTCAATACCCTAGAAAATACTAGACACTGTTGTTTTGTTATAAACGCAGACTTTTAAAAAGTATATTAGTTAAGCTCATATTACTTAATACGTGTATCTTTTTAAACGGTATATATGAGCATTCTTTGAACCTCTCTTTTGTTTTCAAACTTCAAAGGCCCGAGAAGGCAAATGGCTTTTGCATTGTTTTCCATGAATATGTTTACACTAGTCGTGTGCAATAAATGTATGCTTGTTTAAATTAATGTAATCTTTTCAGCACATCTACATTAGAGAGCTGCCAACACAATGGTTGTTAAAGTAACTAGAACAGGCTTTTTTCTTAAGAGAATTAGATGTGCAAGTTGCGGCTGCCTAGAAGATCGGTAGTTCTTTTGAATGCAAATGTCATTTTGGGCAGGCAATTAAGCTGACATCAGACAAGAACTTGGTAAACCATTACCATCGGCAAACCAGCTGGCCTGTAGACGATATTGTATGGCCCAGAAGCTCCCATTTCCAACAGAGGAAGCAGCATCCCCCCCCCCAGTATGTCCTAGAAGGAGCCATTCCCATTTCCAACAGAGGATGCAGCATACCTCCCCCCACCCCTTATGTCCTAGAAGGAGGTGTAGACTCTCAAGGCAGCCCCAGCACACCATGTACGTAAGCTACTTAGTGGATCAGGACAGCAGCATGTATCCGGGATCTATGAGGGGCACCAAGTGCACCCCTTTCCTATAGCTCCCCTGCTGCAGGCGTCCCCTGCACCCCTTTCCTATAGCTCCCCTGCTGCAGGCGCCCCATGGACCCCTTTCCTATAGCTCCCCTGCTGCAGGCGTGCCCTGCTGCACCCACTTCCTAAAGCTCCCTTGCTGCAGGCGCCCACCTGCACCCATTTCCTACAGCTTTGAAGTTGCCAGTGGCAGAGTTCACGAATCACGCAGGGGCAGAGCCGGCCTCAGAGGTTTTAGGGTTGGGGGCTGTTGGACAGTTTTAAAAAGCAGGTTGAAAGTGGGGCCTCGAGTGACAGAATACCCAGCGACCTCCAAATGCTTGCATGTCCCCCATCATAGTGCCGAGAGGGGCCACGCAAGTGGTGACAGCTGTCACAGAACTGTATGCAAAGTAATGTTATTTTATTAGTTGTGTTGTAATGAAACAGATACATGAACCCTCAATATGTAGCATTTTCTGTAAAAGTCATGAATTGACACGATTCACGGATGATGGTTTGAGGGCCACTTTTTTTGAGGCGAGGGGTGGGCCACTTTTTTGAGGCGAGGGGTGGGCCACTTTTTTTGTTATTGTCCGGGCCTATTTCTTGTCCCAGTCCGACCCTGGATCAAGGTACAGTCACTCATGATGGCAGTCATATGTTTCTTACTGAGTAAAATATTACCATGGCATACTTTCATTGCCTCACTGGCCCTTTGAACTTTGTTCCCACAGTACCAATTTTCCAGGCCACTGGAAAGAGCCGCAGTGTGATTTCTGCACAAGCGCTTTTTCACAAGTCTCAGAAAAGGGATCACAAAGGACCTGGGAGTGTTCTAGAGTGTTTGACAGGGTTTCTTTTTGCATTGGAATACAAGCTAGCAATTAGACCCTGGAACTTTTCCAAGAAGAAGCAGAGAGACTCCATATTAGGAGCATATTAGGAATGCATTGATGTGCTTTGGACCTTCCAAAGGGATGTGATCATAGTTACTTAGGGAATCACATTAACGTGGGCACTTTAGTGCAGCGGAGCAGATTTTTCACTCTTTAGCATTTTCTGTGGAATGCTTAGAACATGGCCATGCAGGTCCTATTGTTACCTGCTAAAGTGATTGTCTCTCAGGTCATTGGGCCGTTTGCGATTAAATGTTTGAACGTGTTGACCCAGAAACCTCCTTGATACCCCACATTCGACTAGCCAAGGATGTGGGTAACCGCCAGGGCTTTAAGTGGGGTAAGAAATCGAAGGGGGTGCCTCAGTTGGGGGCGTGGCTTGTGGGTGGCCATGGCCTAAAATGTACACAAACCATAGTAATGTACGCAAACAAATATATAAATGCATGTAAGCATTTATATATGTGTATGCGTACCTTACTATGGTCTGTGTAGTATGCAAGCCATCTTTGATAAACATAGAAATATGTGACATATTTCTATATTTATACAAGATGGCTAGAAAAGTACACAAACCATAGTGCGGTACGCACATGAATATATAATTGCTTACATTTATAAATTTGCTTGCGTGACATAATTTTTTTTGTGTACTATAAAATGGCTTGAAAAGTACATAAATCATAGTAAGGCATGCACACAAATATATACAATGTATTTATTTATGTGCGTACCCTATGGTTTGCATACTTTTCATGCCATCTTTTTTAAACATTTCTGTGTTTATAAAAGATGACTTGAAAAGTAGACTATTCAATCCATCTTTTAAAACGCTTTGACGACGGACAAAGCCCGGGGCGTCTTTGACCGTCGGCAAAGCTTTTTAAAAGATAGCTTTAATTGTGTACTTTTCAAGCCATCTTTTATAAACATAGAAATATTTTAAGGAATTCCCAGGTTCGCTGAGGGTTGAAGACGCCTCGGCGACCTGGGGAGTGGGTGGGGAAACAAAGGGACAGTAAGAGGAATTTACAGTGACTGACAGAAGTGCCAACCAGCCAGCGCAGTGGGATAATGTATCCCGCCAGTGGTGTGGTGGGACCGGGGGCCCCAGCAGGGCCCTGCCTCAGCACGACTTTTTTGGAGACTACCGGGGCCCAGCCCCGGCTGGCCATAGCCCACTTAACCGAATTGACTCGGGCTGTGGCTACGCTGGCTCCTATTCATATCAATGGCAATCCAGCATCGCTCATGTGTTCATCCTTGATCAATGCGACTGAGCATTTAACCAGATAAGCCCCACAGACTCTGTAGTTTATCACACTAAATCCTCCAACAATCCATGGACACTCTCGCCTCCTCAAGTTTTCTCCCTGGACATTCGCAACCCAACTCAAAGCAACATGCATACCTATCCAAGTAGCCCTGAAGAAGAGGCATGGACTTGTCAGAAACATTGTAGCAAAGGTAACCGGTTCTCGTGCATATGAAATACATTCATTATGGTAGCATCTATAGTATTTTATTGTAAAAAATAAGGAAAAGAGTGCTGCAATTATCAGTCAAAAAGTATATATCTCCCATATGATAGGTTCATGGTAGAAGCACCTAACAGCTAATAGGCTACAATACTGTCAACTAAACATGGGAGCCAGCCAGCCAGCAGAATTATTTCAGATCGACCAGCTTGTATATAGGGAGTGTGTCCCAAACCTCGACCCTCTGGGAGGGCCTTAGTTCTGTACTTGTTTCTGAACTAAGTTTCACGAAAGTTCCAAAAATCACGATGCCGAATCCCTGTCTCGCTTCAAGTATGGAGTGCGCATGCCGAGAGCTGACAGGGAGGACGTGTACATTGAAGCCTTGGTAGAAAAAACATACCAAAGAGAAGTCTGAAAAGACGATAACTTTGGAAGGAATAATCTCCAGAATAGCTAAGAACAAGGGACAGTTGCAACTGGTTAGCCAAATTAGCCGGTCTGTGGCATCCAGACGCATGCTTAGCAAAAATGAATTTTGCGTACACTTTACAATACGGTGAACTAACAATAATTAATGAATGTGTACATGTGTAATGAATATGCAACAACAGCGCAAAAACAATTTGGTAAACAGTAACTGATTAGTAGTTATTTTATAACTTACACAGAGCTATTGGATCAGGGGGTCATTCTGAACGGAATGAGCGGGACAACGGGATTCTACAGCGCGAAAGAGGGAATCCCGCAAGGGAACCATCGGGGCCTAACTTGAAGCACCCCAAGTCATGCCGTTTCGGGGTGTATTAGGTCTCTATATGGCAGTGGTGTCACTGGTGCGTGGTCACAGTAAGGAAATAAACTCGATTTAACAGACACAGTGAAAGGGCAACATTGGGGGTTGGTTGGAGGGAGTGTGAGTTGTTTGCAGAACCCGCCACTAAGTGGGAGTCCCTCTTGAGGACCCGTGAATCCCCCCATTCCGTGTAGAACAGTCGAGAGGTCCCCAGTGTCTTTACACAGTAATTAGTCGTTCGTATTGAATTGCTAAAGTGGCGTTGCACCTTTTTTTAATTAGATACTCATTAGTATGACTACGTGACACAGATGAAATTAATTAACTTGGCGATAAAAGAAATGGCAAACGACTCATGAAACTAATTATTGTTGATTTAAATGGATATGTGCAATGCTGGGTTCATATGAGAACTGCACACAGGACAGTGAACCAGATAGGATCGATTAAGGAATACAAACATAAATATTTGAAAGGATGAACGATATATTTCAATATAAAAAATGATAAACAGGGTCACTATAAGCATACAATTAATTTGAATATGAAAAGATTGAAATGAAGAGATGCACTAAAGCAATGTGTGTAGATAGAGATCCTTAGAGAAGTAGTGTGTGTAAGTAGAGTGCCTTTGGGAAGTAATATGTATAGGTAGAGTTCCTTACGGAAGCACTGTGGATAGATAGAGTTCCTTAGGGAAGCAATGTGTGTTGGCTGAGGTCCTTAAGGGAGTAATGTGTGTAAGTATAGTTCCTTAGGTAGGTAGAGTTCCTAAGGGAAGTAGTGTGTGCAGTAGCGTTCCTTAGGGAAGTAATGTGTGTAGGTAGAGTTCCTTAGGGAAGCAATGAGGGTAGGTAGAGTTCCTCAGGGAAGCAATGTGTGTTGGTTGAGGTCCTTAAGGGAGTAATGTGTGTAAGTAGAGTTCCTTAGGTAGGTAGAGTTCCTAAGGGAAGTAGTGTGTGCAGTAGCGTTCCTTAGGGAAGTAATGTGTGTAGGTAGAGTTCCTTAGGGAAGCAATGAGGGTAGGTAGAGTTCCTCAGGGAAGCAATGTGTGTTGGTTGAGGTCCTTAAGGGAGTAATGTGTGTAAGTAGAGTTCCTTGGGTAGTTAGAGTTCCTAAGGGAAGTAGTGTGTGTAGGTAGAGTTCCTTGGGGAAGCAATATGTGAAGGTAGAGTTCCTTAGGGAAGCAATATGTGGAGGTAGAGTTCCGTAGGGAAGCAATGTGTGTTGGTTGAGGTCCTTAAGGGAATAATGTGTGTATGTAGAGTTCCTTGGGTAGATAGAGTTCCTAAGGGAAGTAGTGTGCGCAGTAGAGTTCCTTAGGGAAGTAATGTGTGTAGGTAGAGTTCCTTGTGGAAGCAATATGTGGAGGTAGAGTTCCTTCGGGAAGCAATGTGGGTAGGTAGAGTTCCTTAGCGAAGCAATATGTGTTGGTTGAGGTCCTTAAGGGAATAATGTGCGTAAGTAGAGTTCCTAAGGTAGGTAGAGTTCCTTAGGGAAGTAGTGTGTGTAGGTAGAGTTCCTTAGGGAAGTAATGTGTGTAGGTAGAGTTCCTTAGAGAAGTTATATGTGTAGGTAGAGTTCCTTAGGGAAGCAACGTGGGTAGGTAGAGTTCCTCAGTGAAGCAATGTGTGTTGGTTGAGGTCCTTAAGAGAGTAATGTGTGTAAGTAGAGTTCCTTGGGTAGGTAGAGTTGCTTGGGGACGTAGTGTGTTTAAGTAGAGTTCCTTAGGGAAGTACTGTGTGTAGGTAGAGTTCCTTAGGGAAGTACTATGTGTAGGTATAGTTCCTTAGAGAAGCAATGCGGGTAGGTAGAGTTCCTCAGGGAAGCAATGTGTGTAGGTTGAGGTCCTTAAGGGAATAATGTGCGTACGTAGAGTTCCGTAGGTAGGTAGAGTTCCTTAGGGAAGTAGAATGTGTAGGTAGAGTTCCTTAGGGAAGTAATGTGTGTAGGTAGAGTTCCTTAGGGTAGTAATATGTGTAGGTAGAGTTCCTTAGGGAAGTACTATGCGTAGGTATAGTTCCTTAGGGAAGCAATGAGGGTAGGTAGAGTTCCTCAGGGAAGCAATGTGTGTTGGTTGAGGTCCTTAAGGGAGTAATGTGTGTAAGTAGAGTTCCTTGTGTAGTTAGAGTTCCTAAGGGAAGTAGTGTGTGCAGTAGAGTTACTTAGGGAAGTAATGTGTGTAGGTAGAGTTCCTTGGGGACGCAATATGTGGAGGTAGAGTTCCTTAGGGAAGCAATGTGGGTAGGTAGAGTTCCTCAGCAAAGCAATGTGTGTTGGTTGAGGTCCATAAGGGAATAATGTGCGTAAGTAGAGTTCCTTAGGTAGGTAGAGTTCCTTAGGGAAGTAGTGTGTGTAGGTAGAGTTCCTTAGGGAAGTAATGTGTGTAGGTAGAGTTCCTTAGAGAAGTAATATGTGTAGGTAGAGTTCCTTAGGGAAGCAATGTGGGTAGGTAGAGTTCCTCAGCGAAGCAATGTGTGTTGGTTGAGGTCCTTAAGAGAGTAATGTGTGTAAGTAGTTCTTTGGGTAGGTAGAGTTGCTTGGGGAAGTAGTGTGTTTAAGTAGAGTTCCTTAGGGAAGTACTGTGTGTAGGTAGAGTTCCTTAGGGAAGTACTATGTGTAGATATAGTTCCTTAGGGAAGCAATGTGGGTAGGTAGAGTTCCTAAGGGAAGCAATGTGTGTAGGTTGAGGTCCTTAAGGGAATAATGTGCGTACGTAGAGTTCCTTAGGTAGGTAGAGTTCCTTAGGGAAGTAGTATGTGTAGGTAGAGTTCCTTAGGGAAGTAATGTGTGTAGGTAGAGTTCCATAGGAAAGCAATGTTGCTAGTTAGAGTTCCTTAGGGAAGTAATGTGTGTAAGTATAGTTCCTCAGGTAAGTAATGTGTGTAGTTAGAGCTCCTCAGGGAAGCAATATGTGTAGGTAGAGTTCCTTGGGGGATTAATGTGTGTGCCTAGAGTTCCTTGGGGAAGCAATGTGTGTCGGTGTCATGCATGGCAAATCTGGACCTGTTACTCACTCTTTGCAAGGATCTGGTTATGCCCATAGAACTGCAAAGCCCTTCTATTCAAGATGAAGGCTGTTTGATACCTTGCCTGGAAAATGATGTTTGCATTATACACATCGTTAGGATCATGTGATTAGGAATTGTCACGTGTTTTCCACCGTACGTTCATAAGCAGCATTGGGACGTTGCTCGCTGCTTCTGATTGAGCAAACATGGAGTCTTGTAGCTGAAACTTTGTTCTGCGTCCCCGCAACTCTTCAGCAACTTCCTATCTGCGTGTTTATTCCACACGCGATCGCTTGCAGCCGCTTTCAAGAAGAAACAGGCGGCTTTCGTTGTCCGCGTGTATTATTCTACACGCTACCTTCTGTTGCAGTTTCCAAGAAGACCAACATCCGGCTTTTCCTGCAGACTCAAACTCTGGCAGTCCCAGCCGCGTGTACTTTTGTGGTGTGTAAAATCGCACGCGGTTTCCTGAACTCTTAACGTGCGGCTTCCCAGCTGCGTGTAAGTTTGTCGCGTGTAAAATTAAACGCGGGTTCCTGACCACTGAACATGCAGCTTTCCCGGCTGCGTGTAAGTTTGTCGTGTGTAAAACCACATGTGGTTGTCTGAACTCTTAACGTGCGGCTTTCCTGGCTGCACGTACGTTTGTCGGGTGTAAAATCACACGTGGGTTCCTGAACTCTTAACGTGAGGCTTTTCCGGCTGTGTGTAAAGTTTGTTGCATGTAAAACCACACGCGGTTGCCTGAACTGTTAACGTGCAGACTTCCCAGCTGCGTGTAAGTTTGTCGCGTGTAAAACCACACACGGTTGCCTGAACTATTTAACGTGTGGCTGTCCTGGCTGCGTGTACTTTGGCTGCATGTAAAACCACATGCGAGTTCCTGAATTCTTAATGTGAGGCTTCCTGGTTGCTTGTATTGCACGTATAATTCCACACGCAAGTTGTGCTACGCTTTGGATTTGAATTCTGTCGCCTGTGATAAAACACCAGGTGGATTTCTACTTTTCTGTTCTACGTGGGAAAGGAAGTACTGCCGACAACTGTAAATTTGGAAGGTGATTGTGCATGGTACCTGGGACGCAATCCTGTGGTGCACCAACCCAGTATTTAGCGTGACCCTCGTGCCGTTCGGGATAAGTTTTCCCTTACTAACCTTCCCTCCTTTTCGTTGGTTTTATAATGGATTACATCAGAGACTTTTTTGGCGGAACCTCCAGTTATCAGCATCTACAGGTTAGTGTGGTTCTAATTGCTGAACTGTTAGTGAGAATTAATGTTGGGATACTTCTTCATTACACCTTATTTTATCCTAGGCTGACTTCCAATTGTTTTCCAACGCCCTTTCCAGTGATTCCTCCCTCTGTGTGTTTTATTAGTTAGAGAGTGGTATCATTTGGAAGGTTTATTTTGACTTCACTACTTTCAAGCCGTTGCCTCTTCGAGGATCCGGAAGAACCTTACCAATTGTATCCTTTATGGTTACATCTGTATCCTTTTACGTATGATACGTGGTTGATTTATGACAGTAGGTAGAGTTCCTTAGGGAAGCAGTGTGGGTAGATAGAGTTCCTTAGGGAAGTAGTGTGTGTAGTTAGAGGTGCTTAGGGAAGCAATGTGGGCAGGTAGAGTTCCTTATGGAAGTAATGTGTGTAGGTTTAGTTCCTCAGGGAAGTAATGTGTGTAGGTAGAGTTTCTTAGGGGAGAAATGTGGGTAGGTAGAGTTCCTTAGGGAAGTCATGTGTGTAGGTTTAGTTCCTTAGGCATAAGTACATAAGGCAGTAATGTGTGTAGGTAGAGTTCCTCAGGGAAGCAATCTGTGTAAGTTGAGTTCCTTACGTAGGCAGAGTTCCTTAGGGAACTAGTGTGTGTAGGTAGAGTTCCTTGGGGAAGCAATGTGTGTTGGTTGAGGTCCTTAAGGGAGTAATGTGTGTAAGTAGGTTTCCTTGGGTAGTTAGAGTTCCTAAGGGAAGTAGTGTGTGAAGTAGAGTTCCCAAGGGAAGTAATGTGAGTAGGTAGAGTTCCTTGCGGAAGTAATATGTGTAAGTAGAGTTCCTTAGGGAAGAAATGTGGGTAGGTAGAGTTCCTCAGGGAAGCAATGTGTGTTGGTTGAGGTCCTTACGGGAGTAATGTGTAAGTAGAGTTCCTTGGGTAGGTAGAGTTCCTTGGGGATGTAGTGCATTTAAGTAGAGTTCCTTAGGGAAGTAATGTGTGTAGGTAGAGTACCTTAGGGAAGTACTACATGTAGTTATAGTTCCTTGGGAAGCAATGAGGGTAGGTAGAGTTCCTCAGGGAAGCAATGTGTGTAGGTTGAGGTCCTTAAGGGAATAATGTGTGTAAGTAGAGTTCCTTGGGTAGGTAGAGTTCCTTAGGGAAGTAATGTGTGTAGGTATAGTTCCTTAGAGAAGTAATGTGTGTAGGTATAGTTCCTTAGGGAAGCAATGTGGGTAGGTAGAGTTCCTTAGGGAAGTAATGTGAGTAGGTAGAGTTCCTTGGGGAAGTAATATGTGTAGGCAGATTTCCATAGAGAGGTAATGTGTGTAGGTATAGTTCCTTGGGGAAGTAATGTGTGTAGGTTTAGTTCCTCAGGGAAGAAATGTGTGTAGGTAGAGTTCCTTAGGGAAGAAATGTGGGTAGGTAGAGTTCCTTAGGGAAGTCATGTGTGTAGGTTTAGTTCCTTAAGGCAGTAATGTGTGTAGGTAGAGTTCCTCAGGGAAGCAATGTGTGTAAGTTGAGGTCCTTAAGGGAATAATGTGTGTAAGTAGAGTTCCTTAGGTAGCCAGAGTTCCTTGGGGAACTAGTGTGTGTAGGTAGAGTTCCTTGGGGAAGCAATGTGTGTTGGTTGAGGTCCTTACGGGAGTAAGGTGTGTAAGTAGAGTTCCTTGGGTAGGTAGAGTTCCTTGGGGATGTAGTGCATTTAAGTGGAGTTCCTTAGCGAAGTAATGTGTGTAGGTATAGTTCCTTAGGGAAGCAATGTGAGTAGGTAGAGTTCCTTAGGGAAGTGATGTGAGTAGGTAGAGTTCCTTGGGGAAGTAAAATTTGTAGGTAGAGATCCGTAGAGAAGTAATGTGTGTGGGTATAGTTCCTTGGGGAATTAATATGTGTAGGTAGAGTTCCTTAGGGAAGAAATGTGGGTAGGTAGAGTTCCTCAGGGAAGAAATGTGTGTTGGTGGAGGTCCTTAGGGGAGTAATGTGTGTAAGTAGCGTTCCTTGGGTCGGTAGAGTTCCTTGGGGAAGTAGTCTGTTAAAGTAGAGTTCCTTAGGGAAGTAATGTGTGTAGGCAGAGTTCCTAGGGAAGTACTATGTGTAGGTATAGTCCCTTAGGGAAGCACTGTGGGTAGGTAGAGTTCCTCAGGGAAGCAATGTGTCTAGGTTGAGGTCCTTAAGGGAATAATGTGTGTAAATAGAGTTCCTTAGGTAGGTAGAGTTCCTTGGGGAAGTAGTGAGCGTAGGTAGAGTTCCTTAGGGAAGTAATACACATAGGTATAGTTCCTTAGGAAAGCAATGTTGCTAGGTAGAGTTCTTTAGGGAACTAATGTGTGTAAGTAGTTCCTCAGGTAAGTAATGTGTGTAGTTAGAGCTCCTCAGGGAAGCAATGTGTGTAGGCAGAGTTCCTTAGGGAAGTAGTGTGTGTAGGTAGAGTTCCTTAGGGAAGTCATTTGTGTAAGTAGAGTTCCTCTGGGAAGCAATGTGGGTTGATAGAGTTCCTTGGGGAAGTGGTGTGTGTAGGTAGAGGTCCTTAGGGAAGCAATGTGTGTAGGTAGAGTTCCTTGGGGGTGTAATGTGTGTACGTAGAGTTCCTCAGGGGAGTAATGTGTGGAGGTAGTGGTCCTGAGGGAAGCAATATGGGTAGGTAGAGTTCCTTATGGAAGTAATGTGTGTAGGTTTAGTTACATGGGGAAGTAATGTGTGCAGGTAGAGTTCCTTAGGGAAGCAATGTGGGTAGGTAGAGTTCCTTAGGGAAGTAATGTGTGGAGGTAGTGGTCCTTAGGGAAGCAATGTGGGCAGGTAGACTTCCTTATGGAAGTAATGTGTGTCGGTAGAGTTCCTTAGGGAAGTAATGTGTGTAGGTAGAGTTCCTTAGGGAAGTAATGTGTGTAGGTAGAGTTCCTTAGGGAAGTAATTTGTGTATGTAGAGTTCCTTAGGGAAGAAATGTGGGTAGGTAGAGTTACTTAGGTAAGTCATGTGTGCAGGTTGAGGTCCTTAAGGGAATAATGTGTGTAAGTAGAGTTCCTTTGGTAAGTAGAGTTCCTTAGGCAAGTAGTGTGTGTAGGTAGAGTTCCTTAGGGAAGTAATGTGTGTAGGTAGAGTTCCTTAGGAAAGCAATGTTGCTAGGTAGAGTTCCTTAGGGAAGCAATGTGTGCAGGTAGAGTTCCTTAGGGAAGTAAAGTGTACAGGTAGAGTTCCTTAGGGAAGCAATGTGGGTAGGTAGAGTTCCTTAGGGAAGTAATGTGTGGAGGTAGTGGTGCTTAGGGAAGCAATGTGGGCAGGTAGAGTTCCTTATGGAAGTAATGTGTGTAGGTTAAGTTACTTAGGGAAGTAATGTATGTAGGTAGAGTTCCTTAGGGATGTCATGTGTGTAGGTTTAGTTCCTTAGGGCAGTAATGTACGTAGGTAGAGTTCCTTAGGGAAGCAGAGTGTGTAGGTAGAGTTCCTTATGGAAGTAATGTGTGTAGGTAGAGATTCTTAGGGTACCTTTTCTGTTTCCAAAGGTGGTTTATGTGGTTCCCAGTAGGAGTTTCATACACTACGGACCTCATTATGAGTTGTATGTTATTCTGACTTGCTGCCTGTTTTACCACACCACACTACTGTGGGTTTTGCAACCAATATGTGTTACCGGATGCAGAACTTGTAGTTCAATTTGGCAATATTACCAACCTCGTACTTAGGCCCTACAAAATTAAATGTGAAATATTCATAAGACTTACACGACAAACTCGTACTTAGGCCCTACAAAATTAAATGTGAAATATTCATAAGACTTGCACAGGAAGCACAGCCCCACCTGCCAGACTGATGCCTACATTAAACCTTCACGCCTATAGGCACAAATCAGGGTATTTTATTTTATTTGTTTGTACTTATTAAGCATGTTTGCGAAAACATTGTGCAAAAATTACAGAACAGTACATAATTACACCAAAGAATTGACATTAGCATCCATGCCAGAATGTTGGAATCCTGACAGCCAATCATAATCCACCGCTTCCGGGCAATATTCATCTGTGTGGCCATGAATCCTGATTTCTGTCAGGATTCCAACTTTCGCCCCCTGGCGCTTCGCACACCCCTCCGCACATTTTGGGGGCACCCCTGATTCCTTCTTTCCCTCAGTGCCCTGCTGGGTCTGCCTTCTCCCTGGCTTTCCAGCGGTTACGCTTTCAAGCAATGGAAATGAACAACAGACTTCATTTACTCAGCTTCCCAGGAAATGAAGTCCATTCTTCATTTCCATCACTTGGAGATGGAGCCATGGGAGATCCAATGACAAAGCGGATCTACTCGGGCCACTTCCACCTTCGCCAATTTCTAATGACATTATTGCCCTTGCCAGAGAGCAATACAGCTTCTTATGTGACACGTGACCGCCACCCTTCCCTATGCAGCCTCACCTTGCTCAGGTGCCTACGTTGGATTTGTGGGCACATAAGAGGCTGTGTTGCTCGCTGGCGTGGGTAATAACGCTTAAATAAGATTTAAGGTATTAACATGAGAGGCAGGCTACAGATGGTGAGAGTATCGTAGGTTTGATTTAAGTTGGGCTCAAAGGGCAAGAAATAATAGGGCAAAAGAAATTCCACAACTTGAGAGTACGTAGGGAGGACACAGCGGGGTGGGCACAGGGTGGGTGTTGACTATAGGGACAAATCTGCGAGGATGAGTGATCAGAGCTAATGAGACTTATAATTGGTTATAAAGTAAACACAGATATAGCATTTTGCTAACACCTTTTCATGCTCACTGTACCCAAAGCAAATCATGAGGCCTTGTCTCAGAAATATATGTCAGCATTTGAAATGTAAAACACACTTTAATGCTGGTTGTCCAATTTCTATCCCATCCTATGTCATTCTCCCTGGCCCAATTTCTGTCCCAGTGTCGCTCTCACTGCCCCAGCTCTGCCCATTCTGCACTCCATACCCCATGTGGCTCTCAGGCCCCAGGTCTGCACTTGTGTGGCAGTCTGAGCCAAGGTCGTTCCCAACGAAGCCCTTAGTGACTTGTTCTACCCCATGCCACTCTCCATGCCCAGTTCTGCTCTTAAGTGGCCCTCAGTGCCAAGTCCTCACCCTATGTGGCTCTCTGACGTGCTCAACCACCATGTGACTCTCGGTGCACGGCTCTGCACCATGTTGCTCTCACTGGCAGGTTGTACCCCAAAGTGGCTGTCATTGACCAATTATGCTGCTATCTCAAAGTATGTCTCAGTGCCAAGTCCTGGCCCATGTGAATTCCAGTGCCCAGTTGGGCCCTGCGTGGCTCTCAGTGCCCAGTTGTATCCCCATGTGTCTCTCAGCGCCCGGTTTGGCCTCCATGAGAATTTCAGCACCCTGTTGGTTACCTGTGGCGAGTACAGCCCCCACATGAATCTCAGTGGCGGGACCACCAAGCATTTAGTTTCGGGAGGCTGGTTGATGTAGTCTAGATTTCTGTTGTCTAGCTTGTGGTCTGCTCCAGAAGCATGCCTCTGTTCCGCCACCAGGCAACGCCTGCTCGCTCTCTTTATCATGGCTGCAGTACTCGCCATGTACTCGCCATGGTATACTGGAAGTTTACTTGCCCCTGGCTGCTGAGCCATGGGGGTGGTTCCCTGCCTCCGTGGGGATCACCACTGAGGTAAGATTTAGGGGGCGGGGGTAATGCATTTTGGATGCTACTCATCATTCCGCTGAAACGCGCAGCATCCAGAAGCGAGGGCAAAAGCATGACAAGCCGCTTGGGAATGTAGCAGTTGCCGCCTCTCCTCCCAAGCGGGTTCCATGAAATGCGCCGCCATGGCAGGAGGGTTCCTGGGGAAAAGAAAATGGACCTTGACACTCAGGCCACACTCTGTCTTCACTACTGGCAGGTACGATCAAGAGAGTGGTGAGTGAGATAGTGTGGCATCGAGGAAAACACCAAGGTTGTGGGCAGTACACAAGGGGGTAAGAGAAGTAAGGGAAACGATTGAGTGAGGGAAGGAGAAGTAAGGGGAGAGGGAGCATGGGAGAAGAAAATGTCAATTTTTAGAAAAGTTGAGAGAGCGCGAGGACTTTTGAGTAATGTGGGAGACGGTAGACTAGGCAATAGATGGCTGGATTGTTAGGGTCTATTGTGGAGGGATTTAAAGGATGGGCAGTCCTGTGGCAGTCCTGTGGCTATTTTGAAGCAGGTGGGCGATCACAGTTTCTAAAGAACTGTGTAAGAGGGGGGAATGTAAGAGATGAAGAGAATAAGAAAGTATTCAGTGTTTAATAAAGACAGACAGAGATGAATTAGAAAGAGGCGCAGAGAAATGTGCGCATGAAAGACCTGCGGGTCATCTGCATAGAAGCATCAGTGCAAACAGAAAAAGACTGAAGGGTGGGGTAGAAATTATTAGCCCTGGATGCAGAGATGGAGTGGTTGAGAAGAGGTTAAGAAAGTCAAGCACAGGCAGACTCAGAACTACTAAAAGAAAGGAGAGATAGGCAGAGAATAACAGGTGATCAAACTCAACACATGCAGAAGATTGATCAACAAGGTGAAGAGAAATTATTGATGTGACAAGCAGAGGAAAATTGATGATCTGGAGAAGGTCTGTTTCGGCAGCGTGAACGGGTCACAAACCAGATTATAGAGAAGGAAGAAGTATATTCGAGCCAAACAGTGGAGGTCATTACGAGTTTGGAGGTAGCCATGGTGCTCTTAGCACCATGGCTGACTCCAAAGTCGTGTCCGGGTTCTCTGAATGGGGACTTACCGGTCATTCCAACCTTGGAGGACCCGGTAAGTCCCCATTCAAAATAGCCTTCTCCATTCCCATTCGAGTCCCCATAGGGCTCAATGGGAATGGGGAGGGAGCTAATAACGGGCCTGTTATTAGCTCCCTGGTCCCTTAGCGGCTCCCGCTAAAGACGGCTGGTTTTACAAGCCGGCCTTAGTGGGACCCGCTAAGGGACCTCGGAATACGGCGGTAAGGGGTTAACGGCACCGGCATCCTTACCAGCGCCGTTAACCCCTTACCGCCAGCCTCGTAATGAGGCCCAATGAGAGAGTTGAGCGCATACAGAAGGCTCAATTATGCTATAAAGGAATCAGAGAAATGGAATAGGATGGCATGTAGCAGAAAGAGAAGACTCGAGAGAAGGTATTTTAGACGGTGCTGAATGGGGGGTTAGTTAAAGGAAAGGTGAAATATACCATTGATGAGGGAAATGTGATTGAGATACTGAAGTATGTTGATAAAGTCTACATTTACGATGAGATAGGACTCAGATATAGGATAAGCAGATTCCTTACCCTTCATACAAGAGATGGGTGATGCAGGACAGAGCCCACGATCCTACACTTGCAGGCAGGTCTTAAAAGAGACAAGTCATAAAGTTGCAGGCCTAGGGGCAACTTACCTTGCAGGTCGACTAAAAATCTCATGGGTGGAACCTGCACCAGCTTTGGAACCATTGCATTTAATGAGCAAGAAGGGCCGTGCAATAACCAGAAACACTGTAAATGAGGAGGAGAGCGGAGCAGTCCCTTCGCAGTGTGCTTTACAGGAATTAAAGGGTTAAATGAGTGAGTAGGGATCCAGGTGGCGGATGGTGAAGTTTCAAATCAGAACATGGACTGGGGACAGAATATATAGGATATGTTATATAAACTGACAGTCATACAATAATATACATTTCTATATCCTATATTATAGAGCAGCAGTCCTATAGTTAAGGTGAGTGCCAAGTACCATGGGAAACCCGAAAATTAAATTGCAAATGAGGTTTGACTTGGATGATGGATTTGGCTGATATTTTGCAAACAAAAACTTTGTCATGCTCCCACGACCCCCCATACTGGACATTTTAGGAAATATTCATCAAAACATAAAAACATTATTACAAAAGCAATAAACGCTGTTTTTCGGCCTACTCCCATTCATTTCCCCATAGAGAAAAAGTCTACATTCCTGGGCTGTGCACAGCAAATACCCGTGGACGGAATTGGGCTAGGTATGAAACGACTTGGGCACAAAGCCTTGACTCGATTTCCTAGGAAGTGGTCCAGGGTAATTCCGTCCAGTAGAGGTTAAAATATTTGACAGAGAAGAGGTGCCCACTTTTTTCCGAAATGATAGCTATATTTCCCATGGTGCATTGCAGCGGAGTGGCTGAGGGGCTTTTCAGAAATGAAAAAGCAACCTTTTCCCCCAAAATTCTATTGTGAATAACTTTTGACTCGCTGGATGGATTTGGATGACATTTTGTAAGCCAAAGGTTTGTCAAGGGCTCCCTCTACCCCCAAATTGGAAATGTTGGGAACAATTAGTCAAAAAAAGATTTTATTTTAGGAAAACATATAAACACAGTTTTCAACCTACTCCCATTCATTTTTCCATAGATAATAACTGCAGTTTTTGAACAGCCGTAGCATGAAAGCTGAGATGCTGGGCAGATTTGGACCAAATTTTGGCATGGACTCCCCCACGTACATACAGAGCCTAGTAACGTTCCCAACATGATATGATATGATAGGTTATTTTTAATGCGCTTAATACCCAGAGGTTTCTAAGAGAGGACTTCAGAAAGAGACTCAAAACTCTTCTGTATATGTGGTCACTCCAAGGGGAATACTTATTGTTTTGAAAAACATCAATTAGATGGCCTGTCTGTTGGCTCAACATAAATACTTATACCAATAGCAAGAACAATCACATCAGGCTAGAGATCGGGAGTGGGAAAGAAGACACTGTGAAGTTGGGGATTTGAAGGTGGGTTAGGGAGCCAAATACGGGTAGTGCATTTTCAGTTGATCAGGGGCAGACCGCGTGAATCTCATGAGATAACAGCGGCGATGCTGCAAGACGTGCTCAGAAAATAGTTTTTGTCACACAAAGCGATGAGTGGTGGGGTAACGGGACTGGGAAAAAAAATTGAGTGCAGTGATCGCAGGAATCGGCGAACCGCCGCTCTACTGCAGGAATTTCTGTTATTGGAAATGATTACTGTGAAATTATCACGGGAATGAGGAGTTAGAGATAAAAGGTTTAACTTCTACAGTGCCTCCTCTACTGAGCAAAGGGCAATGGGTGTTTGGTAACACATTAATAGTGTGACATGGTCTAGTTGACCCAATAGAAAGATATTGGTGCAACACATATAGAGGCCATGGCCGAAGCCCTTACCTAGTGAAACCTCAAGAAACTATGTAACATGTTTGGCCGCAGCTACTGGCCATGGCTGAAGTCCATGGCTAGTGGGCCAAAAAGAAAATTATTAGTACAACATGTACACTGGCCACAGCAGAAGGCGCATCTCAGTCAAGTCCAACCAGGAGAAGAAAATGTGCCACACGAGCCAAACAGTGATACAGGGTAATGGCCAGGAGATGGCCAGGGAGGAAAAAAGCAATTGAGGGTAGTGGGAGGACCATGGAAAGAAGAGAGGACACTTGGTGAGTGCCTTTGAGGACAGGGAAGAGTTTTAGATTTTTGAGCGTTATAAGGGGAATACCAGGGAAATACCGTGGGCATGGGTAGTTCAATGCCACTGTTTGTGTAGCTTGTTGTCATTATCGGGGTAATACTGGTTAAATCCCATGGGAATGGGGAGAGGGTGAAATGAAAACAATTATTTTACACCTGCAGTGATCCCATCTCCTAGGCAGGGGGCAATGGGCCTCTGTACTAAAGGTCATGGCTAGTGGGCCCTAAAGAAACCCCAAAGAAACCTATTGGTGCAACATGTACAGTGGTCAAATGCAGTGGCCACTAGCCATGACCATAGCTATTGGTACAACATAGCCACTGGCGATGAGCAAGGGCCATGGCTAGTGGGCTGCGAATAAACCTATTGGTGTAACATTTACAGTGGCCATGCCCGTAGGCCATGGCTAAGGGGCTCAGAAGAAACCTATTGGTGTAACATGTAAAGCGACCACGGCCAAAAGCCGTGGCCACTGCGCCCCAAAGAAACTATAGTATAAATAAACCTTGAAATTCAGTGAAATAACTTTACGAGAGAGTTAAGCTAATCAGATTTAATGTGAAAAATACATATCAACAAAACTTTTGAAATTCAGTGAAAAAAACCTTGGTTAAGAGAGAATTATGGTGATCAGATTTAAAGCAAAAAAGCTCAAATATGTACACATTTGTAATGTTAAAAAACATAGTTGTCATATTTCAAAATGTAATTACGCAAGTGATATCAGTGATGTCATGCATGATGTAATTAGTGATGTCATCATTGTGGTCATACGCTGTGCAACAGGAGGCGCATAGTTAAGGTGGACTTGCTCAAAATGCAATTGCTTTATTTCAGGGTTTTGTTGCGTTAAATATGATAAGCCTAACTCTCTCTTAACCACGTTTTATTTCACTGAATATATAAATAATTGAAAATCTTCAGTTAAGATGATCAGATTTATTGTAATGAAAGCCACCAACTACCAGCCGATTACAACAGTACCCTTCCTCCTAAGAATTCTGGATAAGGCTGCCTATATACAAATCCAAAAACACTTGGAAGTACTCCATTTACTAGGAGCTAGATAATCAGACCTCCGCCCCCAACCGGGAACCGAGACAGCTCTTATGGACCTCAAGACCCAAGTTGACGAGTGTAGAGATAACGGTAAAGCGGCCCTTCTCCTCCTCCTAGACCTCTCGGCCGCCTTCGACCTCGTTGATCATACCATCCTATGTAACCATCTCAACTCGGCTGCACATTTCTCTGACAAGGCAATTACCTGGATTAGATCCTTTCTAAATGGCAGAACCATGAGGGTCTTCTCGCCTACTGCAGCTGCCAACCCTATATCTATCACCTGCAGCGTTCCCCAGGGCTCTTGTGTATCGCCTACGCTGTACAACATTTTTACCAAGCCCCTTTTCGATGATCTGGATCTTCTTGGTGTCACCTACACCAACTACGCAGATGACACCCAGATCCTCCTCCCGCTTTCTGGGGATTATGGAAAGGATTTGGCCTTGGTGAATAGAGTGTACATCATCATCCAGGCATGGATGGCCACGCATGGACTATGCCTGAATGATGATAAAACCAAACTCATCATCCTTGGCACTACCTCTAGCCTAAAAAACCTAGGACCTGACTACTCTTCATTTCTAATTGACAGCATTAGCATTAAAGTAGGTCACAAAGTAAAAACGCTGGGATTTTACCTTGACTCGAAACTCTCACTTGCAAAACAGGTTCATTCTCTGGCGTCTTCCACGGCTTATACGTGCAGACTTATCCGCACAGCCAAATCATTCCTATCTGATTTTAGCTGTACTACCTTGGCCAGAGCCCTTATCCTCTCTCGCCTAGATTACGCCCTCTATCTTGGGGCAACCAAAGCTACCATTAGGAAACTCCAAATTCTACAAGATAATGCCCCTAGGGCGTCATTGGGCATCTCCAGAAGAAACCACATCACTGACAGTAGCCGCCAGAACAACTTGTTGCCAACCATGGATAAAATCCACCTAAAAACCCTGTCACTCACCCACAAATCCCTTAATAACCCTGCGCCCTCTTACCTGGTCAACAAATCCCACAGACAACACTCCTTGAGACCCACCAGAATAGCCTACAAAGACTGCCTCTCTATCCCTAATTTCAATCACTCTACTATAGGTGGTAACAGCTTCCCGGTGAAAGCAGCTAAACTGTGGAACTCCCTACCCCACACATTAAGAACTGACCTTCCCTATCAAAACTTCAGGACCAACACTATCCTATGGTTGAAAGCGAATGCTCAATAAATGTAGTTCTAACTGAAATGACTGCCCCTCAAACTTGTATATTTTGCTATTGTAAATTTGTTGTACTATGATAGTTGCTATTGTACATTTGTTAAATTATGACTCCTCTATGTATACTCAAATATCTGTATGTAAATTTAAAGTTGTGTAACTAAGCTTCGTATATTCTTGTACTTGCTGCGCACTGTTACCCCAGGGTATGTTTGCGCATTATAAATAATAAACAAACAAACAAACAACCATTGAAATTCAGCAGATGTGATGATCATTTTAGCTCAGCGTCCCCACATGGATGACCCCTAGGATCTAAGTATTTGTTATTTATATAGCTCTTACGCCTAAGCGCTTTACATAGAACACATATGCATAGAATATCCCCTCAACCAGACTTGGTATTCATTTATCCCCCTTGGAAGGATGAAAGGCTGTGTTGGCTTTGCCAGGATTCAAAACTGCGACCTGCAGGTCACAGACAGATCGCAGCAGCAAACACTCAACCCACTGAGCTATCTTGCCAGCCGTTAAATTTGTTTGTCATTGTGAATCCCATCTGTTATGTATGTGCTCTTGGGTTTTGCAACAGGGGGGACGCTGAGGTAAGATGATCATCACATCCCACATCTGCTGAATTTCTAGAGTTTTGTTACATCAAATCTGATCACCTTAACAGTCCCTCAACTAATGTTTTTTGGCCAGTGAGATACACTAGGTTTCTTTCAAGTTCACTTGTCGCAGCCTTTGACAGTGGCCTCTGCACATAGGTTTCTTTGTTACCCACTGAATAGGACCAATGGCACAAAGGCCCATCTCCCCCTGCCTAGTAGATGTGATCATAATAGATGCCCCTCCATTTATTAATTTTTCCTCAGTTTCCATTCCTTCGATATTCCCCCGATAATTACTGTAGTAATCTCTTGTTAATTACTGCAAAAATGCTCAAAAATGTAAAAGTTTTCACAGGTGCTCCCCATGTCCCTCCTTCCTTTTACATAGGTCCTCCCAACCATCTCAGTTGATGCTGACCTCCATGACGCCCTACCGTTACTCACTTGATCTCTTTGAAACATACGTGTTACACATTTTAGTTTCCGAGCGCGTTTCGCATTATTACTGCGACAATATCACGAGATTCCTCGGTATTCCCCCGATGATGCAAAAATATCCTTACTGTAACTTCCAGATAACCTTTTTTGCACTTCATATTCACATTCCTTGATATTACAGTGCTAATTGCTTGCATCGAGCAAAACAAAAATGGTGTCTTTTTGTTTCCGAAAAGCCTCGCTGCTCCAATGCACCATGGAAAATATAGCTATATTTTTGGGAGCATTGGGCACCCTCTTTCCTGTCAAATATTTTAAAAAGTACTGGACAGAATAACCCCAAACCCGTCCTCGAAATTAAGTCAACGTTTTGTGACCAAGTTGTTTCTTATTGGTCTAATTCCGTCCCACAGTTTTTGCGCTTCAGCTTGATAACATTTTGACATTTTCTCTATGGGAAAATAAATGGAGTATGCCAAAAACAGCGGTTTTTTGCTTTCTGAATAGGTTTTTCATGATGGGCTTTGACAAATATTTTGTCAGGATAATATCTGTCAAATCCATCAAAAGCTATTAGCAAGAGAATTTTCGGCTTTCCTATGGCTCATGTCAAATCCATCGAAAGCTATTAGCAATAGAATTTTTGGCTTTCCTATGGCTCATGCTACACACCTTAACTATAATGCAGCGACCGCCACACTATAATATATATATAACACGCTTAAGATGTCTGTGAAATGGCCACTTGGCAGCTTCACACATTCATGCTCACAGCCCCATAAGTAGAGACATTCTTAGCCTCGCCCTGAAACCCCATGGCCGCACACCCGGCCTTCATCAGAGCTGCATCCCTGGATGAGCTGGTTCCCATACTTAACCATTCCTTCTCGAGGCTCTGGGAGCGAGGGAGGGAACAGGGGAGCAGGGTTACTGGGGCTCTCCCATTGACAGAGTTAGAGGATAAGGGAAAAATGGAGTATGGGAGAAGGTGAGGAAGAGATTGAAAGAAAGCGCAAGACACACACACATAGAGGGTGAGCTAGAAGGGAGCGAGAAATGAAGATACATAGAGAGGGAGAGACAGAGAGAGCAGTGGAGTAAGAGGTGCATGTTAAATGTTAATGTTAAAGTTATTTGTACCGCGCACCGTCACCACTGCTATAGTCACCAGGCGCTCTGGTGGATCTGAAAAGGATGTCAACAGAGGGTTAAGGGTGGTTAGTAGGGTATGGTGGGAATAGGAAAGTGATAGTTGTGATGTCCTGCTGGCCGCTTCAGTTCGGTTTGCACCGTTCGAAGAGCTTAAGTGCCGTTTTGGATCGGTGCCAGAATTCCAATGTGCTGTTGTGGCGAGTTATGTGTTGTTAGTCTGTTGTTGCAATGTGGTGAAGTGCGTGCGGATTGCTGTGCAGAGAGGTGGTTGTGTGAGTTTCTGTATGTTGCGGAAAGTTGACATTTTAAGGTATTGTTATAATGGTTTTCAAGTATTTGTCGATTTCTCACCACTTTGTCTTCGCGTTTCTGCGCTCAACCTCTATGGTTATCCCATTTGTTTGGTACTCTTCTTTGACTGTCTAGTAGGCAGGCATGCTGCGTAATGGGAGCTCTCATTTGTGTGGCCCCAGTGGTTTGTGTATTTAGCTCATATCCGCTACTACCCCTGCCCGGCGGCAGGTGTAGTTTTGGTCACAGCACTTGTCCCTTATTGTCCATCCTGCTGGTTGTCCCCACTTATCCAAGTATGCTTTAGGATTGGTGGCATGTGGGTCTGGGTGGGCGGTACGTGTCCACTCCCGCTTTTATAATGGAGGGGTAGGTTAGGGTTTATGGTGGCCTACAGGGGTATTCACGGTTTCGTTGTGGACCTTTCTTCCTAGTTGATTCCTCTTGAATCTGGAGCAAAGAGCCAAGTTTTGAGTAGTTTTATGAACTCTAATGACCCCTTGTGTTGCGTATGTTTTTTGGTATGTTATTCCAGGTCGAGGTTGTCTGGTGAGTGAAAGATGATCCTCCCACTTTTCTTTTGTTGCAAGGTTTTGGTGCTAGGCGAATGGCATTGCTTGATCTGAGTGTTCTTGTGTGGTGGTAAATGGTTATTTTTTTCTTTAGGAACTCTGCTCCCTGGCCTTGGACTGCTCTGTGAGTTATGCACATCGTTTTGAACTTTATTCTCTCTTTTATTGGCCGCCAGTGTAGCGTTTTCAGCGCTGGGGTAATGTGTTCTCTTTGTGGTAGTCTGAGCAGGAGTCTTGCCACAGCGTTTTGTGTGCGCTGAAGATTTCTTAACAGTCGTTCCGGCATTTATATGAATAGGCTGTTGGCATAGTCTACTCCGGACATGATGAGTGCGGTGATGGTGAGTGTTTTGTGGGTGCAAGAGAGGAATGGTAGAATCCTTTTTACTTCATGTAGCAGGAAGAAACGTTTCTCGATTAGGGCCTTTACTTGTGATTCAAGTGTTAGTTCATTGTACATCAAGACTCCAGGTTATTTACTATCGTTGAAGGAGTTGGTGCTGTACCCAGTTCCGTTGGTCATGGGATGTAGTGGTTGTTTTCCTCGCTTTTAGCTATGATAATTATTTCAGTTTTGCCTGAGTTGTATTTGAGGCTGTTTGTGTTCATCAAGCTGCAGAGCTCTTGTAGGCAGTTGTTCAGCGTTTTGTTTCCTTCCTGTGTATCTTGTATTTTGTAGACAATCTAAGTGTCATCTGCATAGTTGTAACATGTGAGACCCTGTTTTTTGATGAGTTTGATTAGTGGCATCAGGTATATATTGAAGAGCAATGGGGAGAAGGATGATCCTTGTGGGACTCCGCAGTTGGATTCCCTTGTAGTAGATTTGAAAGTTGTGATCCAGATGGTTTCTGTCCTGTTTGGTACAAAAGATTTAATCCATAGTAGGGCTGTGACAGTGATTCCTATTGTTTCTAGTCTCCCAATGAGGATTTCATAGTTGACTGTGTCAAATGCTACGGAGAGGTCTAGAAGGATTAGAGCTGTGCTTTTTTCTGAGTCTGCATTAGTCTTTAGATCATCCCAGATTGAGAGCAATGTCATTTCCTTTCCAACTGACTGGTCTGAAGCCTACTTGTGCTTGGTCCAGCAGTTGGGGCTCCTCTATGAATTCTTGTGTTATTCTGTAGACTTATGTCTCAAGTAGTTTAGCCGGGTAGGGGTTGTTAGATATGGATCTGTAGTTGGGGAGGTCTTCCACGTTTCCTGCTGTGTCCTTGAGGAGCGGCTTGATGTATGCCACTTTGAATGACTGCGGTACTTGCCCTGTTGAAAGTGATTGATTGAAAAGGTTTCTGTAGTATTCCATGGGTGTTCCTTGAGTGAGGATTGATATGTGTATGTCTGGTGGCCATGGATCCATGGGGAGCCTGCTTTGTTGCTGTTGCTTACCAGCTTGATGAATGTCTCTGCTGCTAATTGGGGGAAGCTTCGGAGTTTGTTTTGGTGATCCTCAGAAGGCTGGGTTTGTTGCATGTTGTAGTCGGTTGGTCTGCTTTGTATGATTTGTTGGATGGTGTTGATTTTGTCTTTGAAGTGGTCTGCAAGGTCATTGCATAGCTTCAGTGAAGGTATCGGAGTGTTGCTGTGGCTAGGAGGGTTTCTTATTTCATGTACGATTTTAAAGAATTTCTTTTTGGTGTTGGTGGGTTTGGTGATTCTGTTGTTATCGTATTTCTTTTTGACTTATGAATTTCCTACTTGAATGAATGTGTAGTTGTTGCTGGAGTTGTCATTTCTTCACCTGATTGTTTTTTCCCCATCCATTCTAATTCAAGTTTCCTGTTTTTCCTTTTCATGGCGCAGAGTAGCGGGGAAAACTATTTTTCTGTCGCTCTTTTGCATGATAGGGTGAACATTTTTTCCTTTGAGATCCTGTCAGTCGTTCCGGCAATCCATTTATGGAGTAGTTCTGTTTTTATTTCGATGTCTGGGTCGTCCAGGGTTGTATTTGGTAGTTTGTTGATTTCTAATTGTTCTGATGGGTTGCTAGCTCTGACGGCTCTCCATTTTGTTTTCATGATAGTTGCCAGTATAACTGTTATTTTTCCCGTTGTTGTGGGGAGTGGGATCACAAATTAAATGACGAGGTGGTCACTCCAGAGGATCTGTAGTGGTTGTGTCGTGGCAATGAGATTTTTGTTAGTGAAGATTGCATTTAGCGTATGTCCCGCAGTGTGGATTGTTCCTTTGACTAACTGATGTAGATTCATTGCCTTCCGTTATTTGGCTAGTGATTTCTGGGAGTTAGCGATTGTTTGTCAAACCAGATGTTAAAGTCTCTGAGGATTACCAGGTGTTCCTGCTCGATGGCTAGATTGGTGATGGCTTCAGAGAATACGTTGGCGAAGCTTGCATCGTATGTTGGTGGTCTATATACCAGGACGAATTTGAGTTTTTTGGGGGGTTTTGCTGTTAGTTGGAGCATCATTTATTCGCAGTTTTTGATGTTTAGTGGTTCATCTGTTTTAATTTTGAGGTGTTCTGCCAGTCCTCTGTCTCTTTTGTTTTTCCTGTTTGCTTGTGAACACTTGAAGTTGTCAGGGATGCAGTTATGCAAGGTGGTTTTGTAGTGGTCATCTAGCCATGTTTCGGTTATGAATAAGATGTTGATACCACCTTCGCATATGAGGTTGAAAATCCCAGCGGCATCTTTGGACATTGATCTGGCGTTGATGAGGTTGCAGTGGATCTTTTTGATCCGGTTAGAATTGTTTTTAATCCTTGCTTTGTCTTGTGATTGTTCTGTTGGGATTATTCTTTGTTTAGGTCACAGTTTGGTTGGTGCTTCACGTATTCGGCTTCATTGCAGAAATTATCTGTCAGGTTAATTGTCGGGTTGATGAGAAATTCTTCTGCTTCTTCATCCTCCATGTTTTGCTGTGGTTGCTTGCAGTAACATTGTATTTTTGTGATGTAAGGGGGAGGGCGTTGGTTTCATTCATTCGACTTCTTGGGTCATCTCTTCTCTTCCTGTGGGGTTCTGGTCAGTTCTCAGCGTGCCTAGATGTATTAGCGCTGATGAGTTGTCGAGGTGGTGGGGTGGTTGTGAGATACAGTGTTAGATACAGGGTTTTATCTCTTCTTGTGATATTTGTTTCTTCGGCTGGGGTGTTTTCCGGCATGTGTTCTGTATTTGTGACAGTTTTGGTTGGATTCGGGCGTGTAACTGGTTGGTTTGGTAAATTTTCCATTTCTCTTTGGTGGCGTCCTGCTCTTTGACTAGGCCTCTTAGCATCTTTGGTGGTGCGATAGCTCGGACTTTGGTTTCAGGGGCTGTAGCCCGCCTGTAGGGTTTTCAAAAGTGTTTGATCGGGTAGTGATTTATTTATGGTTCTGGACTTCTATCGTCCACTGGCCGAGTGTATAAGCAGGGCACAGGCCGGTTACTAAGGGTTTTCAATGAGGGACGCTCGCCATACGACTAACTAGCTCCTGAAATTAGACTGCAGGTTCACGTTTGATTGGAGCAAAGTAAGGCTCTTAGCAATTGCCTTATGTGGCTAGCTGGGTGTTCCCGCAAGGTGGTGTGGTCCTGGGGTTAGGCAAATGGGATGCGCTGTGAGGCACACCGAGATGCAAGGTTTCTGTCTACTGGGACGGCCGCTAGGTCTCACAATGCAATGGGCAGATATGAGAGGTAAACCTAGCTTGGTATCCCTGTCTAGTGGGAGAAGGCCTGGGTTCCACGATTATAGGCAGATTGGGAACACACACCTAGACTTGGGGTTATTGTGGATTGGTATAAAGGCTTAGGTTTCACAATACTATAGGCCGATATGGGTGAGTCACACCCAGATTTGAGCTTCCAGTATAGTGCGAGAGAAGCCTAGGTTTCACAAAACAATTTGGGTACGGGAGAACACACCTCGATTTGAGAGTCCTATATAGTGGGTGTTAGGGATGATTCCCATGTATGTGAAGTTTTCCCTCCAGTTGTGTACGCCCCAACTTTTTGCTGCTGTTTAAAGCACCATAGTCTGACTTTGCCAGTGGAGCAAAGCCTTCGAGTGCACCCCCCTGAGCTTTTCGCTCACTTTGTTATGGGGAAACTGACATGCCCTTAAGACAGTCAGTGCTGGGAGACTTTGTTTCCCTTAGTCCTTTCCAATGTTGCAACTTTTCTGCAACATGTTGCAAGTGCACAATATACTTACAGTACAGTGCACTTGGGTCTTCCTTTGATTTCTAAAGGCCCTAGACAGCCTCAAGGATTATTTAGGAGAAGTGCAGATGTCCCTTGAACAGGGCTGGAAGCAGTTTATCTTTTCATATATTTTTAACCCTTTCCTGCTATGCAAACCATGTTTACCATGTTTGGCACAGAAAGGTGGCCTGGCTCCAAAATGGCCATGCCACAAGGTTCTTTGTCCTGTCCTTTGGCCATCTTACCCCTTCACCTTCCCCAGTTCAAGCCGACCCAGATGAGTCCTTATTTGGGCATTCATTCTCCCGCGAAATGCCAAGGATTTTGTGTGCTTCTGAATGTCTTGTGTGTGTGCCCCCAGGATGTGGGCTGGTCTGTCTAGTTGCAATACACATCCTGGGTGCCAGAGAGTCTAGTGTGCTGTGAATGAGTGGGACCACCGTTGTCCGTGATTGGTCCATGTATGGTGTGCCGTATGTGAGCAGATCTCGATTGGGTCCTCTTCGTTTTTCTTTGCGACATAGATTCTGGATAAGAGAAGGCTCCAAACACCCATAACATGTCAATCTCCTGAGTTCCCATTGAAGAAAGGATAGGATCCAAGCATCCTGAAAGTAAGAAGCCGAGTCGAGGAACTGCTGGTGACCCGCTGGAAGGTTTGGCACCCTGAGCCCGCTGTTGTCCCGTTGGACCCCTCTGCATCTGATCGAACTAGAATGTCTGCGAAGATGCTTCGACCCATTGGAATCGTGGGACCAAATATTCTCAGCATCTTCATCAAACCCTACAAGTAAGCTTTCTCGCAAGTGTCCTTGGCTCTGACACCGCTGCCGTTTTGAGGAGACTCTTAAAACTTGGGACTTCGCAAGCTCTGTGTTCACGGCACTATCATACCGAATTTCGTATACTTGGCATTCCCAGGTCTGAAGTAGAGAGGGAGCGCCCGAACCGGAGTGCACACGGTTATCGTGCTGCCCAGTCCTGGTGACGAACTTCGCAGGTGCCTTGCTGCTGTGCCCTGAAGCCTGCTACAGTGAAACTGGACAGATCCATCCACCAGGAGCGGAGAAATCGCCACTGTCCCATTTCGGAATCAATGCTTTAACTTCGCCGCTGAAAGCCTCAGTGCCGCACAACTGCTGCATTTGAACCTGCAACTGAAGTTGACTTGACTGCCGAAGTTTGGTCTGGAGTGCGCCAGGGGTCGGCAAGTACTTGCAACCCTTACTGGTGGCCCCTAGCGCGTCCACCCATTTTTACGCACGGGTGTCCCCTGAGGGCCACTCTCCTTTCCACAGATAGCCTGAAATATCGAACCATTCCCCCTCCACGAATAGTGGGAACTTATTCTGCATCACCTCACCCACCTTCCTGAGCTGCTACAGACGCTACAAGAGTCCACGTTTTCGCCCCTCTGCTCTATCGCGTGCACCAGCACCTGAAAGTACATTTGAGCACTAGGCTCCTCTCAACATAGGGACTGGGCTGCCTTTCAGTTAGGTATTAAACTTTGCAGAACTGCCTAAAGATCATTCACACTGCCTGTTTTCTTCCCTTGCAGGTTGTGGACCCATTCTGTGCGTTTAGGCCACTTGGAATTGTATCTATGAATTTTAATAGGATTGTGTTGGTTTAAAAGTATTACTGTTGATGATTACTGTGTGTTGAAACCGAAAGGCCTTGAATACATGTATTTGTATTTTTAATATTTATACACCTGACTGGGAGTGATTTGTAAGTGTCCTTAACTCTCTGTGCTCATTGAGGTCTTTCAGTCACCCTCACCCTTCCTGAGACCTCGTCTTGACCGCCGCCAATGCTACCTTGATTGGTCTGGCTTGTCCAGAAGGTTACCCTGTTCCAAGAAACTAGGCTGGCCTTCTGAACCTCTGCCCACCAGGTGAGAGTTCAGAAATCCATCTTCTTGACAGTGGGAGAGTGGCCTAGGTTTCACAATACACTGTGGGTATGGGAGAACACACCTAGATTTGAGAGTCCTGTATAGTTGGAGAAGGGCCTAGGTTTCACAATACAATTTGGGACTCACACCCTGAAGTCTCCCTGAAATAAACGTTTAATGAATCTAGCAATTATTATATACAATTCCAGAAAGACAAATTATTTGTTATCCTCGTTCTTTCTTATTTAGGGTCACTGCTGAAAGTGTTACACCTGTGGAACCCCCTGTTATTTTAAGAGGCCTGAACAACAAAGCGAGAGAGATAGAGAAGTGGAAAAGGAATGAGAGGGGTGGGGTGGAGAGAGGCAGAAAGAGGGAGTGAAGCCAAGAGACTAGGTAAAATACCCAGTCATACAGCCGCTCTCTGAAGTCCCAATCCGGGTTTAAATTAAGTGCAAATTTTATGAACCTTCAATAGGAACCTTGAAGATTATTAAGAAACAAAACTCAAAAAAATCCAATTGTTTTTCCAACAATGATTTTATCAGTCAAATCAAAGTTCATTTTTGAAAAATAAAGAGTAGACACTAGTAATATTTAGTGAGGAAGAGTTTGCCACAAATCACTTCATCAACAGACTTTGGTTATGCCAATGCATTTCGGAACGGAAATTCCTTCATCAGGGCACGTCTATACAATGTGGACACAACATGTACATTCAAATGATTGAAATAAATAATGCAAATAATGTCATGAGTAATATCCATATACCATCAAACACATCAATGCAAGAAATGTATGTCATGTGAATTAACGTTTAAAAATGGAACACATACCCAGTAGTCATGTATGTAGTAGCAGAAGGCAGGCCGGGGAAAAAATAAAAGAAATGAAAGAAAACCAATCAGTAAGAAAGTTGAGTACTGGTTCATAATGGCCATAAGCAGGGAGAGTGGAAAGTAGCCTGAATTAGGTAAATGTATTGCAGTCAAACCAACTTAGCGCTGAAAGCGTCAAAAACGACCCGCTACACCGTGATCTGTGAGCAGTATCTGTAAACGTGGAAGCATGTCATTTAGAAATCTACGTGAGCGTTGTTGAACAAATTGTGTATGGTAGAGCGATATATTCGCACTTACCGTTGTAATGCATGGAACGGAGCCGTTCTCTCTTTGTCTGCCTAAAGCAGACTGTCCTTGCCGCATCGGAGCGTTGCCGAGCAACCCTCACTTATATGACACATGATCGCGACTCCTCTCCAGAGGGCGCGAGTTACGTGTCGAGGCCGCAATGAAGCCAATAGGCTTGAATCAGGTCAAAGAAATTATTTGGCATTACGAGTACGCGGACACGAGCATAGCGCCATGCAGGTAATGACCCTACCGCCATGCCGCTAAAGACCCCAAAAAGTCCCTTACTGGCTTCGACGAAAGTGCAGATAGCACCTCCGTCCCTCACTCTGCATGCAAATAGCGGTCTGACCGTTAAAATGCGGAACCGGAAATAGCGTCATCGCACAGGAACGGGAAGGAGCACGGCGGCCATCTTTAAAAATACAATCCATTGCCATCCTCTGCATCCAGGACCTCTTTCGGCAAGACTCCAACACAAAATCCAGGACAGCGCAAAGATGCCCAAGGCCGTCAAGAAAGGCGCTGACCGCCAGCGAAAAGGAAAATTCAGCGACGAGGAGCTGATCATGCTTACTCAGACACTTGCGGCAAATGCCAATGTCATTTTTACAAATGACATGCGGCGGGAGACCCTCCACAAGAAAAAGGCCATCTGGGCAGAGGTTGCCCACAAAGTCAGTGCATTGGGCACCACAAACCGCACTGACAAGGACTGCCGAAAGCGGTGGGACGACCTATGGGTCCGTGTATGAAACATCCTGTCTGTGAATCGCAAGCTGGCAATGGCCACAGGAGGTGGCGCAGATTCACCTATAAAACTCCGGGAGTGGGAGGAGACCTGCGCCGCCACAATTGGTGTGGAATAGATCGAGGGTGTTGGAGACATGGAGCATGGTGCGCCCACTTAATCAGATGGAGGTGAGTGTATACATCAAACAATGCACAGTGAAGGGTGATGGGCCCCCCAAATATGAGTCCATAATCAATCCATCGATCCAGCCACAAACCTACATGCACGCATCACCACATACACGTGCAACACAGACCCATTCATGCATGACCCACCCGACTTCCCCATTACCGGATTCCAAAATAAATAGGCCCCAATGCATAGAGCATCATGACGTAAACATTCTGCAAAAGGCATCTAGAATCATAAACAATGATATTCCCTATGATTGTCCCCTACAGGGTCACAGACAGACACTGATGAACCGGGCACCGTGACACCTGCTCCACCAGCTAAGAAAAAGCCCAGGACACATGACAGAGGGGACACCGCCACCACCTCAAGGGGAACCGGGAGGAGGGATCAGCAGCAGAGGGGCAAAGGCAGCAAGAGCACCAGTTCTACACAGCCTGAGGCCACGGCTGCTGCAATTGTTCCACCCACGGCAGTGTACCTCATGACATTGGAAACCAGCACGGAGGGCCCGCACTCTGCTGCCACCAGTTCCACTGGTGAGGCAGCAGCCACCGCCCTGCTTTCGGACGTTGAGGAGGCAATTGAAGTTCAGATTCAAAGCCAGACCCCCAGCCCACCACAGTCCATTGAGCCAAGCCCAAGTACATTATCACAATCAGGTAGCCATGTAGAATCAGGCAACGAGACTGTGGAAGGGTGATGGAACCCTCAGGTGTCCTCACCTGATGCCAGAGGCATTGACCAGGGCGCAGCAGCCAACCCAACAGCTGGATCCAGTCAACAAGACCTTGCTACCATCAGCCAGAGGCAGGTTGAAATCACTGCGCTGGTTGGCCAGCATGTGGCAGAGGCAGCCCGTCTGAGGGATGACCTTAGTTCGTATGCAAGCCAGACAAGGGATGCCATGGAGGCCTGCATGAACAGGATTTGTGAGGAAATGGCCCAACTTAGGCAGGCACTCACACGTATTGCGGACACCATGGAGTGACAATACCCCCCACCACCACAGGATCAACCGGGCACCTCCTCCTCTGTGAGTTCCCGACACCATGAGGCGCACGCCATCCCAACCACCCAATGGCGGAGGAGCCCATGAGAATTAGGGCCAGCAAGAACTTGCTGGCACATGTCGAGCAGGACACCTGCACTCTATGAACCTCTCATGGGGCTGTTGTGGGGAGAGGGGGGAAAGGGTGCTTTTGGGAGTGTTGTGGGGTGAGGGGGGAAAGGGTGTTTTTGGGAGTGTTGTGGGGGAGTGGGAAGGGGGGAAGGGTGTTTGCACAGTTGGGGCCATGCACTTTTTGTACACATTATGATCACAATACACTGTTGAAAATTTGAAACACAGGCTTGGTCTCCATCATTGTGTATGTGTACTTCATTGGGGACAGCGTCCTTTGTGGGCCTCACCACATACATCAGGGCAACAATACCCATCTCCATCTATAATAGTTCTCCCTTGTATCTCATTACATTTAATACATCAGATGCTGACGCTCATCGTGTCCCTCCTGGCCATGCAAGAGGCGATGGCCAGGATGTTGCCATGCTGTGTGGCATCACTTCAGTGGTGCTATAGGTGTGTGGTTCAATGGAATGGCTAGGGGTGTTACCTTTGCATGCATTCAAGGGCACATTGCTGTCTTGATGTTGTGCTGTGCTGATTCTGTAGTACCATCTTGACGCCATGTTACTGATTTGTGTGGTATGTGGTGTGGCATGATGTGCAATGTGGATGGATGTGCAATATTCAGAAACCTGGATTGTACTCTATGTTGTGCAGCTCATAATTGCATGTGGGTTCTCCTCAAGGACATTGCGGCCTTCCCTGATGGACATTGGCCTACATCTGTATGTCCATTTGTCCTACAGATGACAGTCAACACCCAGTACGAGTATGTATCTCTCCCCACCACATCACACTGCCATGTGCTTGCCCTGCTACTCACCAAGTAGCCAGGAACGTGGACCGGCTTGTCGCTCCATGTAGCGTGGCATGTTTGAGTTACGCAGGGCCATGGAATCATGGGTTGATCCGGGAAATCGAGCAAAAAAATGTGTGATTATCTTGTTAGCGTCAGATGCCATTTGCACTTTGATGGAGTGGAATTTTTTTGTGTTTTGGTAGACTACTTCATTTTGATGTGGGACCACCAATTCCACATGGGTAGAGTCGCTGGTCCCGATGCAACTTGGGATGCCTGCCAGTGAATAGAAGCCAACTTTGGTGTTTGCGATCTCCTGGGCAGTCCGTGGCAGGAATATGTGTTCCCGTGCATGCTTGCAGGAGGGCATAGAGTACCTAGTTCAGCGTGCGTGAAGATACTGGTTGTGAGATGCCATGCATCTGCCCCACTGTATGCTGGTAGGCCTGCGGCCAGGAAGTGGAGCACAGTCACCACCTTCTGTAGAGGGGGGAATGGCAGTTCTGATGTCTATGAGGCTGACAATGTCGTCATGTGTCATGTACATGATGCTGGTGATGGTATCCCGGTCCAGACGGTACAGGGTGTGTATCTGCTCAGGGGTTAGGTTAAATGGACTGGCTCGGATCCTGGGGATTGGTGGCTGCCTCTGTGGTATGCCTAGGTGCCCTGATGGTGCTTGCTGCGCCTGTCTTGCCATCCTTCTCCTTCTCCTCGTGCGTCTCATTTGTGCTGCCTGTTGTTGTTGCTGCTGCACTGCAATCATGTCCTCCAGCCCATGTAATGCTGCTAGTATTGGAACCATCTTGGTGTGGGAATGGGTGTGTGAAGGGGTGTGGTGTGCACCTTTTGTGCTGCCACAGTCTCCATTGCCTCCACCTGTGCTGATTTTGTCCACCTGTGGCAGGTGGGAACACTGCTAGGTTCTGATAACGGGTGGTTCGCGAAGCCGGTATTTGCGCCATGCCGGTAAGGGGTTTTGGGGCTTTTCCATGCCGCTATTAGCACGTCCGCCTGGCTTGTGATGATGTGCAATTAGCAGCATGGTGTTATTTATGGAATCGAGGGTTGCGCGCCCGCGTACTGGCTGCTATTAGTGGCACCGTACTTAGCGGTGCCGCAAATAGCGGTGAGTCGGGTCGTAATTGGCATGGGGATTTAACGGTACCGGTATTCCCTTACCTGTAACGTTAAATCCCTACAGGACAATGTGTAATGAGGCCCTCTGACTTCTACCACCAGGACTAGACATCAAGCGATCTGTACACTGAGTACCAAGGAAAATCTGTTCACCGCGTACTAATACTATGAGGTCCAATATTCAAAATGAATTTCCATATTTCGGCAGTAAACATTCTTTTTCGCAACTCATTGTGTTCCTGCTACTGTGATTATCAGCCCATAAATACTAGTTGGGTCATTTTGTAGCACCAGCCAGGAATTCTACTGTGGCAATAGACCTAGCATGACCTTGTGGTAGTCGGGGGACTGGGGTTGAGAAGCACACCCTACTGCTGCTGTAAGAGCACTGTGCAAGGTATTGGAGGTCCCTATTAATATGATGTTCTTGCCATGTGCAGGTACAGCCCACTGTCGGTAGCAATGACTGTGGTATTGGGGGGGTAGAGCATACCTGCCTATATTTGCTAAAGGAAAATCCAGAGTAAGACGTCATCGGACGCCCCACCCTCTTTGGCCCGATATTCCGCCCACCGGCGCTATCCACATTTTGTTTTTTTAAACAAAAATCAACGTCAAATGACGCCAATCTGAGTGAGATTTACGCTCAACTGCCCATACCTCAATGTGATTGGCTGCTAACGGTTGGTTTGTGGCCAATCACAAAGAGGTGTGGGCAGAGTAACTGGAAGGGTGGGAAATCCCAGAGATGCTACGCTCTTCCCAGGAGACTCGGAGAAGAGTGTAAAAACCCAGAGTAACTGGGAAAAACCCAGTAGGCAGGTATTGGGTAGAGGGGCAATGGTGTTGGGGAGTAGAGGGAGACGTTTTGTTCAAACAAAGAGCAGGATTCAATAGCAGGGTGGGCACCTGCCTGATGACAACAAGCGACGCAGGGCGGTCTCCACAGAAGGCCAGTTTACTAAGGACAGGGAGGGCACGCTGCCCTCTTTCAGCCACGGTTCACAGACTCCGCTCTTGGCTCGTCTCACTGCGCGGCCAACCTTAACTTGCTAGTGATAGATGGCTATGCTTGCAGTAGTTATTTCTTGCCAGAAACCAGTGAACTGGACACAAACTTTCATCTTCCCGTTACACGACTGCGTCTTTAGTTTTCAGCACGAGTTACTGCAGGCACTTTCATATCAAGATGGCTGCCATGCTCGCTCCCGACCACACTCTCTATCCAGACAATGTCAGTGCCTTGAAGGCACCTCTGTGCAATGATGGTAACAAAGCATAAAGGTGAAATTCAAAAGCAAACGTGGTTTGACCCGGTTAAGCGGGCATGGATAAGTTTGGCTATGAGGCTTTGTATGATGGAGTGCCTTTGCAGGCCACCGGCTGCAAAATGCACAATGGTGTTTCCCATGCCAAGCGATAATGACCCCTCCTGAGTCTATAAGTCTATTAGCATGTAGTGTACTAGCAAATCATGTTTTAGCGTTTTGGTGTTGTAGTTAAATAGTTTAATAATGAGAAAGTAAATCGACCAACTCAGTACATGAAATGTGGTTATATTATCTAGTATTTCAATAACAAGGTTGTCTTCATAAGTTAATTATTTCAACTGCAAACTTGTTAAATTGAAGAGAATTTAACTTCAGTATGCATTAGGAATAATGCAAAAGAAAACAATGTTCCCATGTTTTAGTTTTCTCTTGGGTATGCTAAATAGGAGTTTGGGGCCTCCAGGAGAGATAGTGTCTTGTTGAAAGACATCTTGCCTGGAAATGTATTATTTGCCTACTTTTGAAGTCAGACTGCTCAGAATGCTGTCAATAGCCGTAGCAGTAGTTATTGACTGTTGTCTAGGTCAATAACGATCTCCATCCGCAAATTATTATTATTTGCTGTACTCGAGGAAATCAAGTCTGTTCTTCATTTCCATCACTTGGAGGTGGAGATGGAGCTGCAGGGAAGCCAGTGACAAGGCGGACCCACTCGGGCCACTTCCACCTTAGACAGGTGCCAATGGCATTATTGCCCTCGTCAGCGGGCAATACCGCTTCTTATCTGACATGTGACCCTCAAGCCTCCTTGTGCAGTCTCAATTTGCTGCATAATTAGGGGTATCACATGTTGATCTAGCGTTTCCTCTCTTTCTCTCTCTCTCTCTCTCTCTCTTTCTCTGTTTTTCTTTCTCTATCTCTCCCCCTCCCTCTCTCACATACACACACATACTCTAATTTCTCGCCTTCACTCCATCTTTCTCTCTCTGTGGGCAAGAGTCACGTTGTCAGGTGCATTTTTTGCTATGACACGCCATTACCTTTGAAGTCAGACTGCTCAAAATGCAGTCAATAGCAGTAGTTATTGACTGTTCTCTAGGTCAATAACGATCTCCATCCGCGAATTATTATTATTTGCTGTACCCGAGGAAATTAAGTCTGTTCTTCATTTCCATCACTTGGAGGTGGAGCTGGAGCGGCAGGGAAGCCAGGGAGAAGGCGGACCCACTCGGGCCACTTCCGCCTTAGACAGGGGCTATTGGCATTAATGCCCTCGTCAGCTGTGACCCAGCCGTTACTGAGAGCAGTGCAACCAGAGAAATAACAGAGAAATCTTGAAGGGGTTTTTGGCTATGTTGAAACATAGCATGAGAGCAATAGGTTCACGCTTAGTCGCTGTCCTATTCTAAATTACTTTGGAAAAAATACTGGTATTAAAGAACCCTATCAGTAGTAAAAAATTACTTTGACAACAAATCTTTTAAACCTTAAAGGAAGCACTTTAATAACAATAATTTGCATTTATATAGCGCTACGAACCGTCCAGCATCTGAGCGCATCTTATTACTACCCATCGTGTGTGGTGTTCATTTATCAACCTCGGAGATTCGAACCTGCAACAGCAGGCTCTGCACAGATCACATACCGAGTGCTCTACTCGCTTTGCTACCGACTTGAAAACAAAGTGAACACATTTGTCATAATAATGACATATTGTTGTAAAGCATTTTGGAAAACCTATAAGGCTTAAGAAGATATGTTTTTAGAATGGATGTGCAATAGGGAAATAGTGGGTGCACTTCAGCGGTGTTAATGCCCCCCAAAGCAAATGGGGAGTGGCATGAAAAAGGGCAGTTCCTGGGGATAACCCACTACGCAAAAAAAGGGAAGAAAAAAAGGCAAGCACGCTGTAACTCAGAATTCCCTGAAAAGATGTTTTTTTCCCACATGCTATATCTATTTTTGTTCTCTAACAATAAAAGAGATGGCAGATGGGGAGCAGGTACGAGTGGATCTAGGTCACCTGGCCTAAGCACCACCCACCTTCTTAGGCCTGCTTCTTCCTTTCTGCTCTTAACTCTTAGATCAAGGGCGTCTGTCGCCCGGGCGTCCGGAGCGAAGGACAGACAAAGAAAAGGCAATTTTTGTTTGGACCAGGAGGACCCAGGATCCAAACCCCTGCCCAGACAGCAGGTAAGCATGCACCGACATGTGTTTACTCCCTCTGTCTCCACAGGCTATCCCCATCATCATCAGGCAACGCCAAAGTCAACTTCTACGGTGCAAGGGTGACGACAGATGCTCCATGGCATACTCATTTGTGCATTTATAAAAGTTATATTCGCGCGCTGCAGCGTGTGTGTGCGATTCGGTCGGAGCGGCACCTCCCTGACTGCGTGGTCCCTCGCAACATCATACCGCGTGTGCCTCTCGCCCCCCTTCTCCAGACCCCTGCACCCATGCACCCCCTTTGCTCTTCCTCATTGACTGCCCTGTTTTGCATTGTATTGCTTTGTGTTCTGTTGCATTCTTCCTTCTTCTAGGTTTACATTTGTCAACTGCTTTGATCTTGTGTATATTGTTCTGTGGTCTGCTGTGCTCCATTCTCCTCTATGTTCTCTTTTTAATGACTGCTATGTTCCTGATGCCCTGGTAACCTGATTTGTTTAACGGACTGCCTTGTTTTTCGCCTGCTCTTCCATCTGAGTTCTTGTCTACTTAGGCAATCACCCACTATTGTATTTACCCTTTCTGTCTCGTCTGCTTGCACCCCTCCTCCCCTAGTGTCTCACCCCCACCTTTCCTCTCCACCCCTCATCCTCTCTCTTCTTCCCCCACCAACTCTATGGTTCTCTCTGTTCCTTCTATCTTTTCAAACTGCTTCTCTGTAGACTATCCTGCTCTCCTCTCTAAGTCTGGTAGGAAGAAGTTCAAATAGGATATCCTGGTCTCCAACCCAGGCCTCCCTATTGCTGACACCTATACCAGTGCTTCCTCCAGACAGACCCTCAACTACATGTTCTTTGTCGTTTCCTCGCCAGACCTTAGGACTCTTCATATGGTCTCTATGCACTCTCCTTTCTCTTATTCTATCATTAATGGTGACACCGGGTAGGAGGCCGTCCTGGCCCCCTTCCACTCCTCTAAGGTCATCATTACACCACCTTGGTCCAAGGCCCTCAGGCCAGCCTTCTCCTCTTTGATAGACACTTCCCGCACCTCATCAATTTCCTTTCTTCTCCTGCTGTCCCTTCTCTCCCTTCTTTGACTTCCTTGCCTCCCCCCTCTGCCTCCTCCTTGGCTACCTTGCCCTCTCCTCCTTCCTCTATTTCCCCCCCCGGGATACTTCTACACCTCTGCAGGGTGTACCTCTGATTTGTACCCCTCCCCGGAAGTCTTTCAAGGTTGGCAACCTTCTCCATATTGCCACTCTCAACTCTCACTCAGCTGTCAAACACTCCTCTGACATCTGCCGCCACGTGGAAGAACTTGATCTCGGTGTCTTCGGTCTCACCGAGACATGGTTCACGGCCAGGTCTGTCACACTCTTTGACACTCTCCTCCCTGATGGCTAAAAGATCCTCTCTGTGCCCAGATCCAAACATTCTGGAGGGGCTGTAGCCTTGATCTTGCCGGAGTGGATTCCTGCCTCTGTCATTCCTATGCAGGCCTACTCCTCTTTCGAATTCCTTGTCTGCAGGCTCTCTCTCTCTCCTGACCACACTCTTTCTGTGGCTACTATCTATCGGCCACCTGGTCAGATCACCTCCTTCCTCTCTTAGTGCCTCGACCACTGAACTCCTCCTTCTTGGAGACTTTAACATCCTCCTGGAAGCTTCCTTCCCTCCTCTGTACTCTTTCGTGACCTCTGCGACTCTCTCTCTCTTTCTATTCTCCCCTCTGCCCGACTTACTCTGCAGGGCACACTCTGGATGTTCTGATCTCCTCACACCTCCCCCTTTGTATCCCCCTTACCTCTCCTCTCTCTTGGAGTGATCACTTTCTCCTTTTCTCCCATATCTCCCTCTCTACCCCTCAGGCCAAGCGAACTACAGCTCTGCCACCTACTTTCATAGTCATCTGACCCATGAAGTGTGTGTCAGTTGAGGCTTTCGCTGCCACTTTCTCTCCCCCTCCTCCTCCTCTGGCTAACTCACATCCTGACACAACCCTTTCCATGCTCCACTCTTCTATCTCTGATACTCTTGATGTTCTTACTCCTGTGATGAGGATCCGCTTGAAGCCCAAAGCCAATTTGCAAATCATGGTATGACTCTGACCTCGTCTCCCCTAAACGCAAGTGCAGGGTGGTGGAGAGGAAATGGCTAGCTTCCTGTGCATTCTCTGACACACTGACTTGCCGCCTGCACCAAAGACAATTCTGGCTCTCTGTCCGCACTAAGAAGAGAGCCCACATCCAAACTGCGTCTCTGCGGCATCTAACAACTCTGCGGAACTCTTTAACATCTGCAAGGAACAGGCCGATCCTACTGCAGTCTCCACCTCCCCTGTTCCCTCCAAAGCCCTCTGCACGGCCCTGGCTTCTCATTTCATCTCTACAACCCAGAATATCCGGTCCACCATCTCGTCCTCTCCTCCTCCTCCCTCTTTTCTCTCCTCTACCCCCAGATCCCCTGTGGCCACCTCTCCTACCTCTTTCTCTTCCTTTCCTCTGTTCTCCCCTGATGAGGTTTCTAGACAAGTCTGATCTATGAAAGTCTCGTCAAAACAGGTTATTTGTTATTTGTTATTTTTCTTATACCGCGCCAAAGCCCGTAGGCATCCAGGCGCTGAGAGACAGAAGTTGGCGGCAACCAGTAAGGGAAGTGTACTAATAGAAGAGGTGAGTCTTCAAAAGTTTCCGAAACACCAGCAAGTCCCCGGTTTTACGCAAGGTAGCTGGCAAGGCATTCCAGGCCTTGGCGCCTTGGATATGAGACGCTCTGCCAAGCCCGTGGGCTCGTTTCACGCAGTGGTGGGCTAATAGAAGATCTTCAGCTGATCCAAGTCTTCTTGTAGGTTGATAGATATTTATAACATCTTTCAGGTAGCTAGGTGCAGACCCATAAATACATTTATGGCAAATGGTAAGTAGCTTAAACCGAATGCGGGCCTCTACAGGGAGCCAGTGTAGTTTTATTCTGGCAGCAGTGATCGGTTCAGAGTTTTTCATCTGAAAGATGATGCGGATGTCTTTGTTTTGTACTTTCTGAAGTTCATGGAGATCAGCTTTACTTGCCCCACATAAAAGTGCGTTACAGTATTCCACACGTGGTAAAATGACAGCTCTCACAAGTTTAGTGCAGTTTTCGATAGAGACAAGTGGGGCAACCTGTCTGAGCACTTTAAGATGGTAATTGGTGCTCCTTGAGATAGCTGTAACATGAGCATCACAATCTAAGCTGCTCTCCATGTAAGTACCTAGCGTTTTAACTTTCTGCATGACTTTTATGTCACTGCCATCAATCCTAAAGCCTGAGTATGCCTGGTCCAGTTTAGTTAATGCCTGGGTGGGTCCAAAGAGCATAAGCTCCGTTTTTGATGCATTTAGGCAGAGCCAATTGGTAGACATCCACTTTTTTATTAGTTGATACACCATGTCCACCAAATGTTGGTCAGTATCATGATTGCCAGTGATGTCAAGGACCAATTGAAAATCATCGGCATAGTTGCAGAAGAAGATTTGAAAAAGTTCTAAATCATAACAGAGGGGGGGGATATAGATATTAAACAATAGAGGGGAGAGACATGCCCCCCGTGGGACTCCACAAGTCAGTATTTGTGGTTCAGAGGCACATTCCCCCCAGTATACCTGAGATTGTCGACCCTCTAAAAAAGATCTCAACCAAGCTATGGCATTTGCAGAGAGGCACCCGACCGACTGCATTCCGTCAAGAAGGATGTTGTGATCAAGCAGATCGAAAGCTGCTGATAAGTTCAGCAGCATCTGCAGCCCCGACCTGCTTTCTTCCTGCTTAGAAAGCATAAAGGTCTGTAGATCTTCCCTGGTTCTTCCCTGTTCTTCCAAAGCCATCAAGGACCACATTGACACCCTTGCTCCTGCCCTGGCTGACTTCTGAACCACTCCTTCACCACTGGAGCCGTCCCTTCCCCCCTCAAGCACTCTCTTAAGCATCTTCTTCTCAAGAAACCCTTAGCCGACCCCTCCTGCCCAGCTAACTATCGCTCGATCTCCATCACTCCTTTCCTGGACAAACTCCTGGAAAAGCTGGCCATCTCCCAGCTTAATCTTCACACTGAATCTGTTGGTTGTCTCCATGACCATCAATCTGGCTTCAGAGCAGCCAGAAGTACGAAAACTGCTCTCATGAAGATCCGTGAAAGTCTGCTCTCTAACTTTCATTCTAATCTCCACTCTGTCCTCATCTTACTCGATCTCTCTTCTGGCTTTGACACGGTCAGCCATGTCATCATGCTTAATTGTCTCCGTGGTGAACTGGGTATGACCTTAGAGGAGTGGAAGGAGGCCAGGAGGGCCTCCTATTGAGTGCCACCATTAATGGGAGAGGAAAAGAAGGGAGAGAGCACAGAGACCATATGTAGAGTCCATAGGTCTGACGAGGGAACGACAAAGAGGATGTCAGTGACAGTTTGCCTGGAGTAGGCACTGGTATAGGTGTCAGCGTTAGGGAGGCCTGGGTTGGAGACTAGGGTGGCCTTTTTAAACTTCTTCCTACCAGGTTTAGTGAGGAGAGCAGGATAGTCGATAGAGAAACAATTAGAAAAGATAGGGGAGACAGAGAGCACCATAGGGAGAAGTGAAAAGAGAGAGTGAGTAGGAAGGGGTAGGTGAGAACACTAGGTAAGAAAACAGGGCAGGGTGCACGCAGACAAGACAGGGTGACAATTTTAAATACTGATACAATGCAAATTTCAAAAACCGGAGGAACAACCCACCTAAGTTTGAGAATCCTGAATAGAGCGAGAAAGGCCTAGGTTTCACAGTGCAATTTGAAATACTGATACAATGCAAATTTAAAAACCGGAGGAAAACCACCTAAATTCGAGAATCCTGAATAGAGGGAGAAAAGCCTAGGTTTCACAGCTCAGTTTTAAATACTGATACAATGCAAATTTAAAAACCGGAGGAAAACCCACCTAAGTTTGATAATCCTGAATAGAAGAAGAAAGAGGTTAGCACAACGACGCCAAGAGCGGTGGGATCACAGGCAGTAAAAAAGTCAATGGAGGCCCAGGAGGGTCACAAACAGTCCTGCACTCACCTCAGCAGCAACAGCAGAAATCAATTGGCATTTAAAACGTGCCTATACACAAGTGTTTCAAGGCACGACCAGGCAAGGAAGGGGGAAACACAGGGAGGACAGAAACAACGATCTTACTAGGCCAAGTGACATTGAGATAGCGCCAGTGCAGGGGAGGGGGAAGGGGAAAAGTGCTAGGGGAAAGCGGAGGGGGCAGTGCTGTACATGGTATGAAAACAATAAAAAAGAAGTGCAGCCAGCAGGTGGCAGGTGCAAGGGTAAGAGCAGACAGCAGGTGTCCAAAGGTACAGGTAGGTGGACTGTAGAGTTACAGATACAGACCTAAGTCTAAGGGCTGATTTGAAGCAGTGCGGGTGTGCAACTGTGCGGGTAGGCACCTGGGCCCGAAATCACAGGGTAGCCATACAGTACCAGACAGGAAATCAGCAGGGGAAAGGAAGAGGAAGGCCTGGAGGTGCTTCCGGAACCAGCAGAGGTTCTCCTCGAGTTTCAGAGAGGCAGGTAGGATGTTCCAGAGGGAGACCGCAGCCGAAGAAAGAGATCTACCACCAACTCGTTGCTTGGAGAAGCGACTGACCCTGTGGGAGCTGGAGGTGGAGGAGCGAATAGATGAGTAGGAAGGCATTTACGAAGAGAGAGTTGGAGGTATTGAGGACCCAGGCCCAAGAAGACCTTGTAGGCAATGCAGAGGGTCTTGAACTTAATCCTTGCAGCCACTGGGAGCCAATGCAGAGATTTCAGTGCTGGAGAGATACGATCCTTGGGCTTGAGGCCAAGGTCAAGTCTCGCAGTCCTGTTCTGAATGAGTTGCAAAGGGCAGAGAGTAGAAGCAGGCAGATTTAGAAAGCAGCTGCCCTTGTCTTCATTTGTAAGGCAGACGATACGTGCCCTGATGGTCATGGCATGTGCCTTTTAAGAGAACCTGAATAACCAGCTCTTTCTTTGGTGTGTGTAGAAGGCTAGCGATAGGGCAAGTTACCTCTTCACTATCCCCTCACCCTAGATAAGAGGAGCAACCAGCGCAATCTAGGGTAAGAAATACACATGGGTATAGTTTAGTGTGGTTGAAGGGCAAGTAAGATTAGGGCCACATTTAGTGCCAATGGAAATTATGCAAAATCTAAACTTACTGGAGACTTTATTTTGTGAAGACTTTGACTAGGGGAGTCTCTAGGTTGAGACCCCAACAGTCCCATACGTGTGTGTGATTTTAAACACTATGAGTGCCAAGTCTTATTCATTTAATAGTATTAAATACGAGAAAGGTTCTCAAAATGCGGTCTCCTATTACATGGTCATGATGAAAATAGAATTTGGGCTAGCCAAACCGAGATTGAAGATAAGGCTGTGCTACACTCCCTTTTATTCTCAGGCCACAGTAAAACTCTACAAGGCCAAGTTCAAACGACAACTCAAATGGCAGACGGTAGGATTGATGATAGATGATGGGTTAATTGGGTGGGGAGGTGAAGCCAACTTCACCCCCTGGCACCCGGGGTACCAGCTTGCGTGCTGCTAGCGAGGGGAATATTCCAGAAGTGTACAAGTGTGCCAACTAATCATAGAGGGCCATGTATTAGAAAGCCCTATGGTTTGATAAGCCAATGAAATGTCGTATATTTGATGACGGCTAAGATGACTTGCACTAGGGGTGGGCATAAGTTGTCCACCTGATGTTAGAAATCCAATCATGTTCCTACCGCCCATAGAAAGTATACCTAGATGTTTTTCTTAGTCCTATCACAACCTCAAACAGGTTTATTATTTTGCCACGTAGTATGTCACTTATGATGACTTTTTTGTATAAAGTTTATGAAATGCATTGAGTGAGAAATTGATTTGTTGAAAGCTCAGGCGAACGTCCCTTCATGTCAGTTGTAACTCCCTGTTTTATGTGATTGCAATTAAAAAAGTAACATCTTTTTGTCAGCTCCCTGAGTTCATCTTATTATTGGTGAAAGAGCAAATTCTGCATCCCCATCCCTCTCATTTAACTTGTTACCTCGCTTAAAGGGTCTACGGGTTCACATGGTAGCAGAGAGATGATGATTCCTAAAACCCATCGACCAGTAGGTCTCTAAGAGTGTTAGATAATCAGACACCCTACGCCACTTAGCCGGAAGAACGCAAAGTTTCCTGTGGAGAGCGGCCGATATAGAAAACTTGCAAGAAGATCGATATAGGTGGGAGGGGTCCCTCTTTGACGAAATCCCTCCTGGTTTCCACAGGTGCTGAGCAGACGGAAGGTGATGGTGGTCGATTGGAGGAGGGGTCAATACCGAAGATATTGGCTGAAGATCGAATGGTGAGTAGATTGAGGGGAATGGCAAAATAAGGGGACGGGATTGTGATAACGGGGAAAAGTAACAAGGGGTTGGTTAAGATGACGAGGAGCGTCTAATAGAAAAAAAGAGGAGTGTTTTTATAGAGCCCAGTTTCCTACCTCAAGGAGGTCTAGAAGGAATAATTTCAAAACCCTAAGGGGGTGATTAGGCGGCACAAAAACAAGTTTATGATAGGGAATGACTCAAACTCCAATCAGAGTATTTTAGGGGCTAGGAGAAAAGGAGTACCATGGTGTATGTGTAAAAGAGTCGACTAGTTTGTCTGTTTTGTTTGCATATAGTATAGTTTGTGAAATGAGAAAAGGTGTTGAAGAGTGACAAGGTAAAGTTGTGTGAGTCTGAAATAGAAATTCTTCTTTTGAGTCATTGTTGGCGCCGACCGAAAAGATAGATTGAGTGAATTAAGAGGTATAGGCTTTGAGCGGCGAAGGTTGGACACGCTCATATTTGTTGTTTTTCTGAAACTTATTTGTGTAAATAAACGGTAAGTATTTGACAGTTAATTGAGACTATTCATAATGGGAGATTTTACTACATTGATGCATCTGTGCAAGACGGTGCCGAAACACGCACTTAAGCTTAAACAATACAGTGCAGAATGGGTAATGGGCACAGCAGATACAATGTTCATGCCATGGCCACAAGAGGGATCGCTGTCAAAAGCGGTATTACAACATATGACTACATATGTGCACGCTGCTACACAGGGAAGAAATTGGAGAAGACGTTAGCTATTTTACAGATTTTAAAGATGTATCAGGAAGAGAGAGAGGATCCGCCACCTGAGGACTGAATGCTTAATCAGTGTAAGGAGGAAGGAGTCGAGCCTTCACCCCCATTTGCCTTGCTTGAAGTGAAAAGCATTTATACAGAAGGTGCAGGATTGCATCAGTTAAAGGAACTAAAAGTGGCAACAGGGTATAGTAACCCGATTTATGAACTGCCTTCTTATAGCAGTGACGATAGTCCAGAAGAGGCTGGAAGGAGAAAGGTGAAGGTCAAATGTAACCACACACATAGAACGAGAAATTAAGAGATGGAAAGAAGAAAAGGAGAACGCTGATGAGGTTACACTCGTACAGAATGAATGGGAGGACAGCTATTGCTCAAACTTGATGGGAAAAGCATAGAGGAAGTTAGGCAAAAGGAACATCAAGACGAGTAGGATAGAAAGGATAAAGAATGAGAAAAGCGATTGAAAGAGGTTGAACATAAAAGAAAGAGCAGGGAAAGACGAGAACAGATATATCAGGAAGAACAGCAATGGAAGGAAGAAAGGGCGTAAGAGGAAAGGAAGTATGATAACAGAGAGAGTAATTGAGGAATGGGACAGACAAGAAAGAAAGAGAGAAGAAGAGGAAGAACAAAAATTGAGGGATAAAAGAATTCAAAGTCAAAGTGAAGAAGATGAGCGTAGGGTGATTGAAAGAAGTGAAGAGAAAAGACGTACGGAAGAAAAAGCTAGGTGGGAAGTGAGAAAGTGAAGAGAGTTAGATGAAGAACAGGTGCATAAAAGAACACAGAGGGAGCACAACATTGATCACATTTAGAAAGAATGAATGGAACCAAGTCCAGTAATATCGTGGAGCCAAATAGGGAAGTTCCCCCCGACACAGGGAGCAGTTTCAGGACCATCTAGGTTAACCCTAGAGGAGGATTTTGACATAGGAAGCATCTGAGATAGGATCGATAATGCTTATCAAGATTTGAGAGAAGGAAGCATATCGGGAAGCCGAGGAAAGGGAGAGCAGTCCCTGGGTTTTAAATCACAAAGCGAAGAAAGAGACCTATTTAGTCTTGAACATGGAGCCTTGTCCTTAGACAGGCTAACCTTAGATAAAGGTGACAGAGAAGAGAGCCATACTAGTTGGGGACTAGAAATGTCAGACCAAGAGAGAGAGATCTTTTGCAGAGAAGAAAGAGGAGGTGCATGCAGTCACGAGGGATGCCTAGAGATAGACAAGGAAGTGAGATGGTCTGAGATGTTCTGATTTAGAACAGCCTAAAGATAGGACACCAGATCCCATGGCGCATCCAGAGCAACATAAAGGACGATTGCAGAGTGAAAAGGGAGAGTCGCCACCATATGTGAGCAGGATGAGGTCACTGCCAGGTAGAAGACGATCAGGAACCATTGTCCCCACGATGGATTGGCAGACGATGGGAGCCGATTTAGGATTTGAGCATATGCAGTTCCATCTATTAGAGAAAGGAGGGGCCAGACTACAGTATATTCCTTGGCCACAGATGGATAAGGACAATTTAGTGTGTAAACTTCCTAGTTTAACGGCGGGTGCAGGAAAATGGATTTATGAGAAAATGACAGGGAGAAATACCTTAGCAATAGGGGACATTAAGGGTCTCATATAAGCCATTCTAGGGGAAAGAGCTGATAACATTTTGGCAAGAGCAGGTTATTCAAGCGGCACGGCACGGAAAACGGCACACGATGGAGCGCCTTTTAACAATTGTAGATCAGATGTCTGGAGAGCTCTTAGGGTTCCATATCCCGATACGTCAGATATGGGAGCACTTATGGCACATAAAATGAAGGATAACGAAGATCTGCTTGCTTATATTCAAAGCATTCAGGAACGGTGGACTGTTTAAATGCAGGAACCATGGGGGAAATCAGTGCCAGTATTTTACCACATTTTATGGCAGGGGTTGCCAGAGCCGGTACAAAGGAAACTCAAAAGGATAGTTGGAATAGAATCAAAGACATGGGTAGAGATACCGTTGACTATAGTGCATCACTGTCGGCTGCTGCAAGAGAAAAATAAGAAGTAGGAGGATGCTAGAAAACTCGTGGAAGCCAAGTTAGTTCAGAAGAAATTGTCAAAGTACGTCATAGAAGGGGCAGTACTGACAAGAGGAGAAGGATTGGGAATGCAGCAAGCGGTGGGTATAATGCAGGCGAATAATCAAGGAGGAGCTGGGTTTGTACCAGAGGAATGGGTTATAGAGGAAGAAGTGGTTTCCAGAATAATCAAGGCGGTTTTCAGAATACACAGAATGATAATCAGAATATGCAAGGGGGACACGTTAGTCAAGGGTACGTACAGTATGGGACAGTTTATCATCCAGTATATAGCCCACAGGCAAGGGATGAGTTTTCCCAGGATCGATATCAACTAAAGGTGCTGCAAATACAGCAGGCATTGCAGCCACATCAAGCACCATTGAAACTGCCACAAGGGCAATCACAGCACGCACCCATGCAGATTCAGCAGAATGCAAACACAGGACAACTGCTGACACCTAGAGTAGGGGTGTTACTGTGGTGCGAGGATATCCATTCACGGGTACGGGGATAAGTATGTATCCACAATAGGAAAGCTCACAAGGCACTTTGATGTTTTCAGTACTATTGGTGACACCAGACCCTCAAGAGGAACCAAGGGTTGATAACAATAGGAGGCACATCTTTTTCTTTTTGACAGAACACTGGGACTGCTCGTTCATGTATACGAGAGGGCAAATTTCCAATGTCAGAAAATGCCATGAATGCTCAAGGATTTTCTGGAGCTACAAGTAGAGTTCCTTTTACTGATGAATTATCAGTCTCTATTGGATAATGTGACATGTCTGTTCCATTATTGTATTCAAGGCACACACCGGTTAACATTTTGAGATGAGATTTAATGACAAAGCTTTTCATGACAATTTCTTTTACTGATGAAGGCATAGTGTGTTCTACTCCAGGGATACATTATATGATTGTGGGTGAAATTTGGATGAATTTTTATTGCCATTTACAGGGCAGATGGCTCTGCGAGGAGTGCCATTAGAGCCAAAGCTTTTTTTTTAAGGGGTGAGTATTTTGTTGACATGGCTACCCGGCTTAGTGGGAAAGATTATGAGAATACCTGATGAATTCTTGTTCAGACCACACAGAGCTATTTTTTTTTTTATTGTTACAGTTGATAAATCAACTTTTCAATAACACATTCATAAAAATAAAAAAAAACATCAAAATGTATAATTTAACAATTAAAATTAAAAAAAAATAAAAAAATACATATTCATTTCACTAACGAATTACCTAACATCATCTTCTAACTAAAAAGGTAACAAAGAAGAAACCACATAAACATACTAAATTAACCATCACTTTGTTTCTCCAGCCAGCCCATTGACAGGATTTTTGAATGGATAAAAATGAATTCATCTGTAAATACACTCAATGACCATCATTCGCCTCAGCACAATTATTCACATCTGTTAATCTCAGGGCAAGTAAAAAGTGAACTACTTCAATTCTTACTTTTGTTTACCTTGTGTTATATATATACCACCACAATGATTCTTTTGCTATCAATTTGTAACCTTCAAAGTGTGGTTTAAAAAACTTAGTTCTTCTACCAATAATGGACAAATCACAACTAGATGATGTAATGTTTCCTTCATTTCAATGTTCTTACAAAATCTACAAAAATTCATTTTCCTAGGTATTAACTTCCTTTTCGCCAAGATGTCCCTAGTATGCCAAATGTTTAATCTATATCTCAAGAACATATTCCTGTATTTAGATCCAGGGAATTTTAATAAATAAGTCTCAGTCGTTCTTAACTTTTTTATCTCAACCTTGTACTCAGATCCATGTTTGCTGTTTACACATTTATCATAAGTATTGCACCAATCCCATATCAGCATTTTCTTTTTGGCCTTCATTGGATTATTCATTAACATATCATCAGACACATCTGCATTCACCAAGAAATCTTGAACCTTATCCCTCCATTTGGCCATAGCTAAATGATCAGTTGTCATTATATATGTCGAAAGTATCTGCATAATTGAGTTCACTTCCGATTTCAGTAAGCATTTACGATATATGCAGCATAACTTCCACATATACATTGTGTAAAGTGACGTCAAACCCAACTCATATCGCACTAAACAGATTGAAACTGATTTTGGTAGTTTCAGAATTGATTTCCAAAAGGCACCCTCCAATATGGACCAATAAGATTCATCTCTCCAAGATCTCGTTTCTGCGCCATATATCACTGTTGGAATAGCTTTCTGACAGTAGAAAGTGAGTATTGGCTTCAAAGAAAATATTCCATATTTGTAATTCAACAAGGAGGCCTGAGCAGTGGCGGTCTTCATTTTCCCTCGTATTTCATTATAATATGGAATGTCAGATTCAAAAACGTTCATATTAAGTCCTAAGTACTTGTATTCGGTCACATTTTCAAGGCATTGTGACTGCAAGTACCAGGACAAACATACCTCTTTTTTATTGCGTCTCATGCCAATCTTCATGGTCTTTTATTTCGACAGGTTTATGCTCAATTCATTATTTTCCACATATTTACCCAACACATTTAGCAGCCCCTGTAACCCTCTAGCTGTTTTAGCTAACAAAACTAAGTCGTCAGCATAAAACAGCCATGGGATCACAGCTGTCATCAAACGTGGTGCATCTTAGACAACACTCCTAAATTCATCCGGCATATCTGCTATATAGAAGTTAAACAGCGAGGAAGCCATTCGGCAACCCTGCTTCAACCCTCTATAAGTATGTATACAACGGGTTAATGCACCATCCAATGTTATTCTGACCTGTATCGAAGTATCTGTGTGAAATTCCTGAATCCAGAATTTCAAATGTTCAGGGCAGTTTCTATTGGTCAATTTCTGAAACAATAGCTGTCTGGATACCGAATCGAATGCGGTTTCCAGATCTATAAAAGCCATGTATAATTTTTGTTTTACCTGTAATTCATGTTTTTTAATGGCATGAATTACCTGTAAATTAACCGCCGTTCCTAACCCTGGTCGAAAGCCCGTCTGGAAGGGGTCATTAATTGCATATTCGTCAGTCCATTGGTTAAATTCATCCAATAAAAATCTGGCGAATAACTTCCCTGGAGCATCTAACAGAGCCACTGGTCTATAGTTCCTAGAGTCCGTCCTATCCCCCTTTTTATAAATAGGAACTATGATCGATTTTTGCCACGATTTCGGAAGAATTTTTGTATATATTATTTGGTCAAATAATACTCGCAAAATAGAGGCCCATGCCTGGGGATGTTCTCTAAGCATTGAATTGGAGAGTCCATCCGGGCCAATTGCTCTAGATGAGCTTAACTTCTTAATATAATATACAATATCTTCCTCTGTGATTTTTAACTGAGTTATTTCCTTAACAATCGGACCTGAAGGTCTATTAGCCCATACAGCACTTGCATATAAGGATGAATAATAATCAGTCCATACCTCCTCTGGGACCGCATTTACTTGAACAATCGATTGAACAGGTACATATATGTTTTTTATTAATCCCCAAATTAAAGCAGAATTTTTTGAAGCCAATGAATGTAACATAATTTTAGCATCTCCTAAAATCAAATGGGCTCTATATTCCTTAAGACAGTTTTTGTAAGAGTTTTTCAATTTATTAGTTGTTTTTTTCCATTCCAATATGCTACATTCAGGCAGATTACGAATCTCCTTTTTTAGTCTACCTTTTCTCAGTCGCACCTCATTATCATTTTCATGCCGATGAATTTTTTGATTAATTAAACCTACTCGACCTTTTTTTTGCTTGAACAAATGCAATATAGCTACATAGTTACCATCTTGATATTCTACATTTGGCTCAAGAATGTCTTTTGGGTATGATATTGCCTTTAAAAGCTGTGACAGCATAGGGGAAGTCCATCTAAACCGGTTCCCCCTTGCAGACAACACCAAAGAATTTGTATACATTTGTTTTTGATTCTCACATTCATCATCACTAATCCACTCCCAGTCCAAAGCCAATATACTGTGATCACTCTGTGTAAGTTCACATATTTCCAATGCAGTTAAGAGATTAAACATTTGATTATCTACGAATATATAGTCAATTCGCGATGTTAACTTGCCCCTGTGCCATGTATGCTTAGGAGGGATGTCTCCAGTAATGGCACCATTCACCATATGCAAACCTCTGTCTCTCATCAACCCATTCTATTGTTTTGCGATAGCTGTTAATTTCGCCTGTTCACCCTGCATGCAATTCATATTCAAATCACCGGCTACAACAATGTATTTTATTGACACGTCTTTAGCTATCAAATCTAGACAATATCCCATATCCTTTAAAAATGTATTTTCGTTTATATCCAGATGGTTCCAGTATAAATTTACACAAGCAATAACTTTAGTATTGCATGTGATCTTGACTAATTGAATATGCTTGTTCGGAGAGTACCAAGGCGATAGCTTCCATCCATTGCCAGTTTTTACGATCACCATTAAACCTCCCTTAGGCCTACCTCTGCTTTTGGTGGTTGCAGCTATCAGTTCTATTTGATGATTTTCCCAGGCCGGAGCAGATTCCAACCAAACTTCTTGCAGTATGAGTACGTCATATAGCTCCAACTGAGCTTTTGAAGAGGAAGTTAAATGTGCATTTCCTCGGGTGTTCCATGACGCCACTCTAACCACCTGTTTTGGTGTTTTATGTTCTAGCTATCAACTCTCCATCATTGCAGTTGTGGCAGGAAAACTTACAGCACGAGGTCTTTCGGCATGCATGGTAGAATAAGAGATTGACATAGGATTTTGTTCCCATGATTTATTTCCAGGTGTTCTGAATATTTTTGGTTGATGTAACTCAATTTATTGACTTTTCTCTGCCAAATTAAGCAACATAAAACCCATGTGATAAATGTCCATTCGTTCTTGCCATATAGCCTCCTTTACCACATTCGAAGACATCCATATCTTTACCACTGATCTATCATATTCATGAATAAATTCAATTTGGGCTAAGTCAGAGGACTTCACTCCTTGTAATCTTGTGACATTTCCGAAGATATTTAACACTGATGATCTATTTAGATCATACATCCCAAATTCACCTCCCCTGCAGTGCATAATTAGACTTACATGTGTGTTTTCATTACAACTAACTTGTTTCCCATTCGATCTCTCATTCTTTTCGGTTTGTTTTTGGTTAAAGGTTTTCTTTACTTCATGGGTATTCAAGGTCAGAGTATTTTGATGCAGGCTTATATCGAATTGTTTTGCTACAAATCCTCTAGTTGCTTCCAAATTTTCTAACGACTGTCTCTGGAATTCATTCTTTGAGTTCGCTTGACATAACTTTGGTCTCTCCTCATTTACCTGTTTTGTTGTCACTACTGGTCTTGTCACAAATTGTTTCAAGGATTTTTCGATTTCTTCTCTGCGCTCTTCAAGAGTCATATAACTACCTTGATTTGCAGAGTCCATTTCTACAATTTCTTTTGTTTTTTCCACGCCATCTACCCCAACCATGATTCTTGTGACCGCTACAGGTTCCATTTCTTTTTTTTTAATTTCTTGTATCAAAGAGTCTAGCGGTGCATATTTTAGCTCTTTCTGAGATGTATCCGGATTTACTATAGATATAGAATTATCCATCACAGCTTGATTGGGTTCTTTGATTTGCTCTTTTAATTTAGCCATGGCAACATATTTTCTCACTATAGCAGCACTTTTGTCCTGTACACGTTTATCCGGCAATGTTAGAAGCTTTATAAATTGCCTGGAATTTTTACTTTTTGAGCTTTTGTTATTTTTTGATTCTTGTCTTTCTTGAGAATATTCGTTTTAGTCTTTTTGGAACTTTTAGTTCTTTTAGTGCTTTGAAGTTGAGGGCCCTGCACTGAAAATATATTATAGACTGGGTTATTCATTCCCACAGCCTTTTGCTCGGCGTCATTTCTATTTGTCTTTTCCTGTTCATTATCATTGTCTATTTCTGTTATTTCATTGCCCTTTTCCTGCAGAACTGTGCAGCCATTCATTTGTTCTTCGCACACTTTTCCTTTCATTCTTTCAAGCACTACATGTGTTTCCCTAACCCGTTCTTTTCTCTCCGAATGAAGAGTCGCTCGCACAATCAATTCTATTTGTTTTAGCAACTCTTCATTTTGATTAAAACCATCCTGTGCTATAGGCGCCTTTACTATTTCTCTTACTTCATGTGTCATTCTTGTTTCTACCAGTTCCTTGAGTAGGAAATTTTGATCTGTAAGTCGAGAGTCTAGGGATTCATAAAGTTTAGCTAGCGCATATAAATCTGTATTCATCGCCTGTAGAGTATTACCTTCCCCCAATGAGTTATTCTGTCCATTTTCATTTTGATCTATGGCTTTTACCCTAGATTGTCGCGGTGTAGGGTGTGTAAAAGATATAGACAGCACAGATGACTCGTGCTGTGAGTCAGCAAACAAGACTGGTGATTGCGACAGTTGCTCTCTTTCTTCTATATTTATAGATTGCAATTCCTGTATATTCGCATTCATTTCCTTAGTTGTAGAAGCACCATCGACACCCACATCACCTTGCTCATTCTTCTGAGCCTCACCTGTGTCATTCATCACATCATTGTGTTTGTAATTTTCCATCAAACCACCTATGTTTGTTTCATGTATCTGTACTGTAGCCACTACATTCTTTGTTGGAGTGACAGAAATCTTTTTTACAGGTATCACAAATTCTCCCAATAAATCTTTTTGTGAAAAGGCCATCATCAGGGAGTCAGAAGGAGAACATAAATCAATTGGAGGAGTCGACTCCTCTCCATCTACAGTTGTTCCATCCCCCAGTGGTTTATCAATCATATTAGGAATACCCATTCTAGAAATGGATACAGCATTCAATAACACGCTAGCTGGAGGACATTCAGGATAAAATTTCCTAATGTCTACTGTGTTAGAAAGCAGTCTCGAGCGTGATACAATCTTACGTGGTACACTTGGAATTTGTGCACCGCGTTTAGGCGTAATCATCACTAAATCAGTTTCAGCTGTCTTACCGACCAAATGAGCAACTGGCGGCATACCTGTACGTAAAGTATACATTTTTCTTTTTTTGTAAGATCTCCTAACCAGTTTCAAAATCACTCTTCCCAAGGCGAGATTACGCCAATGGGAGACTAAAAAATAAAAATAAGACAAAATAAGTAAAATAAAATATAATTTCAAATACAATAAATCACTTTGTGAGTAATACCGCACTCCCCGCTCACCAGCTCCTCAGCTTAACAGCCGTAACAGCCCTTGCAATGCCCTTACACAAATGCGCGCGCGAATGCGCGTGCGCCAGTATTGATAAAGGGAATGCTGGGAGCTGGAGCTCCGAGGCGGAGCCAAAAGTCAAGATAAATAAACGTTTGTTTTAAATCCACAACAACGTTTGTTTTAGTAGAAATTCACACAGTTCTTGCTTCTGGTGTCAATTTTAAGTGCAAGTACCGTGATTAGCGTTCGATGAAAAACTATGAAAACGTCCCAGCACGATCCACAATTCCACTCCTGATAGACAGGAAAAACAGCCGTAACAGCCCTTGCAATGCCCTTACACATAGAGCTATGGACGAAGAGGGTGGACAGATTATTCCCCCAGAGTTAGACGCAGCCACAGTGCGATGGGGGATGGCCATGCTTGAAGGCACCGATGATGAAAGCAGGCCATGGAGGACAGTAATTGCCACTGGGGAACTGACTTCACTGACAAAGATATGTTCAGAGATGATCCATCAGACAATGAAGTGATATTCAAAATGAGTATTACTTATTGGACCAGAATAGAGAAAAGAGAGGTCCCATAGTGATTGGTAATAGTGCGACAACGTCCAGTATTTTTTGATGAGGTTTTGGAAAAGGTGCCATGTTCTTTGTGGACCACAGGCCCCTATGACGTAGGCCCATTGAAGGGGATAGGGAAGATCAAAATTAAGTTGAAATCAGGAGCAACTTTGCCTTGAGCAAGACAGTACCCAACATCTCCAAAGGCAGATGAGGGTATTTTTAAGACTTCCGCAGCATTGATTGATCAAGGTATTCGGGTACCGTCAGAATCATTGTGTACTACTGCGGTGTATCAGATCAAAAAAGTCAAAGGGGGGGTCATGGAGATTTATTCAGGACATGAGACCGATTAATCAGATTGTAGAAGCAGAGTTCCCTTTAGTTCTGAATCCTTTGACGATACTATGTAGTATCCAACCAGAAGCACGATATTTCACGGTGATCGGATTGAAAAATGTATTTTTCTCAATCCCTTTGCATGAAGACTCTCAAGACCTTACGTCTTTTACTGAAAAATACTTGTTTGCCCCAAGAGTACTGTGAGTCTCAGTCAATTTTTAGCAGAGTTCTTCAGATGGACCTCAGCAATATTGATTTGAAAAGCGTTGTGATACAGTACGTAGATGACACTTTTGTTTTGTAGCACAACAGAAGTTAAGTGTAGACAAGATTCGATTCAGTTAATGACTATCTTGGCAGACAAGGGACACACGGTAGACATCATATTGTCAAGAAGAAGTGCTGTACATAGGCCAGTTGATTTCATATGAGGCAAAAAGGGTCACACCTGAAAGAGCTGAGGCGATCATGAAGACAGCAAACCCACAAACAATTAAACACATGCAGCAGTTTTGGGATTATGTTATTATGTTAGAGCTTGGGTGTTTGACTATAGTTCATACACAAGACCTTTTCTGCAGGCTTTGAAGAAAGCACAAGTGAATAAGGAAAAAATAGAATGGACTGAGAAAATGGAAGATGGTTTGAAGAACTGAAATAAGCAATTTGTACAGCTCCAGTTTTAAGAATTCCCAATTATGATGAGGAGTTCTTTTTATTTTCGCACACAAATGGGACAGTCGCGACAGCAGTGCTTACACAGAGAACTACACTAGGGTATAAACCTTTGGCACACTATAGCGGTATTCTAGATCCAGTTATGAAAGGACACTTTCCTTGCGAACAGTCACTGGCTGCAGCCGTGTTCATGATAGAGAAGTCTACCAGTATTGTGATGGGGTGCTCTACGACGCTTTTTGTAGAGAATGCTTTGTTTGCTGTTTTAGAGAAACCCAAGGGTGCGTTGACATCTCAGAGAGCATCTGCATATGATGTAGTCATATCGAATACAGAGATTAAAATAGTCAGGTGTAAAATAGTGAACCCTGCCACATTGGTAGCTGAGCTAGTGGCAGAAGGCGAGCATGTGCATGATTGTGCTAACTACGAGGAGTTCTACAATAAGATCCTGGGCATAAAAGAAAATGCGTTAGCAAGTGGGAAGTATCTCTTTATTGAGGGTTCGTCAAAATGTATCAAACGAGTGGAGAAAGGCATTCGGGGACCGCTGTGGTATGGTACAGAACTAATGGTGAATTCAAAGTAGTAACAAGTGCAAGACTACCGGAATTGGTGGTGCTTCTTGTCGCGCTTGAGAAACACAAAAGGGAAGAAGTGACGGTGTACAGTGACTCCACCTATGTGATGTGAACCATACACTCAGGGATAGCACATTGGAAAAGGAAGGGCTCCCTCCGAGCGGACAGCACTCCAGTGCAGAACACAGCATTATTGGGCAGGCTTATTAAGACACTACAACTCCCAGTAGCCATTGCAATAGTTAAATGCGCAGCACATAGTAAGAGAACAGATTTTATCTCACATGGATATGAAACCGCAAATGAAGAGGCCAAAAGGGTTGCATATTCACCTGACATTTCAAGTTCTGATACTCCGAATGTAAAAGAGAAAGTGGTCACAATTATGGCAGCACACCACAGGAAGAGCAGCAATTGTGGAAACGGAAGGGGTGTTCTCTATCCCCCCTCTGAACTCTATCCCCTCTGAAGCATTCTGGTGACAGGATAGCACTGAAAAGCAGGTGATGCCAATAGCATCGTTAAAGGTAGCGCTTGAACAGCTGCACTACCCCGCACATGTAACTAGGTAAAGCCTCAGAGCAGCTATTGCAGAGGATTGGTTTGTACCAAACCTGTTAGAACATGTTGATTTTATAGAGTAAATTGCATTGTATGTCAAATGTTTACTGCTGGGCTTACACTGCGAACCATCAGAGGAGTAATACCTCAACCAAATGGTCCTTTTCAGCATTTACATATCGATTATGTTATTATGCTGCAATTATGTAGCTGATATAGGTATATGATAGTGGTGGTGTGCCCCTTCTCCAGGTGGATTGAAGTCTTTCCCAGATGGGGAGTATATGAGGTACTGAGATCTGACAATGGGCCCCATTTTGTTAATGAAGTATTTGAGCAGATTAGCTTATTGCTTAGTATGAAACACAAGTTTTCTTCTGCTTATCACCTGCAAACAAACGTGAATGTGAGAGACACAACGGTCTCCTTAAAGAGAGAACTGTGAAGTTTAAATTGACACTGAAGAAAGGATTGCTGTACTGCCAGCCTCTTGCATTATGTGCATTGAAAAATCAGCCTGGGTCAGACCACCACCACACACCCCACGAGCTAGTGACAGGGAGGCGAATGAGAATGCCTTTGTCTCCTCCATCGAGGAGCAGAAGTGATGCTCAGACGATTGCTGAAATGTTAGGAAATGAGTTACGTGCTTATTTGAAATGTATGACCGTGAGTATCTCTGTCATTTCAGATCAACTCAAGCGCAAGGGGAGTCTGTCTCAAGAAGCAGATGTAGACAACCATTCAGCAATTCCAACTCAAGAATTACTACCTGCTCCAAAACTTTGTATCAGAGAATCAGTTCTAGTGCACAAGGATGTTGCATGAGCCCCGTTTTAGTGGTCTGTATGTTATTGAGAATGTTATTCCGTCAGCAGTAAAAGTCTAAGAGAAACGTGCCTGGATATACTTAAATGATGTAAAGCCATATGCTGGTGTGACCGAGGTACTCCCACTGATCGTTTTAAAAGCAGGGCAGGAAGAAGAAATTCAGCAAATGTAGACGCGATCCATGACGAGGAAGAAGGACGCTGAGGCTGTTGATTAAATAAATGCATGTTTGCCTTTGGACTGTGACTCACCCCGGGCACCCTTTAGAGATAGTATAGCAGGAGTGCAAGGCCACGATTCTAGAGTCACAGGAACATTTAAATTGAACCTTAGAAAGTTGTTGACATATTGTGAATATTTTTGAGCGACAGTACCTTCTAAGAAACCGGAAGCGTGACCAGTACACTGATTCTTTTGGTACTATGCAATTGTTTGGTTGAATCCATGGTCCTGTCTATTGTCAATGCCAATAGGTTGCTAATCGCTATTTTTGTTTTCATACTTCAAGCTTAACCTTCTATTGTTGGGCGCAGTACTAACATACCTACGTTTCTACAGGATCCTAAAAATGGCCCTGCGATTAGGAGATTACTTATGGTGATAATTGAGCAGATCCTTAGACTACCTGATCATTTAACAAGGCTGCCTGATCAAAAAGGTTTTTCCTACCTTAAAATAGTATACAGGAACAATGAGGGCTGTAAATAATGGCACAATTTTGGAGAATTAGCAAGTTCAACGATGTGTAGAAACCCGTATTTGGTGGGGATTGTTGTACTGGTGCATAATATATGTGTGTTAAGCATTTATTATTGTTTTTCCGATTCTGGTGATCCATACTGTTTATTTCGTTAGCCCAAGCAAAACAGAAGTCCCTGTGATTCTTCCAACTCCAGTGACTCTCACAGATTTGTCCAGTACTGACAGATTTAGAATATTTGTGATTGTTCCTGGGCATGCAAAGCCACTTATTTCTGTGGCAAGTGTTCCTATGAATCTGTTCTATCTTGATGGTCGTGCAGATATAAGATACCTCCATCCCCAAGTACCGCACGGGTAAAAGTAAAAACTCACTACCCTTGCAATCTTTGAGGCCACAGGTGTAGCGTGTCGTCAGCCTGGAACCAGGAACGCCGGAAGGACTCCCTGAGCGCTGCAAGGCAAGAAGGTTAGGTTATACAGTGACAGAGAGAGTACTTTCTCTTGACAAGGATTAGCTCCAGGAGCTTACCTAATGAGAACAGGGAGGTCTCCTGAAGATGGAAGCAGGAGGGTAACCAGCAGCAGCAGCAGACAGGCAAAGGTTTTGTATCCCTCTGAGAACACATCTGAGGCGAGTGGTGATCAGGATACGTGATGCGTGAGCAATCCAAAACAGTCTGAGGTCGTAACCAGAAAATCAAACCAAGACCAGGGAGAACCAGTTCAAGATCCAGTAAGCAAGCCAGAGGTTGTAGTCCATAAGATCAGGGATAATAGAGGATAATCCACAGACAGTCCAAGAAACATTCCGTAGTCGAGAATAACACCAGGAGGCAAGAAAAACCAGACGCCAAACAGTCCTCCAAAGAAGCAGCTGTGAAGCGTTGCTTCCGCGTCTGTTCGAGCCTTTTGAACGCGAGGGTGTCACATGACACGGGTCTCGTGACCGTGGGCAGCGTGTCACGTGACCCGCGACGAGGAAAAGGACTGGGTATGTCCTACGTGATGTTGCTGTCGTCTTCTGGTCACGTGACCGGAGGGTTTCCAAGGGGCCATGTAGCGCCACTTCGCGTGGAGTCGCCACGGCAACCGCCAACACGGAAATTGTTGCAGGGATCCCGGGCCACCAGTTGGGAAAACCCGCCTCCGGCTGTACTGCTGCCGCTGCCGCTGGGTACGTGAGAAGGACTGAGGAATGGGGCTGGATGGGTGAGTGTGGAGGGACTGAGAAGTGGGGTTGGATGGGTGAGTGTGTTGGGACATGACAGAATCCCCCTGTAGGGAGGACTGTTTTTGATATGCTTCATGAATATTATATACAAGCTCACATTGTGGAAGGGAGACACAAGAGAAGCATAAGGGAGGATGAATGTGAGTTAAATAATTATCTAAACAGTACAGGACATCTGGGTAAAACACATGTGGTATTAGCACATGAATAAGGTGGGAGAGAGAACATCTAAAGAGAGTTGTTATGTTTGTGCTCTTCCACCTTATGCCATGGGGAGTTCTAATATATGTATAGCTAAAGAAATACGTGTCCAAAAAGCTCATTGCCTGACACACCTTGCACTCTGCCATGCGAGAGGTCAATTTCAATGTCGAACAGCATCCTTGGTATGGGTGAATGAAAAGACAGCTTCAGAAGAAGATGATTATGTGCAAGATCTAAAGACTAGAGAGAGACCACACACCAGAGATTATGTGATAAAATGTGAACATCCTGGGATGAAGGGAGCAAGAATCCGATGGCAAGTGAATAAAAAGCTGAATTGCCAAGGGAAGAACTATGAAGAAATGTGAAGATGTAGGGAGTGAGGCCAGATGCAAATCAAAGGAACAGTACTCTCCCCAGATGGTTGGGTGTAAGGTCTGATTGTGTGCAGAGCGGTGGCAGTAACAGGATTTTTCATACCACTTATAGATTATGTGGTGAAGGGATGCAAACCTATCTGGCCGAAGCTTGCAAAGCTGTTGACATGGGTTGATGACAAAGGAGGTCTGTTGAAGATAGTGCCTCTGGCTAGTGCAGAGCTACACTTTAGAAAGAATTGCACAAGAAAAGGTGGTATGAATCAACACTGCAGTCAAATTTTCAATATCCCTGGCATGAAGGATGGAACAGTGGTGATAATGGATCACTATTGGGCTTGTGGATCCAGAGCATATATGAAGTTACCCAAGGACTGGGGAGGGCCGTGTTCTTTAGTGATTGTCCATTTCCCAGCATTAGTGATCCCAAATATTGACTTGAACATTGAGGAGTTCCCAAAAGTAGATGCGTAGGGGTGGCAAAGGGACCACCGAAATGATGGAGAGAGGTGACTCAATCTCAACGCCACAGCGATGGGCAAAGGACCAGGGGGTCTGGGCTCGGAACCAAACGAGAAACAACAGAGAAGAACAGATTCAAGCCGTCGCTTGCAGCAATCCAGAGCGAAAACAGCCAGATGACAGGAAAAAGAACCATGCAACCCATCAGGCAAAAATGGAAGATGAAAGACAACCTAAAGGGCCATGGAAGTGGCTAATGTCGAGCTGGAATAAAAGTAATGGTAAATAGCAGTGACCAGGGTCGGATTGCTTCGACGACAACACCTGCGAAAAAAGTAGCGACCGACCCATAAAGGAAACGTGCATTCTGGGCTCATGGAACACAAGAGGCCATTCGCACCTGACGATACCGGGAGATATCGATCTTGGTCTATACGACATCTTATGCCTACAAGAAATCTGGCTTGTCAACCAACCAACACTGGACGGTTTCTCAGTGGTGACCTCTCCGGCAGTCAAAGGCTTGCTTGGGAGACCGTCGTCGGGTCTTTTGACTGCCATAAAAACAGGAACGGGTCTGAGCGAACCACGAAAGTGGAAACAGTCATATGAAATGCTGGTCACGCTGTCGTCGCAAATCCAGGGCAAGGCAAAGATGGAAAACGGCTGGCAGAGGCAGGTGGCCATTCTGAATTGCTACTGGAATCCTCGGCAAATGTCAATAAAAACCTTTTGCGACAACATGTCAGAAACAATTGACCAGCTATATGGGGAATTCGATAATATCGAGCTCATCATCTGTGGCGACTTGAATGCAAAGTGTACACAGGCCCATGCAGCACACCAATGCTCCAGCGCTCAACGGGGAAGTGTTGACTCCACCATAGTGAGAGGAAAGGGCTGGAACGTAGTAATCAGCTCAAGAAGCATCCAGAATGTGGCCTCTTTGTTCCCCAATCAAACAAATATTCCAACGTGGGAACGCAACGGGTCTAAACCCACGCTGGACTACATCTTTGTTTCAAATGGTCTCACTAAAGGTTTGACGGGTTTCAAGGTCCAAAAAACCATTCACAGTGACCACAACCTACTCCGATGCACGTGGCATGCCACAAGCCTGAACTTAAGAACGTATGATTGGGCGATCGAGACAAATGCTCAACAGACTCGTCTACGGCTAACCGAACAAGACATTGTGAAAATCAAACGAACTTGGGGAAAGAGAGCCACCGAGCATGCCCGGAAGGACAGGAAAGAAAGACCAAATTACCTGCCCTTATTACTGTCCTTCCACGTAAAGGGCTCAGTGAAACCGAGGAAACCTGTCTACACGAACCATACCTATGACAAGGATTTGGTGGTAAAAAGAAAAGTGGGCCGCAGACTGCTAAGAATAGCAAATAAATCTAACGCCGTAGAGGACTGGACAAACTGGCGCCAAGAAGCTAAAAGCTACAAAAACTGGCGTAAACAGCACAGAGCCATACAATATCAAAATGACGCTGAAGTCATGATGCAGAAATTACAAACTAAAAATACTGGACCCCATAATAGCTCTCCACACGCATATAAAAATCAGAGTCAAGCTAAATTACCAGGGTACCTTGTCAGAGGAGATAAGTGTGAACCGAGGAGTCAAGCAGGGCTGCCCCCTAGCGCCGGCTCTGTTTACAGCATTTCTTGGTGACTACCAACTCTCAGAATCCAAAATTCGCTCTTTTCCACCAAAAATAGGGAAAATGGAGATTCCACGCCTACTGTTTGCAGACGATGTCATCTTGATCGACCAAACGAAAGTGGACCTTCAAAGAAAAGTGCATAATCTGGAGTCCTATATTGTTGAAAACCATCTCGAACTGAATAAATCGAAGACAAAAATCATGATCTTTGAAAAAGTCCCCAGTAAAACAACGAACAAAATAGACCTGTTCCTCGAAAACACCAAAATTGAAATAGTTAACAGCTTCAAATACTTGGGGGTGCAAATGGATAGCTCCAGATCAGAAAAAAGTCTCCAAAACCAACTATGGGAAAACGCGAAACGCCTGACTGCCCAAATAAGAGCAGTCGATCGGAAGTTTGGAAAATTCTCTCTGGTACCGGCAATAACATTCTATGAAGCCAAAGTTGTCCCGGCATTGACCTATGGTATGGAGGCCTCTCTATACTTCCCGCGTAACATCTGGAGCAAACTTGAAGGCCATGTTTGGAAAACGGTATTAGGCCTACCGAAATCTACTGCCATGCCGGCTATCAGGGGAGAGTTGGGGTTGCTGTCCTTAGCGTCAATGGTAGATCAAAGTGCCATGCACCTGTACAGAAGAATTATCATGTCAGACACCCTCCCCATCTTCAACATCATACGTGAGGAAACTGAAACAGGCAAATGCGAGGCCCTTAAAAACTGGGTCAAAGCCAGAAAGGATGAACTGGCAAAAATTGAATGCAAGGAAAAAAGAAAATCCTGATCGAATTAAAAGAAAAACTGAAGACCTAGACTGGATTCTGACAATAGAGAAAGCAGTAGGGAACAAACTTTTAAAACACCTACCTCCAACATTCAATAAGGTAAAAAAACACTGAAATACTGTGCCAAGTTTTCATATAAGAAGCTGAGAAAATCGATCATGAGAGCAAGGTTAAACCTGTTGCCAACCAGAGAAATCATAACAATCAGAGGAGCAGGTGCCGAGAAGCGAGGTCGATTATGTAAAAAGGATTTATCCATCGAGACTTTGAAGCACCTTGTGATAGAATGTCCGAACACGAATGAAAACAGAAACACACACCTCCCTTCGCTGGCCGAAAACCTGTGGATATTCCAAACAGATGAGTTATGGAATAGATTAATTTCTGGTGAGAACACCAGATGGACTCAAGCCTTGGCCAAACTGGTAGAACTAGTGTTTGACCAGATCAACCAGCTACGGCCCGATGGTCGATCTGTACTAGATCAAGAAGCAGCTTAAATAAAAATCACACTGTGATCCTTCAAGGAACTAGCCCACCGGCGAGTTAGAAGATCTGGCCAGCAAGTAGAGGAGGCGTTTGAACGTCCCTTGCTGCACTGCTTCTGCAGATAGGGAAGGTCTTTGACAAAACTTAGTTGTTACTGAGTAAAGTTCAAATAAATAAAAAAAATAAAAAAGTAGCTGCCCACATGAGGAAGAGGAGATCAGTTGGATTTCTCAATCGAACAAAGAGAGAGAACTATTTCTCAGCTAAGTCCATAGAAGCTTTCAATGCTATTCAATATGAACACAGGTTGTTCAGTCAGACTGCTGCAGTATACACGGTTAGACCAGAAACGACCCTATAGTATGCATAGTATGTTGGCCAGAAACCAATCGCATCATGCGACAAACATCGCAATCCTAGAATCATCAATGTAACTAGAGGGCGTCTATTTTGTGAAATGTTGGCCATTCGCTTTTTCTTTTCCTGCAAAACGCTTTGCAAATGTATTCTATGCTTCGAACTCACACACAGTGCGAGACCACGGCCTGAATGCTGAAATACTAACACAGACAGGAATGTCAAACTGTGCAGAAATACATTGTTTTCTCTCTCACTAAGTCCTTGAAGTCGAGCAGAAGGCGCATCTAATCAGTAGTCCAGGTGCCGGCTTGTCTTGCAAACGCTGTAGTAAAAGGCAGTTAAACATGAATTATATTCTCCTCGCAGTGCTCCTTCGCGGAGAGTGGTATTTTCTGCTTCAGAACTGTCTGACACTTAGCTCATGAACCGAGACACACAGATAACGTAGTAAGGAATGTTTCCCTGCTAAGAACATGATATCTTTGACGAACTAAGAGCTCCATGTTCCCCATAACAGAAAGCTGTCTCTGCTTCCTTTGCTAGAATAACTATGTTTAGACTGAATGAAGACTTGTCATAACGTGTCATAATTGTCATAATTGTCAGTCACTGAAACCTAGCCTGTACGACATGTTTGTGGCGGATCGAATTGCCTTCGTAAAGATTATGTCTAATGTATATATATTGCTGCTTTAGCGTTGATCGCACTCTCGCATCTCACGAGGTCTGGGAACACATCGTTGTGAGGCATTGAGACCCAGTCGGCCGACTGAGAATACTTTGAAATAAACCAGACTTGTTTGGAAAACGAACCTTGCGTCTGACATGTCACTATAATATATGGTTACTGTGCCTTAGTTTCCATATGCAGTCTTTATGGCCTAGCAACATGACTATCTTTATGCTAGGAATCCAGACAATGGCAAATGCCAAATGGCTGCAGATTACCAGATGGGAACCTCTGAAAACGGTTAACACCATCATAAAGGGATTCAACGTGATCAAGGAAGAACTGAGAGCCATAATATTTATAACTCTACAGAACAGATATGTCCTGGCCATGATTACAGCTATGGATGGAGGGGCTTGATCCAAAATCAGAGAATCATGTTGCACATTCATACCTTCTCACGACGAGTAGAATAGGACCTTGACAGAGGTCATATCGATGCTGACAAACTTGCACATCAAAATGGAAGATGAGACAGAGGATATTGGAGATGATGGCTGGTTCGCATCAATCTTCTCATGTGTACCACAATGGATGGCTAATATCTTTAAGTTCCTAGGAGCACTATTTGTGATGATCATGTTTGGATTCTGTGTGATCAGGATAATAACTGCACAGTGTAAGAAGGCAACAAATAAAGCTGTAGGATTGAAGATCATGATCGATGTCGAGTCTGGGTTGGGACCCAAAGAACTGACAGATGAAGACATCAGAGACTACATAAAGGTGAGTATTCTAGCACGTGAGGGAACAAAGTTCCGTTTTCCCAAGAAGCATAAGAGGTATGTGGGAGGATGGTTTTACTGCAATCCAAATGGACAATGTAAGCTAATGACCTAGAATGTTGATGAATATGTCAAATCAGCTGGATCCTTGAAACAAATAATGAAGATATGAACTCCAAAAAAGCACTTTTTCAGACGAGGATGTCTTGATGTGAAGACTGATGGGAGAGTGGGTGATGAATCAACCAGAGGTATGATTGTAGAGGAGGAGCCAAAAGCCTCTACCGGAAGTCCTGCCCCCATTTTGCCCATATGTTGGAAGCCAGAGATGACAACATGTGCAATTCTAGTAAGGGTGCCTATACCGCAAAAAGTCTTTGAAAAGAGGTACACATTGAGAAAGGCTCATGGTCTCCTGAAAGAAATGCTTGAAGAAGTGTGAAGTGACAGTGGCAAAGGACTGGTGATGTTACTTGAAGTAGAAATGACGCACCAAGAAGAGATGCCAAAGAAGAAAGTATATAGACCACATAGAATCTGATAATGAAGTAAAGAATGGAGTAACATTTCAGATGCGGAAAGGAAGAATTGTGCATGCGAAGCACTGAAGAAAATGCAATCACTTTATAACTGTACAGATGCTGTAACCCACGTAGACTAAGTAATCATGAAGGCTGGCTACGTAGTGAAATAGACTGCAGGCGATGCGCCAATGTATACATATAGGAATGTACATAGAATCTGGATGTTCCACGTCATGTTTTAGCAAACTTGGACCCCATAAACGAGAAAGGCTGAAAGTGTGGCACAGCAGAGAAAGATAGCTGACGATGGAGGAAGAATCAAGAAGGCTTGTTTGGCCCAATGTCTAGGGTGGAGGCAGCCAAGAAACGGGTTATCTGTTCGAGAAGATACAATAACATGTGAAGCGAGGCAAGCTCCGGTTTGAGGAGCAATTAAAAACACTATGAGTGCCAAGTCTTATTCATTTAATAGTATTAAATGCGAGAAAGGAGCTCAAAATGTGGTCTCCTGTCACATGGACCAGATGAAAATAGACTTTAGGCAAGCAACGCCGAGATTGAGGATAAGGCTGTGCTACACTCCCTTTTATTCTCAGGCCACAGTGAAACTCTACAAGGCCAAGTTCAAAAGACAACTCAAATGGCAGACGGTAGGAGAGATGATGGATGATGAGTTAATTGAGAGGGGAGGTGAAGCCAAGTTCACCCCCTGGCACCTGGGGTACCAGCTTGCGTACTTCTAGTGAGTGGAATACTCCAGAAGGGTACATGGGTGGCAACCAATAATAGAGGGCCTTGTATTAGAGAACCCTATAGTTTTACTAGCCAATGAAACGTATATTTGATGAAGGCTGGGGTGGGCATTAGTTGTCCACTATGATGTTAGAAATCCAATCACGTTCCCACCCCATAAGAGTATACCTAGATGTTTTTCTTAGTCCTATCACAACCTCGAATAGGTTTTCTTATTTTGCCTCGTAGTATGACATCACTTATGACAAATTTTTAGTATAAAATTTGTGTTTTTTATTAAATGCATTGAGTGATCAATTGAATCGTTGAAAGCTCAGGCGAACATCTGTTGATGTCCGTTGTAACTCCCTGTTTTATGTGATTGCAATAAAAACAGTTAAATCTTTTCGCCAGATTCCTGGGTCGGTCTTCTTATTGGTGCAAGAGCTAATTCTGCATCCCCATGCCTCTCTTTAACTTGTACCTCGCTTAAAGGGCCTATGGGTTCACACTGCAGGATAATTGTGGGCTTCAGAAACTGAGGCACTCCTCCACATACCCTGTAACCAGATGCAGATTGGGGGTTGTACATAGTTTATCCCTAATCTACCATCTGTTGTAGTCACAGGTAATACGGGTTGGAAGTTGTTTGCAGTGTGATTTCAGATCTGTTGCTTTTACCCTGAATTAATTATTGCCTAGGGTGGTTTGACGCTGAATTAACTAGTGCATAGGATAACAGTTTGACTCTGATTTAGCTATTCCATAGGATAGTTTGAATTAACTATTCCCTAGGATAGTTTGACTCTGAATTAACTATTGCCTAGGTGTGTTTGACTCGGAATTAACTACACCCTAGGTTTGTTTGATTCTGAATTAACTATTGCATAGGATAGTTTGACTCTGAATTAACTATAGCCTAGGATTGTTTGACTCTGAATTAACTATTGCCTAGGATAGTTTGACTCTGAATTAACTATTGCCTAGGATAGTTTGACTTTGAATTAACTATTGCCTTGGTTTGTTTCACTCTGAATTAAATATTCCCTAGGTGTGTTTGACTCTGAATTAACGATTGCATAGGATAGTTTTTCTCAGAATTAACGATTGCATAGGATAGTTTTTCTCAGAATTAACGATTGCATAGGATAGTTTGAGATCTATATGTTGTCAATGCTCTTGCAGGTGCTCCTATTAATTTTACCTGCTGTCTACCTTCCTTTTCTCAGAAAGGTCTAGCATGTTCAGTAGAGGTGCAGTCAGGTGTTCTAGGCGTTACCTGAGCGGTGTTACAGGAAACAGGTTGCATGGTTAAAGCCTTTCTGATTTTCTCTGACATACATGACTGCTGCCTAATCGCCAGTCCAGTGCAGATCACTCCTTATAGTACTTAACATGAACTTCTGTCCCCTATAGGGTGCCAAGACGCCTCCACCTGTCGCATTGGTAAAAAGCACCCCATCTTGGGTAGAGCCATTGAACCTACAGTGGTAGTCCCAAATGTCCGCCAATGCATAAATGTCAAACACAAGCTTGAGAATTGGGACCAACGATCAGAAGCTTTCCTTCTGAGCGCCTTTGCTGTAGACATGGGGTATGAAACATCTCTTGACTTCAGCTCTATTTCAAGTTGGTCTTGCCCAAACAATCACCCCGCAGTGAGTTCCCCAGCATGTGGTGTCCAACTTCCCTGCAGGAAAAACCTGTACAAAAAGACAAAAAAGAAGTCAACGCCTAGACTGACAGAGCCTCACCAACAGTGAGAGGGAGTGATTGATTTTTGATTGATATTTTATTTCTATCACGCTCATTCACAAGTGTTTCAGAGCACGACAAGGCAAGAGAAGGGGAACAGAGGAGGACAAAAACAACCATCTTACTAGGCCCAGTGACATTGAGAACGTGCAAGTCCATGGTAGAGGGGGAGGGGGAGAAGTGCATGCAAGGGGGAACAAAAGGAGAGTGCGGAGCGAGGAGGCAAAAAAACATAAATAATAATAAATGAATAAATAAAAAGGCAACAAACTGTCAGAGTGCAGCCAGCAAGTGGCAAGTGCTGGGTTTAAGGCAGCAAGCTGGGTAGGTCTGATGAGTGCAGAAAGAAAAAAGGGAGGGGGCTGTATGGGTACAGATACAGACCCCAGTGCAAAGGGTGGCCCGGAGGCAGTGCGTGAGGGTGGTAAGAGGAGCAGGTACCTGGGCCCAGAGGAAAGAGGGTGGCCAGGTGCATGGTGCCGAGGGAGAGTAGAATCAACAGGGAATCGGGGGGCGCAAAGGCAGAAGCAAAGAGGAAGGTCTTGAGGTGCTTCCGGAACCGGAAATGGTTCTCCTCAAGTTTTAGGGTGTCAGAGAGGCTGTTCTGGAGGGAGGCCCCAGCCGAAGACAGAGATCTACCCCGGCTGGTTTCTTTGAGAAACGACTGACCCTGAGGTAGAGGAGCAAAGTACTCAAGTTGGGAGGTATTTACGGAGGGATAGCTGAAGGTATGTTGAACCCAGGCTCCAGAAAGGCTTGTGGACAATGCAGAAGGTTTTATTTAATCCTTGCATCCACTGGGAGCCAATGGAGAGATTCCAGAGCTGGAGAGATACAATCCCAGGGCTTGAGGCCAAGGACAAGTCTTGCAGTCCTGTTCTGGATAAGTTGCAGAGGGCGGAGAGTAGAGGTAGGTAGATTAAGAAAGAGGCTGTTGCAATAGTCCAACCTAGAGAGATCCAGAGCTTGGGAGACAGTGAGCTTCTGGGGGAATGAGAGGAAAGGAAGAGTACCTGGCCACCTCAGGATAATTGATCAAGGATCTTGCAATCAACACTCTGCTAACACCAAATCCCTAGAAAGGCCCCTCAGAACCCAGTTGACCAGGAAGGAGGTGCTCCTACAATATATGAACATCTCAGAGGCGTAAAAAGGCTAAGGCCTGAGCGGGCAAGGCCCACCCAAAAACAGTAAATGCCCACTCAGCAGTGCTGTATGGGCATTTACGGATGGTAATGTCACTGCAGTGTTCCAACTATCTTAGCTTCAGGCCCTACTTGTAAGACAATCCTGGCTACACCTCTGGAACATCCTGCAATGGAAGTGAGAGATTGGGGCGGACAGGCATGGGGGAAGGGAAGGAAGCAATCGCTCCACATTTCCCCAGGCTAACAGAGCTGGTCTACTCTTCGAATGCCCAGGATGGTAGCAGCAGCCACAGGCACTGCACAGTGCAAATTAAAACAAGCTGCCTTAAATAACCAAGGTGTGAAGCTAACGACTGGGCTGGGCTGGTGGGATGAGGAAGTGGGCCGAGCAGGCAAGGACCCTGATGTAGAGGAGGAGCCAAGTAACCCCACCTCAATTGTTCCGTCCCTATTGCCTATATGTTGGAAACCAGAGTATGTGACATACACGGAGCAGTTGAAATGACAACGGCCAAATGGAATCCTAGAGGTAAGATTCCCATTGGGGAAACCATACTGGCATACAAGGAAATATGATGGTTGTTTAAATAAGATTCCTGAAGAAGCAGAGCAAATGAAGGGTCAAGATGAATGGTGACGTCACACAGAGCTGAGCTGACGTACCGAGAAGAGATGCAGAGACTAGAGAAGGCAGATATTCAATAAGGCATCAAGAAAGTACCAAGGATAAGTGACATCTTGGGATCAAGGTGAAGAAGCTTATGCCAGAGAAACAGATGAAGACATTAAGTCATTTTACACATGTACAGATGAAAAAGAAACGCAAGCAGATGAAGTAATCTTGAGGCTAGCCTTTTAGTGAATAGATTGCAGCAAGCGTGAATATATATATATGCATATGGACAAGTAAAGGATTGCTGTTTCCACTACGCAGTATAGCAGTGCTGGATAGTAGCTAGAAGGCCTCATTTATAGTATGTCGCAGTTAAAAAACAAATTGACTTCTAAGGTGAATCTCAGCAGACAAGGCTGGACGAGCCAAAGAAGCCAAGGTCTTATCAAACTGGAGTAAAATGACATTGGATACAAATCGTGTGAAAGAACAGAACTCCTGTCCAGAAGGAATGAACAATACAAGTAAGACGTCAGAGGTCTATTAAAAAATAGTATTAAATGCACTAGAAGCTCAATTCTATGGTCTCTAGTCACATGGAAGCATGAAGTTGGACGAACGAGATGGTCTCACCTATGCACACATTTCTCAGAGCTAAGAACAATCTCAAGGCCGAACCTCAAAGCCTAATTGACATTAGACCACTGAGGTGATGATGGATTGATATGCTAATTGGTGGGAAGCAATGGTTTAGGCGCGCTCATCAGCACCTGGATGGCCAGCCTGCATGCTGCTAGACGTACTGATGGAGGTTAGAGTGCCAACCAATTGTAGAGGACTGCGTATATAGGGGTTTTATAGTTGGGTAAACCAATGGGGCTTTGTGTATTTAGTGACTTTCATAGTGGTCATTTTTAGAGGAGGGCTTAGTTGCCCCACCTGATGTTAAGTAACCAACCACATAGTCACACTTTTTTAGACTAGTATGGATCGTATACTTAGATTTTCACTCAGAGCCAATCACCCATACTCATAGGTTTTTGTAGTTTGCCACGTAGGATGATGTTGGTAGTAATGCAGGTCAACCTCATTGATAACGAGTTTTGTGTATAAATTCTCTGTTTTTTCTTAAATGCATTGAGTAAGACCATTGAGCGAATTTGTTGATGTTCGTTATGCTTCCTGTTTTAGGTAATTGATATTAAAACACCTACCTGAATCGTTTTGATTATTGATGTATAAATAAAAATCTGCCTCCGCGTCCATCTCCGGGGTAACTGCTACTCATCTTAAAGGGCTGGGTTATGCAGTACACTTACATAAAATGGGCTGTGACATTGTTGCAAGTCTGTAACCAGCAAGGGCCCTGCTTCTTGCACATGCGTCTGCAACCTCATTAGCGCATTCCTTCCAGAGAGAGAGGAAGGCAGGAGGAGCATGTGTAGACCCGAATGATAAGTGCTTTTTACCAGGTTTTAGACTTGGAAAGTCTACATGGAAAGTATCCTCCTCAGACTGTTCGATTGGTAGAGACTCCAAGACTGGCAGATCATGTAATAAAGTGTCACTTTCTGTTATGTTGACTTATACCGTGCAGCGTTACAGCGCAAGGGGCGGTCTCCAGACGCTCACGTGGCTCTGCAAGAAAAGATGGCGGTGGGTGTTGGTGCGGATAGAGTGATAGGGCAGGTTCCGTGTATGTTGTCTTCCATGTGAGTTGGTTGTGTGAGGAGTGTCCAGTGTTGCGGTAATATGTTGTAAATAGGATAACGTTATGTTGGTATTTGTTTTTGTGCATTCTTATGTTTAGGGTTGGTTATGTTGTTATGGTTCTATGCACCAGTTTCTTCCATCCGTGGGGTCTGTTCAGTGACTTGGATGTTAATTTTCTGCAAAAGTTAGTTAAGTTTGGTGTGCGTTAGGGTAGTTTGTCTAGCCCATGCGTGTGTATAGTGTATGTGGGTTATGTAGGAGAAGCAAGAACAGGGTTGATTTTCTAGTACGTTGGTTACTCTCAACAATTCCTCCAGGGGTGTCCTCAGATCTTTAGAGAATCTGTCCTGAACAGGAGCAATAACAAGCGATCAAAATTAAGTGTAAACACACAATCAAACTCTCACATTGATTTACCATCTCCTCTGGAGCAGGTCCTCCAGCCACTGCCCACCAGCAATTTACAGCTTTCATGGAACCAAAGAATTGAGCAGGGTGGGCACAGACCAACCATTGATTTTACATGCACAGGCTACATTTCCAAAATGTGGCTTTTTCAACACACCTGTTGGGCAATCTAAATCTCCTACTAACCTGTTCCCATCCCCCCTTTTCACAGGTAAGGCGTAAATTAAATTGAAGGAAAGCCAGGGGGCTCGCTGCATGGCTGATTCAAGACTATGCAGATACCTATGTCAGTGCATCCTCAAGAGAAATCTTCACTGACATCCTCTTCTCTGTCCCTTCCTCTGACCTATGGACATCTCACCTCACTGCCACTTTCCATCTTACTCTTCCACATCCATTAATGGCAGCACCAATCAATGTCTACTACATGGGGACAGTCCTGGTTCAAGGACCTCAGGCCAACCTCCTTTTCTTTGACTGGATCCTGCCTTCTCTCATCAATTTCCTTCTTTCCCCTGCCTCTTCCCCTTCTGCTCCCGGTGCTCCACCTCGCCAGACAGATGCCCCACGTCCCGACACTCTGCCACAAAAAAAATTCAAAGTTAGCAAACGTCTCCACCTGGCGACCCTCAACGCGCGCTCAGCCATCAAACACCATGCTGACATGTGCATCTCCTTGAAGACACTGACCTGGACATACTTGCACTAACTGAAACTTGGTACAACGCCAGCTCAATTACTTCCTTTGACTCTCTCCTCCCGGATAGCTATAAGATCACCTATAAACGTCAACCCCATCGTGCTGGCAGTGGGGTTACCTTAATATTCCCAGAGTAGATTCCTTCTACCATCCTACCCACTCAGCAGTATTCGTCCTTCCAGACCCTAGTATGCAAACTGGTCATCTCACCTTCCTCCACCTTGACCATTGCTACCATCTACTGGCCCCCTGCCGCTTCTTCTCTGTTCCTCTCTGAGGGGGCAGACTTCTGTTCCTCCCTACTCTCCTCCACCTACAACCTGCTACTACTAGGTGACTTCAACATCCACCTTGACTCCCCTTGCACAGAAACCACCCTCTTCGCTGACCTCTGCAAATCCCTATCACTCTCTATTCTTCCCTCTGGCCCTACCCATTCTGCTGGACACACGCTAAATGCCATCATCCACTCCAACCTCACTTTCTCAACCCCCCTTGTCACTCCCTGTCTCCTGGTCTGACCACTCTCTCCTCACCTCACCCTTGGGTCCCTATGGCCCTGGGACAACTCCTCCTAAAGTTCTGCCAATCTTGTTCTTGAATATCTGTCCTATGAAACGAGTGTCAGCCGCCTTCACTTCCACCTTCATTCCCCCTGCCCAATCAACGCAGACGCTACCACTAATTCTGCCCTCAGTGACCTCTATCTGTCCATCACCACCATCCTTGACATCCTTTCCCCAGTCATGAGGATCCGCCTGAAACCTGTCTCCAAGTGTAACACCTGGTATGACTCTGATCTTGCAGACCAAAATCGTAAGTGTAGGGCCGACGAACAGAAGTGGCACACTTCAGGCTCACGCTCTCTGACAAATTGGCATGCCGCCTGATCCAGAGACACCACAGACTCTCCATCCGTATAAAAAAGAGCCCACATTCAGACACGAGTGTCCAATGCATCCAACAACACGGCTGAACTCTTTAAAATCTGCAGGGACCTTGCCAACCCCTCCGCAACATCTGCTGCCCCTACTCCATCTCAGGCCCTCTGCAATGCACTCGCCTCTCACTTCACTTCCAAAACCCAGGACATACTGAACAGCCTTGTCATGCACTCTTCCAAACCATCCCTCCCCCCTCTGTTCCCCTCTACCACTTACCCTCCTCCTTCCTCCCCCTCCTTCACTCCTGTCTCCCCTGAAGAAGTCACCAGAGTTGTCAACTCGATGAAGGTCTCCTCTAATCAAGTTGCCCCCTGCTCCTCCAGAACCATCAAGGAAAATATCGCCACTCTGACCCCTGCCCTTGCTGATCTCTGCAACCACTCCTTTGCTACTGGTTCTTTTCCGTCTTCCCTCAAGCACTCCTTTGTGTGCCACCTCCTTTAAAAAACCTCTGCAGACCCTTCCTGTCCAGCAAACTACCACCCCATTTCCATCACCCCCTTCCTGGGAAAACTGCCTGAGAAGCTGGTAACTCCCCCAACTCAACTCTCATACCAAACTTGTTGGTGGCCTAAATGACCAAAAGTCTGGATTCTGAGCATCCAGAGGCACGGAAACTGCTCTTCTGAAAATCCGCTGAGAACTGCTTGCATCTTTTGACTCCAACTCCCCTGCTGTCCTCATCCTTATTGATCTTTTTTCTGCATTTGACACAGTGAACCATTACATCCTCATAAAAAGGGACCATGACACCCTTGGCATTTTGGAGCGGGCACTGTACTTGCTTACTTACCTCCTAACTGACGGTTCCTCCAAAACCATTCTGGGCCTTTTCTCCTCCCCTACTTCCTCCTCCAACTGTTGCGTTCCCCAGGGCTCCATTCTTTCGCCCTGGCTCTTTAACAGATACCTTTATCTGTTGGCACAACTCATTCTCATTTCCTCCTTCTCCTCCAACTTCCAGTGCTAAGCTGATGATACACAACTCTTTTTCAAACTATCCACTGATGCCCTTGCACCCTCCTTCATCCCTGACTGCCTCTCTGCCATCCAGGCCTGGTGCACAGCTAATGACCTCTGCCTCAATGCCAGCAAAACTGTGATTCTCGCTATTGTGTCTCATGCACCCTAATTCTTCCCTGCACCCTGATTTTCCTCCTTGGGCCCGACCCTCTGCCCCCTCCTCTGAAGCCAGGAATCTCTGAGTTATCTTTGACTGTTCCCTTTCCTTCATCCCTCATATTCAGGACATTATCAAGAAGTCCCACTTTCAGCTCTTCCTTCTCAAAGGAACTCTACCCTTCCTAACCTTCTCCTAGAGACTCAACATTACCCATGCTCTGGTTCTCTCCAGGCTAGACTACTGCAATAGTCTCCTCCTTAACCTTCCTTCGCCCACCTACGACCCCTCCAGCTAATCCAGAATAGGGCAGCGATACTTATCCTAGGCCTCAAGCCCAGGGACTACATCTCTCCTGCCCTACAAAGCCTCCACTGGGTCCTGGCCTCAGCACGGATTAAATTCAAATCCCTCTGTATCATCCACAATGCTATCTGGGGCAGGGGACCACTCTATCTTCAATGTTTCCTGACCAAATACTCTCCTTCTAGACTCCTACGTTCCTCTGGCTCCAATTCACTGCGTGTTAGGCGGTTTGCTAAACAGAGAGCTGGTGGTCGATCTCTTTACTCGTCTGGTCCCCTCTTCTGTAATGGCCTCCCACTCCCTCTGTGTCTTGAGCAGAACCTCCTTAAGTTCCGGAAAAGCAACAAGACCTTTCTCTTTACCTCTTCCTTCTCCTCCTCTCTTCCATGCCAATCATACAGTAGCTTGACTAATGTTCATGTTATGTGTCCTTGGGGCCCTGAACCCCCACATCTCTCTTCCCAGCCGCTGTCTTTGCTATTGTACTTACTCAGGCTCACCCTACCCACGGGTGGCTGCACTTACTCTCCTCTTAGCACTTACCCTGAGCACTTCGCCATGAGCACCACAGCACCTATCCCTCATCTCCCTCCCCTCTGCACTTGCATGTTCCGAACAGGCATAGTAGGTTTGTCTCTCCTCCCTTTTTATTCTCATTATTTGTTTGTACCGTTAATTCAATTATTTATCTTTGTTGTAATTCACTTTCTTACTTCCTCTGTCCCCACCGTGTTGCCCTGTGGGTCCTTTGAAACAATTTTTCTATATGTATAAGCACCTAACAAGTGACCAATAAATAAATAAATACAATAAGTAAGCACTACTCTACTAGGGTTGCTGCTGCAATGTTTCCTCGCTCAACCCCAGGGGCTACATGGAAGCTGCTTCGACAGGAAGCCTCTCATCACCCAACATAATAGCCCCCCACAAACCTTTGTCAAGTGTGCCAGTGGATCTTTCGCTGAGACAGTGAGTGAGGTGACAGCAGAGGAGGAGAAGGATTGAGGAGAAAGGTGGTGGAAGGAGATAGAAGAGAAAGAGAGTGCAAAGGGGGCGAGTAAAAGAGGTAGGAGTCCGTAGAGGTGCCTGGAGGTAGAAGGAGAGAGGAGGAAGGAAACGGCTCCAATCAGAAGGCAGGAGGACCATCCAAGAGAAAGGAGGAGAGAACAGGAGGTTGCGGAGGAACATCACATACATAGGAGGAAGGAGATCCAGGGAGGAAGGAGGAAATGAGACCATACGGGAGGTTGGAAGGACCACCCAAAAGACAAGAGGAAGCGGCCTCCAAAGGCTATTCGTAAGACTATTACGGTGAAGCTAAAAGAACTGATGCAGGGACCTCTTTGGGTGGTCTTCTAGGGATCGCTCTTATCCGCACCTGAGCAAGCTAGTGCCAAGATGCTTTTGGTGAATGTTGGGCTTTATAAGTTGATATACCATAACATAATAGAGGGAAGTGTAAGGAAACATCAAAAATGTGGTTGCAGGTTATGTTCAGAAGGCAGATGTATGAGAACCAGACACCGAGACTGTAGGAAGAATGGAAGTCCGGATGGAAGAAGAAGAAAAGGACCATGCAAGCGCAAAGCCTGAACTGGCGAAGTCTAGAAAGCACCAGGTATGAGCACAAAGTGAAGCATCGAAGAGGTACAGAGTCCAGTGTACCGGTGAGGTACCCTTAGTCACAAGGACATTGTGACCCATCCAGGAGCAGGGTAAGCACAGGGAGCTTGAGAAAAGAGCCAGGATCTTGTGACAGAAAGGTGGTAAGAGTCTTCACACAAAGCTTACACATAAAGTAAGCTTACCAACCGCTTGCAGAGATTTCTGGTGAAGGGTGAGGGGGCCTGCCAACCGGTACCTTACCCCAGCTTCTGCTAGAGGGCTGCTAGCATAGTGTGCAGGTGCCTGAAAGTCCCGGAGACCAAGTGGAAGAGCCTCCCACTACATCAGGAATGAGAATACAGATGAGCAGAGCCCACAAAGTAAGAATGAGAAGCAGATGACCAGAGACTAGAAAGTGAGGATGGGAAACAGATGACCAGAGACTAGAAAGTGAGGATGAGAAGCAGATGACCAAAGACTAGAAAGTGAGGATGGGAAACAGATGACCAGAGACTAGAAAGTGAGGATGGGAAACAGATGACCAGAGACTAGAAAGTGAGGATGAGAAGCAGATGACCAAAGACTAGAAAGTGAGGATGAGAAACAGCTAGCCAGAGACTAGAAAGTGAGGATGGGAAGCAGATGCCCAGAGTCTAGAAAGTAAGGATGATAAGTAGATGACCAAAGGCTAGAACGTGAGAATGAAAAGCAGATGCCCAGAGACTAGAAAGTGAGGATGAGAAGCAGATGACCAAAGACTAGAAAGTGAGGATGAGAAACAGATAGCCAGAGATTATAAAGTGTGGAGACAAGAACAAAGTGAAGGGGCACTTAAAAAAAACCTTCACTGTGTGAGTTACTGTAAACCGACCAATCTCAAACACAGTTTTTGCAAACGAAAGATTCACCATTAAACCAGACGAGATGTCACCTTTTGTTTTTGGAACTTTTGATGCATAGGAAAAGCAATACTTTTGTTTTGAGTCAGTGAGCAAGAGAGGGAACCTTAGGTCATAAAGGCAGTGATGGGAAAGCAAGCAGATAGAAAGTGGTGTTCAAGAAAGCATTGTGCCAGAGAGGCAGCATTGGGCCAGGGAGGGAGAATTGGGCCAGAGAGGGAGCATTGTGCCAGAGAGGCAGCATTGGGCATGAGAGGCAGCATTGGGCCAGAGAGGGAGCATTGAGCCAGAGAGAGAGCATTGGGCCAGAGAGGCAGCATTGGGCCAGAAATGCCGCATTGGGTCAGAGAAGGAGCATTGGGCCAGAGAGGGAGCATTGGGCCATGGAGGCAGCATTGGGCCAGGGAGGCAGCATTGGGCCAGAGAGGCAACATTGGGCCAGAGAGGGAGCACTGGGCCAGGGAGGCAGCATTGGGCCATAGAGGGAGCATTGGGCCATGGAGGCAGCATTGGGCCAGAGAGGCAGCATTGGGCCAGAGAGGGAGTATTGGGGCAGGGAGGCAGCATTGGGCCAGGGAGGCAGCATTGAGCCAGGGAGGCAACATTGGGCCAGGGAGGCAGCATTGGGCCACAGAGGCAGCATTGGGCCAGAGAGGGAGCATTGGGCCAGGGAGGCAGCATTGGGCCAAAGAGGGAGCATTTGGCCAGGAAGGCAGCATTGGCCCGAGAGGCAGCATTGGGCCAGAGAGGGAGTATTGGGCCAGGGAGGCAGCATTGGGCTGGGGAGGCAGCATTGGGCCAGGGAGGCAACATTGGGCCAGGGAGGCAGCATTGGGCCAGAGAGGCAACATTGGGCCAGGGAGGCAGCATTGGGCCAGAGAGGCAACATTGGGCCAGAGAGGGAGCATTGGGCCAGAGAGGGAGTATTGGCCCAGAGATGGAGCATTGGGCCAGAGAGGGGGCATTGAGCCAGAGAGGGAGCATTGGGCCAGAGAGGGATTATTGGGGCAGAGCGAGAGTAGCAGTCCAGGGAGAGAGTTACTGGGTGAAGAAGAAGAGACTGGGGGAAGAGGGAGTGATTGAGCGAAGAGGGAGAGAGCAATAGATTGGAAGAAAAGAAGGGAGGGAGAGCACAATAGACTGTGAGAAAAGATGCAAGATGCAGATAGAGTGAGAGTTTAGGGGGAAAGGGGCAGACAGGGGTCAAGAGATACTGAGAAAGAATGAAGGTCTCGGGGCTTCGAGATGTGTGAGTGGAGAGGCAGAGCGTAGGTGTGAGCGGAGAGGCAGAGCGTAGGTGTGAGCGGAGAGGCAGAGCGTAGGTGTGAGCGGAGAGGCAGAGCGTAGGTGTGAGCGGAGAGGCAGAGAGTAGGTGTGAGTGGAGAGGCAGAGCGTAGGTGTGAGCGGAGAGGCAGAGCGTAGGTGTGAGTGGAGAGGCAGAGCGTAGGCGTGAGCGGAGAGGCAGAGCGTAGGCGTGAGCGGATAGGCAGAGCGTAGGTGTGAGCGGAGAGGCAGAGCGTAGGTTGAGTGGAGAGGCAGAGCGTAGGTGTGAGTGGGGAGGCAGAGAGTAGGTGTGAGCGGAGAGGCAGAGCGTAGGTGTGAGCAGAGAGGCAGAGCGTAGGTGTGAGTCGAGAGTCTATGCTAGAGATAATGTGCGTGACTGAGCACGTGAGAGGTTTGGCAGTGTAAGTTGTGATGGAGAATTGGTGATGGGAGTTGTGGGTGTGAGGGATGTTGCTGACTGGGGATTGGAGAACACACAAAAGGAATGTTTGCATCATTACAAGTGATAACGATCTATAAAGTTATTAGTATAAAATAGGGAAAGAACAACAAACATGGTCTACTCTGTGAGTCATTTCTGATTGAAATGACACCCTTTTATTAAATAAATACAAATACAAATTCTACAAATATGTGAAATTATAAAAAAGGCTGACATATTTATGAATTTAGAGATGAATGATGAAGAGTTTCCCTATTTCAGAATTGAAAATGGAAGTTAAATAGTGCCTAGAAAAAAAATGGAAACGAATTAAACATACATAATTACAGTAAAAATGGAACTACAATGAATTGTTTTCAGAACATTATGAGATAAGGTTACCCAATGATATGTATGTGAATTACTGATTATAAAAATGTTATTATTTTTCCAGAAATTTCGTTTGACCTTATGTACTATTCTAGAACAAAAGGCTCTTTGCTGGGGATGAAGAAACCATACTGTACACGAAGATTGTGTGAAATATATATTGAACCTCAAAGTCTGCCCAACACTCAAAGATAAAAGAGAATTGTGGCTGGGACTCTTTATGTACCAAATGGTTTCTGTATCTAAAAAGCAGAATATGGAGTGTTTTAATAAAGGGGAAGCTAATATAATTACATGGATTATTAAATGTACTTAAAAATCTTAAATGAGAAATAAACTGGATAGGGATTAATATTCATACTGTGATTGTGTGTGTGTGTGTATGTATGTGTGTGTGTGTGTGTGTGTTATTTTAAACCTGTAACCACTTGAATAAACACACGCACGCACGTACGAACGCACGCGCAGGTTTTGGAGGGGAAGGTGAGGTCCCCCACGGCAGGCAATTGAGTCTTTGCAGATACTTGTGTGGGCAAACAAGCAGAAGAATGTTGGGAGTGTGGAAAGGAATTGCTAATGGCTGATTACTAGATCAGCCCTTTAAAGAGAAATGCGCTGCGCTTTTGCAGTGCAAAGTGACTTTGCACTAGTGCACTTTGCACTGCAAAAATACACTTTGCACCGCTCTGAGAATCAGGGTGTTTGTTGGCAGTGCAAAGTCACTTTGCACTGGTGCACACGCCACTTTGCACCATGGTGAAAATGCCATGAATCAGGCCCATAGAATTTTGAACCAGCGGAACTTGGTTACAAATTCAAGCTTCCAAACATGACGAATAATGTGATCCTGGACAAATCAGCGTGTATAATCTGCTGTACCATGTGCTCGGGCTGCTGCACTATGGGCCACTAAGTTCTGCTTGACACCCCGCAGGCAAGATGTTTCTGGGCAATGCTGCATGGGCATCCCACAAGCGAGGCAGGGTAACTGCTGTTACCATCGGCAGCTGGGAGAGGGGCAGCCCCAACCTCCCCGCGCCTCCTCCTCTCCTTCCCCCCTCAGCTACGGAGACACGCAGTCTCGGCAGCACAAAAGCCACGGAAGGGTAAGGTGCGAACAGTCATCGCACCCTTCCTCCAAACAGCAAGGTACTATGCGCCATAAGGAAAACAACCATCAGGCAGGGCCCAGGTCCAAAGATCTGCCCCCACCAGGGGGTCAGACAGTCGGCTATCCGGCCGGGGGCTGCGACAACAGCAGCCCCCAACACATACACAACAAAGACCCAGGACCTCCCTGGGTCCTATAAAGGAGAGCAGCATGCTCAGAGTAAACACAATCTGTTTGTGGACCCTGAACGGGGACCCAAGCAAACAGGAGGTTCACTGTTTACTCAGTGTCTTCCAAATCTTCTTGCTTCTTAACCACAGAACCCACCCACCCTACAAAAAGGGGAGAAGAGCAAAAAGAAGTACAAGGCACTGTACGGTGCCCACAACAAGTCATGGGACACAAGAAGGCGGCACGGGTCCGAGGGGGTAACCTCAGGACCCAGTGCCCAAAAGTATGATACCATCATGATATGTGATATTGTTGTTGTCATAACCCATATCTGTACAATAAAATCCTATGGCCTTTTATTGCCAACACTTGAAACAAGTTGTGAGCCTATCATTATGGGTGAGGGTTTGGGGTTCGGCCATTATTTAATGCCTGCATATGGGTTCAGCAGTTACAGTCTTCCCCAGCTCTCAGCGTATGTGACTCACACAAGCCCTGCTTATAACTGACCCACAGCGAGAAGGGCTTGGCAGCCGCAGACCTAAATGCCACCATGCGCAGCAGGCGCTCAGTGGGGAAAAAGAAGATTAAATCCTGTTATTATAGCAGGAGTTAGAGGAGTGGAGCTCGGCCAGAGCTAGCCCTGCAGATCTATGTAAAGAAAAACACACACCACAGACCTTAGCAAACTCCAAAAGGTAATAAAATAAAATTGACATTGGATCATGTTATTTGAAGAAAGATTAAATGGCTTAAATAAAGAGATAATGTTGTTGAACCTATCACTGCCAGTATAATGATTTCATTTTATAATCATCTTACTTTGTTGGAATGTTTTGGAGGAATTTGGGATTAAGAATTTACAGTGAAGTCTGCGGTGCTGCCAGGTAAGCAGGCATTCTGAATCACACCTCTGCATAGCCCTAGGGAACACGGAGTTCAGATCCTGTTGCGGATTACCTATTTCTCTGCTATGTATTTCCCAACCGCGGTGCAGATCCTGGAACATGTGCACTTTGTACGCCATTGCCTGTCTTTTCATCCAGATCGCTGCTTTGCTGTGACGTATAACTTCGATTGGTTTTCCAGCAGCACCTGCAAGGATATTTGTTGAGTTTTATGGGGACAATGACCTGCCAAGGTATGAGTTTGTTCTCATCTAAATTGAGCGTTCTTGGGTATTCACCAATAAGACACATCTGTTGATTTATGTATTTATTTATTACATTTGTTACACGCCCAAAACCTAGGGTATCACGGCGAGGTTACAGACAGCATATGCATACATATTTAATTGAAAACATTACGATAATATACACACAGTAAACATAATAGAAAAACGCGAATGACAATTTGGGGGTAGTCGGATAGAGCGAAGTACCATCGATACAGTCGAGGTATGTAAAGTTTGTACGACTTGCGCGGGTCCATCAAAGGTCATTTCAAGCTACCAGGAGAGCATCAAGATCAGGGATCGGCATCCTGGGCCTCTCCATATTTTGGCAGATGACACTCATGATACCTCAACATTGACTATATTGGCTAAGGATGATGGGAGTTGCAGTGCAAAACATCGGGAGAGTCAAAGGTTGCAGACCCCTGATCTAGGAAGTTGTAGTTTGAAACATCTGTTGTGCCACAGCTTGCAGACACCGGTCTATATCATGTTGGTCTCACGCTCGCGTTCTATAGCCCTCGAAGGTCTGACCTTTAACTTTTCTTTGAATGATCAACGGGAGACGGATCTCTTACCAGGAAATGAACTCTGTAAGTTATCTCGGCTGATTCTCTTTTGTTGGTTCAAAAATTTACTCAGCGGACAATGTTAGTTAAACACAAGTACACATCCAGGAACATAAAGAAAGTCTTGGCTAAGGTGTACAATATACAGCATATTCCAGCCAAAGCAAAACAAATAAAGACAATTTAACTCTGGGGAATAGACAAACTTACGCGATAAACAGAATAACTCAAGCAGTGATGCAACTATCTTCCCATTGCCCTCTGACCTGTTTCAGAGACAATCCTTACCCTTTTGATGCCACTTTTAGAACATGCCTTTCTTTCTGCATTCCCAAACACTTGTGTATAGGCGCATTACAAATATCATATCATATCAATCGATTGTCCCCCCTGGTGGATCCACACACCCAACTATCTCAAAACATTAATTTTCCCCTTCTACATCATTCCCCCCCACAGTCTGTGGCATTTCACCCACTTGTCCATCCTTTTATCTTCTCCCTACTCCATGTCCTCCGCAGACTAACGTCTGTATATCGCAGGTGTGGGTATAACACGCCAACCTCAAGAAACGTCTAAGTATTCAGAGACCACTACAGTGGTGATTTGGTGCAGTATTTAAGGCTTGTAGCATAGCACAACATAGCATAACCTATATCAATACGAATGTGCGCACTGAGGCCTAAGGTTGTGTTGCGCGTTAAAAGCAATAAATAATAATAATAATAATAATAATAATAATAATAATAATAATAATAATAATAATAATCAGGTAGATTTATAGCGAACACATTGGGTGGTTCGATGGGTAGGTGAAGCTATGAAAGATGTTATTGGCTTGCAATTATGTGATTAACATATGGGCACTGTACTTGAATGATAACTACAGCTAGATTAATTCTAATATTTGAAATGCTTTCAAATAATTGCCTAGAATATTTCGCCATATCCTAGCAGATCCTAGAGGCAGACAGCAGAATCATTGTTTGTTCACACCTTATGGCATAGCGTGGCAGCTTTCACCAGGCACACATCCGTATTGTTCCTTCTGATTACCTTACAATGAGATAAGTACTTGCATCAGACAACTTTAGCCATTGTTTTGAATCCTGACAACTTTCTTAGGCGTAAAAATTGAGTCATATTGACTTGGGTAATAATAATCATTATTATCCTCCTCCTTTCTGCTCCTTCTCTGTGATCACTCCTGATGTCGTTTCTAGACAAGTCCAGTCTATGACAGTGTTGTCCAAGCAGGTGCTGCCAAGCTCCTCCAGAACCATCACGGACCACATTGGCACCCTCGATCCAGCCTTGGCCGATTTCTGAAATCATTATTTGACACTGGAACTTTCCCCTCCCCTCTAAAGCACTCCCTTGTGCACCCGCTCCTGAAGAAACATTCTGCCGATCATTCCTGCCCGGCAAACAACCGCCCAATCTCTATCACTCCTTTCCTTGGCAAACTCCTGGAAAAGCTGGCCATCTCCCAGTTTACTCTCCACACTGAATCTGTTGGTTATCTCCATGACCATCAGTCTGGCTTCAGAGCAGCCAGAGTCATGGAAACTGCTCCCCTGAGCACCCGTGAAGATCTGCTCACTAATCTCAACTCTAGCATACCCTCTTTCCTCATCCTCCTTGATCTTTCCACTGCTTTCGACACAGTCAATCATGCCAACCTGATCAATCGTCTCTGTGAGAACCTGGGCATCACGGAACAGGCCCTGGCTTGGCTGGCTTCCTTCCGCCTGGACCAACACTCCCAGAACCAACTTGTGTCCGTTGTCTCCACCACCTCTCTCTCCACGTGTGGTGTTCTCCAGGGCTCTAACTTCTCACCCTGGCTTTTCAACATTTTACTCGTCCCCTTTGGCCCACCTCATCCCTACCTTCTCCTCTAATTTTCAGTGTTATGCGGATGACAATCAGCTCTTCTACAGGCTCCCCTCAGCCTCCTCTCCTCTCTCACTTTTTCCTGATTGTCTATCCACGATTCAGGAGTGGTGCGCCTCCAACAATCTCTAACTTAATGCAAGTAAGATGAGATCCTTCTCACTGGGACCCCTGCTCCCGCTTTCCCTCTTTCTCTCTGGCAGCCCTCCATGGGCCTTCTCCCTGCGCCTTCCTGTAAGCAAAAAACCTTGGTGTAATCTTCGACTCCACTCTCTCTTTCTCTCCTCACGTCACTGACCTCTCCAAAAAGGCCCACTACCAACTGCACTTCCTCAAAGGTATGCTTCCTTTTCTCACTTCTCCTCAGAAGTTCACTGTCACCAGAGCCCGGGTTTTCTCTAGGCTGGACTACTGCAACAGCCTCGTTCTCAATCTGCCTGCCTCAACTCTCTGCCCTCTGCAGCTAATACAGAACAGGACTGCAAGTCTTGCCCTTGGCCTCAAGCCCAGGCATCGTATCTCTCCAGCCCTGAAATCTCTCCACTGGCTCCGGGATCAAGTTCAAGACCCTCTGCATCCTCCACAAGGCTTTCTGGGGCCTGGACCCGCATTACATCCAACTCTCTCTTCCAAAACGCCTCCCTTTACGAGTCCTTCGCTCAGCCACTTCCAACTCTCTGAGGGTCAGACGCTTTTCCAGGCAGAGAGTGGGGGTAGATCTCTCTCCTCTGCAGGTGCCTCCCTCTGGAATGGCCTTCCTGCCCCTTTCATACTTGAGCAGGACCACCTGAGGTTCAAGAAGCAGCTCAAGACCTTCCTTTTCACTTCTGCTTTCTATCTCTCTCCCCTACTGACCTACCCGTTGGCTGCGCTGACTGGTTGCCTGGCTACCCTCTGCACCTCACTGGGCACCAGGCTCCTCCATGACCAGTAGCCCCACAACTGCCTTTGGGCCTACCGTGCACTTAGCAGCTATATCTGTAACCCTACAGCCCCCTGCCTCCTTGCACTTACCTAGAGCCGCCCTACCCTGGCTGCACTTATATAGAGCACTACTGCCCTGCTTGCACTTCCTTTCCCTCCACTTGCCACTTCTCCCCTTGAGAATGACACAAGACCTAGTAAGATCGTTAGTTTTGTCCTCCCTCCGTCTTCCCTACCTTGCCTTGTCACGCCTGGAAATACCTTAGTACAGGCACGTTATATATGACTCATCATATCATATATTATTACAGATCTTTAGGCATTATCACAGGTATGGCGAAACTGGTGAAAATGTCAGTTACCATTACCACCGCTTTACCACAGTGGAAGTAGCACTTACAGTAAATCTTCCAAAATCTCCTTGCAGTCCTATAGACTCCAAAATTGGGGAATTACACCTGTGTCACCACTTGCAGGGACGGCATCCGGGCCTTTTAACCTTTTCAGTTGAAAGGAGTCTGAGCATTAGAGGGGCCCACAACAACTGTCCCCATGTTGGCAGTTAGTAGTCCCATTAGACGCTGGATTTGCTGCAGCCCTTCTGGCCGTCTCCTCCCTCATGCCTCTATGGTCCCTTTTAGCTCCGGCTACGTCTACATCAGGCCCATGCTGACAAAGAAGGACGTGTAGCTCTTCAATGGACCTTTAGTGTTCTATCTCCCTGCTGGCTTGCCGCCTTGTGATAATCGGCAGGTATTAATCCCTGGCTGTATGCTTTCTCTCCATTATAGTGTATGCACACCACGGGAGTCTGAACTGTTATTCTCCACTCTAAGCAAGGGGGGCCCCAGCCATCACGTAGAAATAGTTCCACACAAGCAGTGACACATTTTCAGCCAGCCCAGACCACTTGTAATCCTGTGGTAATGCATCTGAGCTGGGTCGCAGTAATGGTAATTTATTGTTCACAGATTTACCACAGAATTTCCGCCAAATTCATCAACTGAAACATGAAAAGCCGTATAAAAATGTGAGATTGTCTTGCTCTGTCATGCTTCACTTTGTGTTAGTAATGATGCTTGGTTTAGAAAGAGGTTGAGTATTACTGCTGAGGCGAGGGCCAGGAATGGAAGTGAGATTCTGCTAGAAAATGATAGGATGAAAAGGCAGTGGTGCAAGGAATACTCTTTTAGTTTTGGCTCTTAGGTGGCATTGAAAGCACTCCCTATAAGCGGAAAATAGTGTCTTGGAAAATGAAGGAAAGCGAGAGAGAGGACAGGTGAGAAGGGGTACACAGCTTGTGGGTGCTGTTTGTAGCGTTAAGCCCCAGCTCTGTGGGCAGGAACGTGGGGTAACGGCCCGGCAGCAGGGTCGGACTGGGACAAGAAATAGGCCCAGTCACCCAAAAAAAAGTGGCCCACCCCTTGCCTCAATAAAGTGACCCACCCCTCGCCTCACGACCCTTGACCTCTGATGACAGCACCAGAAGTGATGTCCTTTGACCCCACAGTGACATCCTGGGAAGCGATGGAACACAACCTTTCACCCCTTGACAACACAGGAAGTGGCATCAAATAGCATTATTCCTAAGTACACTATATTACTGTGAATCCAAGCAGACGTCCAAGGCCAAATGATAATATGGTATTGTACAGCACTTACGCTTAAGCTCTTTTTTCATAGTAGAAATATGCACACAATATCACCCAACCTGTGGTGGTACTCATTTATCGACCTAAGAAGGATGAAAGGCTTTTTGGAAAAGAAAAAAAAATCTATTTTTTTTTCTTCCAAACCGGCCCAGGCATGGCCAGAAACCGGCCCCCACTCCCCAGGACGATTTCGCCCCGGCCACAGGCGGAAAGGCCAAGGGGCCAATCCGACCCTGCCCGGCAGCCCAAGTTAACTGCCCGAGCGAAGCGATTGACATTAGCAAGGGCTCTGGGCCGTTACCACCGTTCCAACACTTCCGTATCCCGGGCTACCAAAGCGCTAACCTGGGGTACTATATAGCATTGGACCGCTTGGTGCAGTTCTATTAATTTAGTCCCATCTGTCCATCCCAGACCTTATCGGATTAATGGCTATGCTTGGCCTGGAAGAGTTGTTTGGTGAGTTGTGCACCAGGAACAGATCTTAAGAGAAGTGCGAGAGTAGCAAAGATGCCCGGGCTTACTTTGTCAATCTGTGTTGATTTGACACAAACGAGTCTGCATTTCTCACCCCTCGACCGACCACCAGAGGTAAGAGTGCAGGCATGCACCTTTTATTTCTAGGGAGTGTCGCCAATGCATTGGTGGGCAATCATTGCAGATGGTGTAATAAGTGAAATTAGGCCTCATTATAAGTATGGTGGAGCGGTAAAAAAAAACACAGTAATGTGGCAGTAATTCCATTACCTCAACCGTCCAGCCAATTCCCTGCAACCACTACATGAAGACTACTGATTGCCTGTTTCCACCCTCCTTTTTTAAAATCCCTAAAATGGCAATAGATAAGCTTTGTAGTCCTAGCTCCTGGGCAGTGCCAGGAGTTATGGGCCTGCAAGCCTTGTTAAAAACCTTTGCTACGCTCGGGCCTTTAACTTGGTTTTCACACACATAAATCCTCGTACAGCCCTCGGTCTAGTGTGATAACTCTTAATTAGCACCGGGGCGGCGGAACGTTGCAATTTGCTCAGCCAACCAGGAATGAGGATTCGGAGCAAGTTCTGGGTGCGCGCTCCCATTCTTCGTCTCCGGTATGCGTTTATCGGTCGGCGCCACACCTCCCTCCACACCGACATACTTTGTCCTGAGGAACCCGGCTTTCTCCTTGACCCTTGAGGCTTCCTCTGTATTACAGCACACATCGCACCCTCTCCTCCTCACCACTTGCCATCCTTTTTTGGTAGGGGAAGTCTCATATCTCTCCCCTGGATACTTAAATCCTCGGCACCCGGAGAGGAGGCAGGAATTCCCTAGCGTTATATCCCCGAAGCCATCCTTCTGCCCTTGCTTTGCTCAGGATGTTAAATCAGGCTTCTTCTCACCTCATGAATGGGAAATCATGCCGCCGGACACTAAGGCTTAGTTATAACTAAGGCTCCCTGCATAGGCGTTCTTAGAGGAGGTAGAGGGGCTATAGTCCTGGGTCTTTTGGTTGTAGCCCCGGATAGAAGCCACGGTGCTTCAACCAAAAGCCTAGCTAGCCCCGAGTCCGACAGTCCAACATTAGTGTAGCCCCGGATCTTTTCCAGACCTAGCAACACCCCTGGCTCCCTGGTTTCCATTGGGAGAGAACGGAAAAGCAAGTCTTTCTGATCGCTTCCTGATGCCATCAATCATGCATTGCAGGCCAATCACATCGCAGACTGGCTACTGGCTACACTGAGAGTGTAAAAGTTGTGTGAAAAATAGTAAAGTTCTTCATATTGTTGACAACATATATCTTAGATCAGCAACAATCACCGGAGCAACTATTGTTGTTATGGTAAAAATTGAGTTTATATTGATGTGAATACTTAATACTCATTACCACCCTGGGCAGGGGCGCCAGCCACTCAGGGAGCTTGGAAACGTGGTGTGGCCACCATGGAAATAGAAGAGGGACTCCATACGGTGCCCCGCCTTCCAAATCCATGGCGGCCATGTTGGTGTGGTATTTTCTCTTCGTGAACAGGACGCCGCAAGGCTTCCTGTTCACGGAGAGAAAATACTTTCTTTTTTTTAAGCCACTAGCTCCTGTGGAGCGTACTGCACGGGTGCTAATGGCTATATGTCCCTCAGTGGCGGCCCCCCTATGCACTCGGGCCCTTAACTTGGGCGGCAGGCTGTTACCTATAGGGTGGGCTCACCACCTCGGGACACATCGCCTCAGTGTATCCTTTAACCACCAGGACAATGATCACTGCAAGATTCAAGATTCAACGTTTTTCTTTGGTCTCTACCCTGTTTTCAAAGTGTTTTTGTGGTTCAGCCATATTATAATGGCTCTAAAGCTCTCAGGGCGAGGGTACATAATACCCTCTCCCCAGGGCTGGAATGCCTTAGTGATCTAAAACAATTTAGCTAGGTCAGAACGGCGTAGAAATACACTACACACTTACACAGCAAGAAAAGCTCTCAGAGGTAATCAAGCATAAAACCGAAGAATACATGAATAGTAGAAATGGCGGCAAGATTAGCTAATAATTCACCGAAATATTCCAAGGAACACATGAGTAGCATGCAGTTTCTGAAAGCCTGGCGATCACCTTGGACCCTCAGTTTTTCTGTGCGTTTGACAGTTTTGTGTTTAGGACAAATATCTGTTGTCGGTAGCCAGTGAAAGTTGTTGACAAAATGGTGGAGAAAATTCTGTACAAGTGAAAAAGTTACAGCAAAAATATTGTGATTTTTACAGAGGCTGGTAATTTCCGGTCTAGTTCTGCATTTGATGGTTGTGGTAAAAAAATGAAGGCAGTAATGCCATTACCACCTGTTTTACCACAGTTCCTGATTAGGGGCATTGCAAACCACACTAAAAAAACATCTGATTTGGAGTTGAGGTGCTACCTCCAATCCCAATGGTGGTAATGATGCTGGCAGTATTGTGGCATGCAAGAGGTAAAACCCACTGGCAGTCGGCGGGATATGGTGTTATGCTGACCCCATAAAACCATATTCTCCGCCTGATATCCCGGTGCTACCTATGGGACTCCATGGTATTGGGGACATTGGTGCTTCAGAGAAAATACTGGTAGGGGCCTGAATTCCTGCAGGTCAGGCCTGCCTTGAGTTCTGTGCCCTACTGACAAACTCGGAAAGGGTGCCGGTACTTTGCTATGGGCACCTGTTTTTCCGGATCACCAAACTTATATTGAGGCCCATAGCTCAGTGTGTTATGCCCGTGCTGCGGCGATCAGCATATAGCATGCAGTGGGCAAGTATCCATGCCTTTTACGTAGCCAACCGGGTTAAAGCATCAGCTGTACAGTTCTGTGCGGATTCCAGACATCACAGCTTAGAATCATGGCAGTGCTGGCTCAGCCTTTCAACTTTCAGAAATATTTGTAGTAGTGCAGTATAGTTTGGACCAGGGTCCTGCATGCTTAGGGCTAGCAGTAGGGTCCGATGTAGGGTTAGGTTCAACACTGTGACGTTTTTATTTTGTGTGTGTGTTATCCAGTTAACACATTGCATTACCTGTTATTTTACAATTATTATCTATTTTCAGCCAGGTACAAATACGTGCTTTAGACAAACATTTCACTGGAGAAGTTTTCACAGTTTCTATTTTGAGTTATGAAAGACCACATTTTTACACTACATTTCGCTGTTGACCTTTTTTTGCTTGACAGCAAAGTCCCCAGTTTTCGAGTTTGGAACTTTTAAAAGCAAGTATATTTAATATCAGAGAGGGTTTGCTTCTCCCTCATCTGGTTCGATGTGAGAAATGAACTGGAGTGACGGCAAAATGAGCTTAATGTATTATATAGACGAATCTGAATTTAATGTTCAGCACCCGAGGTATCGAATGTAGCGTCTTAAAGACTGGTGTGAAGTGGAATGTTTCATTTGCTCAGCATTTACCAGCGTCTCAGCATTTTTTACATCTGTTAAGAATTAGTTAGTGGTTCAAAGAGTCAGTGGGATCGTTTGCATAGCACCCACTCACTGAAATCTTGAAAAAGGGGTCTTTACATATTTTAGATTATTGTTCATAGCGCCGGCCTACCAAGAGAGCAGTGGAGCGCTTTATAACGAGAGGGTGCCAGCATTGGGCTTGGCATTTTATAAGTAGTACAGTACTGCTGGTGGAGGGAGGGTGGGATTTTTATTCATCCGTAGTCCAGTTTGGAGCGAAACAGCGCCAAGTTATGGGAATAGAAAAGTCGCTGAGCAGGCGATAAGAGAGTGAAAGAAGACTCAATCATGCTGCACACAGGGCAAGCTCCTGACTGGTGTTTGTTTGGCAGAATGTTATAGAAGATATATTAGATTAACTGAAATTTCACACACATTGCCCTTGTCTTCCTGAGAGTAAGAATCTGTTTAATCAGCCCGTAGTTAACCCAGTTATTGAAGAAAGTAATCTGGATCATGCTTTTTATGATTATATGGTCCAGTTTAATTTTTTAGGGCACTTCACTAGGTTGCAAAGTGTTGTTAATCTCTCCGGTTGCCGCTGCTGTTTTTGTTAATCTGCTTTCATACTGTGCCAAATCCCTACTGGTGTAGTTCCCTCAGGAACCTCATTATGATATTTTATGTTAATTTGCTTTCGTACTGTGCCAAATCCCCACTGGTGTAGGTCCCTCAGGAACCTCATTGTGATATTTGTAGTTCCCTCTGGATCCTCGTTGTGATATTTTTTGTTAATCTGCTTTCATACTGTGCCAAATCCCCACTGTCGTAGTTCCCTCGGGAACCTCATTGTGATATTTTATGTTAATCTGCTTTCATATTGTGCCAAATCCCCACTGCTGTAGTTCCCTCAGGAACCTCATTGTGATATTTGTAGTTCCCTCTGGATCCTCGTTGTGATATTTTTTGTTAATCTGCTTTCATACTGTGCCAAATCCCCACTGTCGTAGTTCCCTCGGGAACCTCATTGTGATATTTTATGTTAATCTGCTTTCATATTGTGCCAAATCCCCACTGTCGTAGTTCCCTCTGGATCCTTGTTATGATATTTTATGTTAATCTGCTTTCATATTGTGCCAAATCCCCACTGTCGTAGTCCCTCAGGATCCTCGTTGTGATATTTTATGTTAATCTGCTTTCATATTGTGCCAAATCCCCACTGCTGTAGTTCCCTCAGGAACCTCATTGTGATATTTGTAGTTCCCTCTGGATCCTCGTTGTGATATTTTTTGTTAATCTGCTTTCATACTGTGCCAAATCCCCACTGTCGTAGTTCCCTCGGGAACCTCATTGTGATATTTTATGTTAATCTGCTTTCATATTGTGCCAAATCCCCACTGTCGTAGTTCCCTCTGGATCCTTGTTATGATATTTTATGTTAATCTGCTTTCATATTGTGCCAAATCCCCACTGTCGTAGTCCCTCAGGATCCTCGTTGTGATATTTTATGTTAATCTGCTTTCATATTGTGCCAAATCCCCACTGCTGTAGTTCCCTCAGGAACCTCATTGTGATATTTGTAGTTCCCTCTGGATCCTCGTTGTGATATTTTTTGTTAATCTGCTTTCATACTGTGCCAAATCCCCACTGTCGTAGTTCCCTCGGGAACCTCATTGTGATATTTTATGTTAATCTGCTTTCATATTGTGCCAAATCCCCACTGTCGTAGTTCCCTCTGGATCCTTGTTATGATATTTTATGTTAATCTGCTTTCATATTGTGCCAAATCCCCACTGTCGTAGTCCCTCAGGATCCTCGTTGTGATATTTTATGTTAATCTGCTTTCATATTGTGCCAAATCCCCACTGCTGTAGTTCCCTCAGGAACCTCATTGTGATATTTGTAGTTCCCTCTGGATCCTCGTTGTGATATTTTTTGTTAATCTGCTTTCATACTGTGCCAAATCCCCACTGTCGTAGTTCCCTCGGGAACCTCATTGTGATATTTTATGTTAATCTGCTTTCATATTGTGCCAAATCCCCACTGTCGTAGTTCCCTCTGGATCCTTGTTATGATATTTTATGTTAATCTGCTTTCATATTGTGCCAAATCCCCACTGTCGTAGTCCCTCAGGATCCTCGTTGTGATATTTTATGTTAATCTGCTTTCATACTGTGCCAACTCCCCACTGCTGTAGTTCCCTCAGAAACACAATCCCCACTGTCATATTTTGAGGGTAAATATCAATATATATCAATTCACTGGATAGGATGGTAGGAATATCTTACCATCCTATCCGTCGAATGAAAAAAATAATGTTGGAAGAAAAATGTTTTGCTGTTTTTGTTAATCTGCTTTCATACTGTGCCAAATCCCCACTGTTGTAGTTCCCTCAGGAACCTCATTATGATATTTGTAGTTCCCTCTGGATCCTCGTTGTGATATTTTTTGTTAATCTGCTTTCATACTGCGCCAAATCCCCATTTCCGTAGCTCCCTCGGGAACCTTGTTATGATATTTTATGTAAATCTGCTTTCATATTGCGCCAAATCATCAGTGTTGTAGTTCCCTCAGGATCCTCGTTGTGATATTTTACGTTAATCTGCTTTCATACTGTGCCAAATCATCAGTGTTGTAGTTCCCTCTGGATCCTCGCTGTGATATTTTATGTTAATCTGCTTTCATACTGCGCCAACTCCCCACTGTCATATTTTGAGGGTAAATATCAATGTTCTCAGACGAATACACAGGGAAATTCGTTCGATGTTTGTATTCGCTGGATAGGATGGTAGGAATATCTTACCATCCTATCCGTCGAATGAAAAAAATAATGTTGGAAGAAAAAAGTTTTGTCCCAGGGTACTGTCAAGTGGAAGGGACTCCTACGATGAAGTCTGGAAGACGCCAGGGTGAACACCTTCGAGCACATAGCTTCATCTCATTGCTGAAGGTCTTTTTCCTTCTGCTGGGGCATAACTGATTTGTCATAATGCCCATGAGTTTAGTGCGCTTTACAAATGTAAAAATAAATAAATAGAGGCACTGTGCGAAGACACTGCCAGTTTCCATAACTTTAGAGTCATCACTAAAACCAGAGTCTCCTTAATGGCCCATTTGACACAGATGTACGGTTTCCATATTGGCCAGATAGCAAACACTGGACAGTTCTGAGATGGTTTTACAGGGGAATGAGTAAGCAGTATCCATTGTCTTGGTAAAAAGTGCAGTTTTGCTATAATTTCCCAGGATGAAGGGCAATTAGTGCACATGAAATGCTATTTGCTAGGACTAAGGGTACAGTGTGCACCTGTTCTATTTACCAGGATAAAAAGGAAGTCGCTGGGGTAGTATGGGAGCAGAACCAGCCACTAGTAGTAAGATAAATAGAACTTATTTGCTACTATTTACAAGGAAACTCAGAAGCATCTGTGTTTTACAGGCAAACTAGTCACTAGTCCCTATCGCCCTGGGAAACAGTGTCGTGTAAACCCAATTTTCCATAGCCACGTTGCTATGCCCTTATTAGTAAAGTGCCACCTCTAAGCAGAAACCATTGGACTGGAGCATAGCTAGGAGTGAGATGGGATATGAGGGGGGACATTTGGTTAGCTATTCATCCATTGACTGCCCATGACCACGCTAGTCATTACGGCCTTCCTGCCCTTCCCCTCCCACAAGAAATCCTCCAGGGTCTCTTTGAGATAGCTTTATCAAGCAGCAGCATCAAACGTTGTGTTCAAGGTGTATGCAGATGTTATTTCAAAGCAATCTTCGGAGAGTTAATAGCTTACTTAATTGGAGTTTTGAATGCACTGCTGGTGCACTGAACTGCCTTAAGTTTGCCTTCAGCCACTTGAGTTATGAGCAATATGAGTGTCCTTCACTGAAGGTCTGTTAAAAACACGCATTGGCAAAGCCAACATTGTGTATGGGCATTATACAGGCATTTGCCAGGCAGTGCTATTGTGTAACCAGGTATTCACACCATTTTGCAGCTGCTACCATTAATTGCCAGCTAATACCATTATGGCAGGGCATGGCAAATGCAAATCCTATGCCTGCACAGAAGCCAAAAGGGCTGCATTGCCAGTACTTGCTTTATAGCGGAAACGCGATGCTGCCCTATCACGTGCCGTTGCCATGCGTGCACAGTGTACAGAATGTGTGTTGCTTGCCTGTTGTCCTTGGAAAGAGACACTTCCCTTGGCTTTAATGTAAAAGGATTTCAAAGATGGAGCCATAAGGCCAGTGCTTTCAGTGAGATAAGAAATCGAGGGAGGCTCTAATGCGTCATGATGCAATATTTGGGGATGAGCCTAAAATGGGTCTTATGCAGCCTCAAATCCCAAGTAGCAAATAACGCTTTATAAGGCCTGTGTAATTAAAGGAGTGACCTAACAGAGACAAATGTGCATAGATATGTGCAATGAAAGGGAAGCAAATCTGGTTAGAAGATGTATGCACATACGGTTAATGCGTATACAAATGTTGATCAAAATAAATGTATTTAAATATTAAACAGTACACCAGACAATCACACGTTTCTTCTGAAAGAAATTCATTATACGTGCATAGTAAGGAAAGGCCTTCTAATAATAATACTTTAAAAATCAATCTCTTATAATTTCCCTTTCCTGTTTGAAAAGTACCTAATTTAAAATATATTTAACTGATGTTGCGATTCTAAACATTACTGAATGTGGAATCTACTGTGGGAGCAATATTGACACTCATATTGTAAAGACATTTGGTAAGGAAGGTCAGTTTGTAGCGCCCTGGCAGAGCCCTGGCTCAAGGGCAAAATGTGGCATCTGCCATGACGGAGCCCTTGGCTAGCCCTGGCCCACTTAAAGTCCTGCTTAAGTCCAAAATGGTTAGAGTACCCACACAAAAGAAGTCCACAGTGCAGAGACAAAGTGGTGAATCTCCAGAGTTGCCTGTAGGCCAGACTACCACTGAGTGGAGGAAATGCCCGTGTGCCCATTTCCCACTGGGAGGGGCGTGATTTAGGGAGGGGTAACGAAAATATGGCTTGGCAGCAATAAAGCAATACTAATAAAGAAAAAAAACAAATACAACTTCCTAAAAGCAATACTCCAAGTGCACAAGCCATAAACTATAAAAAAGGGGAAGTTTGGACTGGCCTATAGCGCAATAGGACAATGGGCCTCATTAGGACCCTGGCGGAGAGGGTATTACGCCAGCGTAGTGCATGGCGTACCTCTCCGCCATACTACGAGTTCCCGTAGCGCCATGGAGGTTTTCTCCGCCTGGTTTTACCAGCCGGAGAAAACCATGGCGCTACGGGACCTCGTTGTTAATTACGCCACCGTATTTTACGGTGGCGTAATTAACTCCTTCCCCACTCCCATTATACCCTATGGGGCAAAAATGGGAATGGGGAAGGGCAGAATGGGGATTGGGGATTTACCGCTCCGCCGAGGTCGGAATGGGGCGGTAAATCCGCCAACCCCCATGGCGCTATCGGCGGCTTTCCGCCATGCTTCGCGGTGCATTTAGCACCGCGAAGTCCGCCTGGGTCGTAATGAGGCCCAATGCCCAACATGAAGGCCTAACATGTGTGCCCGTATTTCTGCTCAATGGGCCAGTTTGATGAGCAGATAGTATTGATGAGTGTTAATAAACAAATGTAAAAATGAATTTGCCAACCCCACCTATCGGATACTACTTAAACAGAGTGTCACAAAAGGAACAAGTTACTATTTGTGACTACAGGTACTTTTTCATTGGTGCCTCGGCTAATTTCCTGCCCCTGTTCAACCCGGGAAGGGGGAGACTTATTGAAATATTTTGTGGGGAAATTTCCAAGTGAAGTATGCAAAGTTCATTCAATTGGCCTTTCCTAATCGAAGAAAGTGCACAGGACAAATGAGCATTAGCCGTTCAGATATAAAATCAGCACCCAAAAAATAACTAGAGATGGCCCAGCTAACATGGCTGCCAAATTATTGGAAGCATGCAGCTTTTAAAACCAAAGGTCCGCCCCTCCTTTGCAGCTCTTGCTGCATGCATTGATGCACTCCACTGACAACCTTTTGTTGCTGCATGTGCAGGAAAGCGCAAGGAGATTTGGAGCACCAGGCAGCAGCACCCCGCTCCGGGTGTTATTTATAGAGCTTCACCCGGAAACTAAAGCTCCCTTCATCCATATGCTTCCTCCTTTATTTACAAATCCTGAGCCGGAAGCTTCCTCGCCAGATTGAGAGTTAAGATTCACCTCCCTTGTCTTCACTACCACTGCAGTCCCCTCCGCTGCTGCTCGTTCTCTGATTCGTTCCTGCTCCATCAATGCTACTTTCATTTTTTTACTCCATCGTTCGTTTACTGTTCTCCAAGCACGCACGTTGTGATACCTACTCCCATGTTCCCGCTGTCCCCTTTCGAACCACTATGCCTTTAAGATAGTGTGACAAATCAACTTCCGGGACACCAGTGGTGAATATCAGTTTCTAAACCATCAATCAGACCCACAGCTCTAGTACACCAGAAGGGATCTGAACAGATTGGAGTAACAAGCAAATTATAGATCATCCTTGTCCAATTTTGGTAACGTGGACGGAACGGCAGGCTTATCTCCGAAAGGTTGTGGATCGTTGGTTAGATGCAACACAACGAAATACAATTATTACCCAATGATAAAAGGGACTGTCCAGTCAAGGTTGTATCAAAAATATCTACTCTATTTATGTCACAACAGACAGTTCTACCAATAATATGAAATACAACCGAGCCTGTCTTGGAATGCAGAGGACAGATAGTTTCAAAGAAGGAAAATGGATGTACTCTGGATACCGACCGGAGGGTGGTCGGTATGGTTAATTACCTCAACCGTTCAAGGTTTCATGGCATCAGCACAAATGGAGCAATTGGTCTTACTATGTCTCTAGGGGCGTTCTTGGATGTGCCAGGGTGGCAGAACCACAATGTACCCTGTGTTGTATGTGTTCTTGGTGCTCGACAGGGTCGAGTCAGCTTCAGCGCTCTTTCCAGGCTTTGTAACAGAGTTTGGGGCAGAAGTCAGCTGCGTGTATCAGGTGGCAAGCGGGTTTGGCGAGCAAAGCGTGATGAACAGCTGCAGGCTGGCCTACACAGCAGCTAGGGGTTAGGAAGCATCTCAGTGCTGATGGGCGGTTCTGTTGCATTGGTCGAGACATCTTGGATGTCTTTAGGCAATGGTGGCTTCACAACGGTCAGCGTTGCTGTCGGTTACAGATCGAGAATCTCCACTGGCTCAAAAAGTCTTTTAAGGTAGACGTTGGTAGATGCTCATTGAGGCGCTTCTCCCAACTTCTTCAATGGGCTTTTGTAGTCCTGTAAGGCAGACGGCCCGGAGCTGTGGAGTGTGTTGCAGGCAGCTCCATTGTCCTTGGTTGTAGGTTCAGAGACCTTCTGGCACTTCTGATTCAGGAAGCTTGCTGCAGAGCCTAGCAGGACACGTTGTGTGCCGGCTGGGTGCCAGTTCTGGAGCGGCTGGAGGATTCTCTGAGTCTGTATCTTCCTCTGTTCACTGGAAGATGTTTAGGAGAGGGATATTGTTTTCATCTTTAGATATCCTGGCCTTCCTTCACTGGCGGAAGCTGTAAGGCAGACTGTACCATCTGCCAGGGCCCAAGGTTGAGTTCTTCTTGCAAAGTGTTCAGATGATCTGCCAAAAGAGGGGCTGTGTCCTCTTTCAAATCCAAGTGGTCCACAGTGATTGGTGTAGGCAAAGCCTACCTTAATGAACCAATCCTGGGGTCCCTACCAACAATCTCCTGTATGTGTGCGGTCATAAACAGAGTGCTTTGCAATAGGAAAGGTAAAGGGGTGAAAACAGGAACAAGGTGTGCCCCAGAGCTAAAATGGCAGAATTCTTCTTTAAACAGAAAGAGCTCTGGGCTCACTCCCTTGTGACACTAAGGCCCTCATTACAACTCAGGCGGTAAGGGGTTTACGGCGCCGTAAACAGCGCCGACCCTTACCACCTGAGTACGAGGTCCCTTAGCGCCATGGCGGATTTAACACCTGCTTTTAGCAGGTGTTAAAATCCATGGCGCTAAGGGACCATGGAGTTAATTACGCCACCGTAATTTACGGTGGCGTAATTAACGCCTTCCCCACTCCCATTATGCCCTATGGGGCAAAAATGGGAATGGGGAAGGGTAAATGGGGATTGGGGACTTACCGCCCCGCCGACTTCGGAATGGGGCGGTAAGTCCGCCTACCACCATGGCGTAAACGTAGTTTACGCCATGGTGGTAAAGTCACGGCCCAGGCGGTAATTTACCGCCTGGGTCGTAATGAGGCCCTAAGTTCCACGCATCATTCCTGTCTGTTGTTTTCAAAGAGTCTCTCTGGTTAATGGTTCTCCCTGTGTGGTGCCTGTTAAAGTGGCAGGTCTTCCTTGGAACTCCTTCAAGACCAGACTCTCTGGCTCCTGCAAACCACATTCTCACACCTTATAAATGGGGTCCCTCTAGCGCGGTGGCCTACTATAAACAACATACCCAGACATGACAGTTCACAGCCCTTGATACTGGGAGGAAGGAGCTGGTTTACGGTTGACACCGTTGCATAAGAAAGGCTGTTGGGTTACCTGCCTCCTTTGTTATCCTCTGTAGCCAGGCCCCATGTGGGCCTGTTTGAAATACCCTCTGTTGGTATTCTAATCACTGCCACCAGCTGCAGGGCCTAACAAAAGAGCATTGTGGGTCCATGGAGCCTTTGTCGGTTAATCAGGCTGACCATGGCAGGAGCAAAGTTGTTGGTCCTACCCCTTCCCGCAGAAGACATTGTGTACTCCTCGCTATCATATTCCAACTAAATGTGTCAGGGGTGGACAGTGCCTGTAGGCGTTATCCAGCCTAGAAATACACAGGACTATTCTTTGTCGTGGTGTGAGCATAGGAAAATGTGTGTGGATCAGCCCCACACATTTTCCTGAGGTTGGTCGCCCATCATTACATTTAATTAAAAATGTCAACAAAGCCCAGACGAGAGCACTCCCACCATGCAGATGATTGAATTCCTCACCGGTAGAGTTAGGACTAACGCAACCATCCCATTCAACTCCACAATGCCTCAGTTCCCTACCCATCATCCCTCCCGCCCCACTGGGTAGGATCGCACACTAACCGTAGCTTTTGTGGCTGTCTCTCGAGCCCTTGTTAAGGACTCTATTTCTGAGGTGCTTGCACTGAGCCCTCATATGGGGCAAAGACTAAGCATTGGGAAAACTAAAATGTTTGCTGAGATTGTCAATATTATTGATTCCCACTAGACAACTGGGTCCTTTATTCTAACCTACAGCACGCTGCCGAACGGAGAGCTGGCCCTAACTGCTGGAGTCCTGGCATTTGAGTGCTCCAGTGTTTCTTCGAACCGTGGTCGGTGTGCTCCGACGTCCTGGTTTTTTGTTGACAGAGAGGCAGTTTGAATGACCGAAGCCACAGCATTTTTGGTGCTTTAGCGTTACTTGCACCGTGGTTAGTGGGCTTGGTGTCTGGGGGATTCTTGTGTTTCCGACCAGGTGGAATGGTGCTGTCCAGGTATTTACGTCTGTGAGTGTATATTGCCTCTAGCACACTATGCCTGCAAAGAAAAGAAGCGCTGCACGTAAAAAGGGATTGTCTTCCTTATCTCTTAAAAATTCTGTTTTGAGTCCCCCAATGTATGATTCCGAAACCGAAACTCTCACTTTTGTGGCTGCCTCTCCAGCCCTTGTTAAGGACTGTATCTCTGAGGTCCTGGCATTAGGCTATCGTAGGAGGCAGAGACTAAGCATTGGGAAAACTGAAATGTTTGCTGAGACCGGTGATATTACTGACCCCATAACGTAAGCAAAGATTTGACCGGCCAAAAGTTCGATTTAGTAGATGTTAAAGTCGCTGTCCCCCTACCTTAATATCCTCTTTCGGGGTAGTACTCTTGGCAGCTCAGCTTTTGCCTAATCCTGAGGACAGCTCTCTGCCTTACTTTTTGCCTGATCAATGGTCACAAGTGAAAATTAATATTTCTAGGGAGATAAACATGTGCAAGAACTTTTCTGATTTTTGTATATGGGCCGACGCATTGGATAATTGCATGGAGAAACATCGGCCGGGTAACGCCAAACAGAGCCTCCAATTCTTTTGGGGGACTCGCAATATTTTTGCAAAGTAGATTGCTACTCTCAAACAGATTGTCAACCTGTAAAATGCGACCAGGTTCCACAAATTACACAGGAAACTTCTGATACTTTGCATGTTGAGGTTTCTACTCATCGTAGGGCTTTGCCCCTTCCTCCATTGTTAGAACTAAGTAATCAACCGTCGAATCTACCTTCTGCTGCTATAGGTGCTGCTAAACTAGGCCCTGAAGGCCTACATAGATCTGTGAAAGCTTGAATACATTTAACCATGACCAAAGATTTGCGAATAAAATAACCATTAATGCCAGTGCTCGTGGAGAAGGCTACAAGGGACTTGGTTATGGACTGTAGGAATTTTATAATCACTAACATTGCCAAAGAGTCAAGAGAGGCCTTTCGGAATAAAGTCTTAGCTTGGCTTCACCAAAGGACCGGGCCAGGAGTGGTCAGATATACTGATGTGAAGTTTGTACGCAGACTGGAGATAAATGACTGGTGTTCCCAAGGGAAAAGAGACTGCGTGTTGGCAGGATGAGGGAGCACTCATTTTTCTTTCCATATTTTCTTAGTCTCCACTACATGGCTAAAGGGCCCTCAAATTTAAATCTTATAGTTAAGACTCTCTAAACTTTTTGCTTAGAAGGATCCTTCTTAGGTCTATTGATAGGCTTTGCCATATGTTATGTTTCGTTATGGTTATTTTCCTACGTTTTTAAGTGTTGTTTTGATGTAGCGCTCTGATGCCTGCAGGCTTTCAGTGCTATATAAACAAATAAATAAACAAACGTAAATCCAGCACTTCTCTACTTCCGTAGGAACTGCTGATTCGGCTGTGACACTAAGCATGTTAAAAACAATAGAGCTTTTGCTTTGCTTGCTATTACAGGGTTTGCAATGAAAGTTTCTTATCCACTCCTGGGGCAGTGAATAGAATGGTTGGGGGTTCGAGCCTATCCTGAGGGGGAAGAGACATACGTGACAAATGTGATAACCGAAAGCAAGAAAGGTGTTTATTATCAATGAAAGTCACCCTGATCTATTGCATCTCTGCAGTGGTCGCCAACCCTTTCCTAAAACCGGGATGGGGGACGGGGGACCTAATTCTGGGACCCTCCGAGCAAAACCCAGGACGTCTGGTCACCGTACTTCAAGGGAAATAACGTTCCAAAAGTACTTGGAGTGCATTGTGGGACTGGAGTAGGTTTCTGCACATGCCAAGAATCTGGAACGTAGCGATTTTACAAATACATTACTGGAGGCACAAGTATTACCAGCCAGGAGATTCATTGAAAGAGCTAACGTATTTGAAAGACAAATGTTTTATATCAGTTTTCAAACAACTTCAGAATCCATCGCTGGGGCCCTAAAATAACTATGCAGCACCTGCACATTCAGCGACGCTGCCGTCCAACTAGTTCACGACCAACTGAAAGTTCATTGCTAGGATCTCAAAGTTCAAGGGGATTTGTGGAACCCACAATGTGGTCAACACACTTTTAGATGTCTCCGAAACTGGCTTCACCATAATTCCTCAAGAAGTTGCATGTCTTATTTATTTATGTATTTAATTGATTTCTTAAGCGCTGGGGACAAAGGCCCTGAGGCATAGGAGCGCTGAACATGACAGACAACAAAGTACACAAAAGTGATAGGAAGTATCAGTTCTCTTCTCAGAAAAAGACCTTGCTTCCTCCAGACATAACTCCAGGCGGGTACATGGAACATAACATCAGCCTCACAGGGTACAGATGATGTCATCTCTGTTCAAAGAATGACCAGCCATGGGCAAAGTCTACACATCCAGAAAGGGGGCAGACATGCTAGGCTGGGAGAGTCAATGTTTACTTGACATTTGACTCCATGCACCAACGAACAAGTCCATACCGTAAACAGAAAAAACATGCCAACATCGTCTGAAAGTCCACCAGTGCTTGGACATGCAGACTAGACCTCACATTGCTGGTACAGGAAGTGCTTCACACCAACGTAGTCGAACCAGTGGAGGTCGCCCAATGGGCGAGTCCAGCGGTCCTTACCAGAAACTAAGAAGGGCAATGCCTTCCTTCTGCACGTCGATCCACGCAGCCTGAAGAACACCACAAATAACCAATCCGTACCCTCTTCCTAACATCAAAGATGAATCGAAGAATACTACTCTTCAAAGAGCTCAAGTATTTTGCAGATTTTGATTTAGAAATTTCATATCATTAAGTCAGCCTTCACCGGGACTCCAAAGGCAAAACTGCTGTTGTTTCATCGGAAGGCATTATAATTGTAATTGGTTATTTATAACGCGCTTAATACCCAGAGGTTTCTAAGCGCGGATCCGGGGACCGAACCTGTGTTACTTGTGTCGTCTTGCTTCCAAAGCGAGCATGTTGCCCCTGAGCTATCCTCCCGAGGCATGGTTCAGTACACATGAATGACTTTTTTTACCTTATGCTCTGCCACAACAGACTTCAAAAGACTCATCACGAGCTTCCTAGTCGACAAACCCCCAGTCATTTTTTTCAAGACAATATTCTAGTGAATGGTTCCTCGTAGTAAGCTCACAACTACATGCTTGCATGCATCCTTCAGAAAATTCAAGTCCGCTGCCTTACCATACGCATGAAAAAGTGGAAATTCGAACAGCTCAAGGAAGAGTATCTCAGATACACCATTTCTGAATCAAGAATACACAAAACGGAGACAATCGTAAATGCTGTGAAATCTATGCAAGTCCTTCTGCCGATATTTAGGGTTTGGCAAAGGATTCTACCGCTTCTGAATAACTATTCCCTACCTCTTCTAACACTATTTCTAACTTTGTTCCTGTATCTAACTCTGAAGTGGCTCTTCTGTGGGCCAAAGCTCACCCCACTGCTGCCCCCACTGATTCCATTCCTTTTCCGCTCATAACTAAAATCTACCCGCTCTTGTACCATGTCTTGTTTCTTTCTTTACACCTGTCTCTCCACTTCTACTTTTCCCTCTGCTTTCAAACACGCAATTATTATTCATATTCTAAAAAAACCTACAGCTAAACCCCTTCTTGTTTCAAACTTTTGTCCCATACCTCTCTTACCTTTTCTATCTAAGCTTCTCGAGCGTCTTTTTTACTCACAAATTTCAACGTTTCTGTCTGCTCTATCTCTTCTTCCCCCCACTCAGTCTGGCTTTCGTCTTCGTCACTCCACTGAAACAGCCCTGACCTGTGTGCTTAACTCTCTTCTTACAGCCTGCTATTCTAACCCTCTCCTGGTTCCATTCTTCTTGACGTAAATGCTGATTTTGACACTGTGTATCACTCTTTGCTTTTGGATTCTCTTTCTTCCTTTGGTCTTCGGGGTTCTGTTCTATCGTGGTTTTCTTCTTATTAATCCACTCGTACTTTTGCTGTCTCTTGGGGTGGCAACACTTCACCTTTTCCTCTTGATCACAGTGTTCCTCAAGGGTCAGTCCTGGGTCCTTTTCTATTTTCCCTATATACCTCACTTCGTGCTCATATAAGTTCTTCTTTCGGACTATCGCACCACTTCTCTGCTGATGATAATCAGCTCTTTCTATCCTTTTCGTCCTTTGCCACCAATATTCATCACACTCTCTCAACATGTCTTTCTGCCATCAAATCTTGGATGGCCTCGCATTTCCTTACTTTAAATGCCGGAAAGACTGAGGTCTTATTCTTTCCAGCTAACACTCTCCCTCCACATTCCCCTCCTCATTCTATTTCTTTTCCTCCCTCTATTCTATCTACCTCTCCCACTGCGCGTAACCTTGGTCTCCATTTCAATTCTAATCTTTCCTTTGCTCACCATACTTCTCTCACATCTCGTACCTGTCGCTTTCATCTCTACAATATTCGCAGAGTTCGCCCTTATCTCACCCTCCATGCTACAAAACTTCTCATTACTTCACAAATTTTCTATCGACTATTTTATTGTTCTGTCACGCTCTTTGGTCTTCCCTGTTCACGTCTCGCTCTACTTAAATCAATCTACCATTCCTCTATTCGTTCACTTTGTCTTCTTTCTTATCGGGACTCGATTTCTTCTTCTCTTGCCTCACTTGGCTGGCTGTCCTTCCATTCTCAACTTAAATTTAACTTTCTTTGTTTAGTTTTTAAATCTCCTTATGGGCTTGCCCCTGACTATCTTGCTTCTCTTCTCTCATTCTATACTCCCTCTCGCTCTCTCCGTTCTTCCGGCCTTTTTAGGCTAAATGTTCCCGGTCCCCCTTGTTCTCAATCCTGCTTCCTTTCCTTTCAACTCCTTGCTCATCTTCATTGGAATATGCTCCCCCTGTCTCTCCGTTCCATTTCCTTGAAACACTTGTGTATAGGCACGTTATAAATGCCATATCATATCATTACTTCTTACTCTTTGTTCCGGTGTTCCCTAAAAATTCACCTGCTTCAGTGTCCTTGATTGATTGTTACTGGTAGTATCTGAAAGTTGATTTGCACTGTTGATTTTTATGTACAGTTGATTTACCCTATGTAAAGCGCTTTGGACAAATGCGCTATATAAAGCACAATAAAAATACAAGATACAAGTGAAGCCTGGGGTTGGCAAATCATTAAAGCGAGTTCTTATGCTGTCAGTAAAAGAATTAAAGAGTGTGCTTTATGACAGCTTGTAAAGAAACGGCGTGTGTGTCCCCCCGGGTAAGAATTGACTGTATGAATGAATTTGGTATTTTATTGTACATAGGCAATTGTATTGTATTCTTATTGTATTCTTACCTGTATTGTCTTTTGATACTAAATATGTGTTTTTAATAATTGGTTTAAGTATGTGAGATTGTAAAAGTTATGTTAAGAACTATGTACAATTAAATGAAATAAATAAATAAATAAATAAAATACCTTAAAACAAGTTCTATCCAACAACGACCAACTTTGCTGCTTCATGAGGTTCACCGAATACTAAACTAATGCTGAGTTTGTGGACAATTTCCTGACTCAATCAGAAACTCTTATCTCACTACTAATATAACGGCACCTGGTACAAAAGGTTGACTCGTCGCCAAGAAGCGTTCCCCGCTATAATAACTGGCATCCTCTAAGTACCGAACCGACAACCATTTTGCCCAGATAGACCTATCCTCAGTGCCAGCATCTGTGGGTTAGGAACCACCGTAATGCAGTGAAACAAAGAGATACAGGAAGTTGTAGCCTTCACATGCATGTCACTTTCTACTTATGATAATAGTTACTCCATTATTGAATGGTGAATGTTAGACCTTTGCTTGGGCCCAGACATGTCAGACACTACATATGGGGCAGGAAATGTCCTTTCAGACGGATCCACTGACTCATATACTCAGGCTAGGAGTAATGGCAAAGATTACTTCACGGCTGGCCAAATTACAGGAGTTCTTGCTTTGAATTTAGTATGTTCTAGGATGGAAAAATGGGCAGGCTGGCTGTCTTTCCAGACTCCCTGAGCGGCGCACCTGAGTAGTATGGAAAAGAGCACGTCCAACAGTGCAGGGGCCACAGAACAAGATGCAGTCTCCAAAATGTCAGCCTCCATTTCTGGACAAGAATCAAAAGAATATACAGACGAAGACCTCATATGACAACACATGAAAGGGAACACAGAAATGTGGTGGGCTTCAGAAAAGAAACTGGCACGAGGGTTACAACCCAACTACACTCTGACAATGCCCCAAGACGATGGAACCTTCTCCCTGTCAGCATCAGACTTGCCCCCCACATTCCTACAATTCAGAAAAGAACTTAAGACCCACCTCTTCAAGGAATCTCTCATCCTCAACACGTAGGCCAACAAGTTGCACCGCACGGCATCAGAATTGTTAGACGCCGTCAGCCTCTGTTCTACCCACCACCCGGTACAGCTGTACCCCACCTCTGTACCCCTCTATATCATACCCCTGCTGTATATCTGTTCTGATGTTACCTCTGAAAAGTACTCCTGGGTGTATCTGTATTGTTTTACACCTCTGTAAAGCACGCAGTTGCTTCTCGAAGCTAGGCCCGCGCTTAATAAATATCATGATAATGATAATAAAAGATAGCCTTAGAAATCACCAAAGAAGACAACCTACTGTGCAGGAATGACAGGTTAATACCATCGGCATCCGTGAGCAGTGGCTGCTGTTGAATTGTTCAAGTGGAGTGGTGTAAATGCCTGGGCCTAATATGCAGGCGCAAGCAATAGCAGCGAGGGATACCAAAATAAACAAACAAGGGGTTCAGGGAGTTCACCCCCAGAGACATTTTATTTTAAAAAATGGGTTCACATTTGGCATTTTAAAGCACTTTCTGTGAAAAAAATGGGTAATAAGCCACGCAGTTTTAAAACAGTGTTGTATGGTAGCACATGAAAAAAAACAGGACTAGATGCATGTCACCAACAATGCACAGGACCATTTTCCAACACATTTTCACGATGCCTTTGCTCAGAACATATGCCAGTATATAACATATTTTCATGGTGGCTGTGCCCACACATGTCCACGCAGGCTGCATCTATTTATGCCAGTATTAGCACATAAGGAGTGCCAGCCAGTAAACAATGCAATGGCACACACAGAAAGCCTGCCCAGACAGGCTATACCAATAAAGGTAAACACACTCCTGTTTGATGCAAAGTACAAAAATGCCATGACACACAAAGAATATATGGCCACAGTGGAGCCACCAATATAAGTCAGGCTCTACACGCATTAACACTCATGTTTGCTTTACCCCTGTGGCCATGCAAAAAGTAGTAAATGCCATGCCACAGTAGGAAAGTAAATGAATACTGACACCATATGGCAGGCTAGACATGTAATAACACATATTGAATTTGCTTTAACCTTGATGCCAATTAAAAAATGCTATACCACAGTAAGAAGGTATATGGTGACTGGCACCATTAATGTTGTCCAGTCTAGTCACGTAATAAAAATTATGTTTGCTCTACCCTTGATGGCAAGTAAAAAATGCCATGCCACATTACCAAAGTAAATGTAGACTGGCACTACTTATGTAGGCCACTCTAGCCATGTAATAACACTTGTCAAGTTTGATTTACCCTTGATGCAAGCAAATATGATAATTAGTATTACATGGCTTGACTGTCTAGACACATAAGAACATTTATTGTGTCTGCTTTACCCTTGATATATTGTGCAATTACTGTGCATAAAGGGTAAAACAAGCATGATAGTGTTATTATATGGCTACACAGACAGTCTAGCCATGTAATAACGCTTATCATGTTTGCTTTGCTCTTGATAGAAAGTAATCAAGGTTTAATCAAACATGATCGGTATTATAACATGGATAGACCGAGCTACATTCAATGTAGTCAAGCCCTGTAATAACATTATTTGTTGCTTTACCCTTGATGCAAAGTAGCTATAATGTCGCTAGAGTGACCTCTTTTCATAGTAGACCAGTCTTGCCACATACTAACACTTCACTTATCATGTTTGCTTTATCCTTGCTGCACTGTCACATTGCAACAAGGGTAATGCAAAGAAAAGAATGACATGCCCCAAGCAACCACCACCCCTAAACTTAGGGGCCCCGCTGAGCAGATGGGGACTGACACACACACAAGCACACATCCAACACTTTCAGCCACGCATTAATTCACCATTCATACAACTCCTTGATGCACACATTCATAAAAACAAACACACAACCAACATGCACACATACATAGACATCACATAAACACTTACCTTACCTGCTCTCACCCTCCACAAAGGCCATGCTGCCATGGAGAACCGGATGACCCTCCTCTATGTAATGTGAACATGCTGACTGGCAAGTGAGGGCTTCTCTCCTGACAGTCAGCATGTCTACGCTGTTAGCACAATAATGAGGGGAGGTAGGACCCCACTGCCGCCACCCTATGTATATGTGTAATGGGGAAAGCTTGCCTACTCAAAGGCAAGCAGCACAGTCCCCTGTGCAAATATAATATAGAGGTAGACCGTGCTTGGGTGGGGGCCTCCACTCATGCGAGGGATGGATCCCTCCCACCACTATGTACAGGCAGGTCACCCCTGCCCCCAAGCACACCTTTAATTAACTTAGTGCATAGAGACCACCTTGGTATTACTGTAGTCCAGTGGGTTACAACTTTAGCTCTCCAGATGTTTCAGGCAACAACACCCATCAGACACCAGCACATGGAATGATGAGAGAACATGATAGTCATATTCCGAAACATCTGGAGAGCCACATGTTGCAGACCCCTGCTCTATCCAAATGCTGGTTGCGTTAAAATTACTGGTGGTCAGGCATGGACAGAGACATGAAATACCGCATTTCAGCATGTGCTGCATGCCCTGAAAGTGATAAATAACTCTTGAAGTGTACTCCTCCCATGGCAGCTGTGAAATGGACTGGTACCGGATCGCTTGAATACATGCCTCCCGACCAACAATATTCATTTCTGTGAACGGTTTACCCATACAAGCGTATAGAAGAAAATGTAGTCCAATCTATGACCACAGCTACTCCCAATGCTACACTGAGTGATTTCTTTCCACAGAAAAGGTTGCCCATGCACCATCATATCTGACAGTGGCATACAGTTCACTTCAAGGTACATGGTCTCCTATTTGCAGAACAACAGTATCTAGCATCTCAAGGCTGCTTTGTGCCAACCTCGTAGAAACAGGCAGGTGGAAAGAGCCAAAAGAATACTGAAGGCTACTTTACAACAAGTACAACCAGAACATGGTAACAGCCCTGAAGCAGTCCAGCGAGTCATAGCGGCACTCCGAGTGACCACCAACTCATCCATACTTTGTATACTCTTTAGAATGAAGACAGGCCACAAGGCCCACACCACCGTTAACCCTAACATGAATAAACACCAAGAACCCACCTTTGATTGTGTGGCCATTCCAGCCAGGAAGAAAAGAATCTTTCGAATTAAAATGAAACAAGCTGACATTTGCAACACATTAATTCCACCATACACACACGGATTTCTGAAGAGGACTGGGTTAAAAGCAAGTTTACACAGAAAGATAAACACGCAGCCAACAAGTACAGCACCACAGAAGAACCCACCAATAAGAGATATGCAGGAACACATCATTCTCAAGAAGATGACCTCAGGAGAGGATCATATCACATGGAGAAGGAGAAGCTCCCCCCAGCAAATCCGATGAAAAGAATCACCCGATGAGAAACAAGGCCGCGCCGCTAGGGTTAGACAATATTGCCTTCACACACCTCAGGAAACCTGCTCCTTCTCTGCGGTGGTCAACCTACCAATGGCCTCTCCTGTCAAAACTCGAGCGATGCATGGCACTTCCCACTCCCATTAAATAAAGCTTGTGGGTTCATATCCTATCCTCATCGCCAGTGTGACGTTTCATAACATGCCCCCCGGGTCCCCCTTGTCAGGCCTCGGCCTCCCGTCCTTTAAGGAATACGCAGGACACAGGTCTTGATCTTCGGGTTCCCGACACGCTCCGGCGAGCTCAGCACGCCCACTTTATTCTATGCCCATGCGAGACGACAAGCATCGCTGTCGCGCCCGCGTGACTTCGTCACACTCACCTCCACGCATTGGTCTCCTGCTCCTTTATTTCCAACTCCAGAGACTGAACCTTCTACACCACGTTGCATCGGTATAAAAAAAAGTGGTGGGAGGCCATCCATTTGTTTGTACCTTTGACTTGTGCCCTGATACTCCCCCTTCACAACAGCTGATTTAGGTGGAGAAATCTAGCAGGCCAAACTTGCCTCCTCAGTCATCAGGTGATCTCAGAGAACCCACTTCTCAAACCCTCCGAAAAAAACATGTGCTTGTAATACTTTACCGAGCTTGTCCCTGAGTCAAAGAACAGGATTATTTAGCTACCGCCATATTCAGGACACTTTTTATTAGTGCTACTCGGTCCCCTACCACCAGGACTGCCAACAACACCCCTCCTGCCCCTTTCAAGCCTTCACCTCCTCTGGTAGGACGTCTGTACCAAGGTCGTAGCTCATTGTGATTGTCAGACGAACCTCCCCTCGTCGGGCTCTTCGGTCCTGTAAAACTGGAAACCCAGAGTCCCCTGGTTTGAGGCCTCAGCGGCATTCTTCAAACAATCTTCCCGTGCATCTGTGCAACACTGATTGCTGGAGGGACGAGGATTCCCAGTGAATGTCCCCCAAGTCAGCCTAAGAGGTCCTGACTGCAGTTGCTTTCTCCACCTTTGCCATCCAACTCCACGTCAGGTAGCTCAGCAGGCTATGCTATCAATGCTCGGGCCCAAATTGATTTGCAACTCGTGGATTGAGGACAGGATCAACCTTTTCACCTTCTGCGACTACGCAAGACCCACTAGAGGTATCCCCACTGCCATAACGTAGTGCCAAAGTCAGGGTGTAGGACCATGCTTGGAAAAAAATCCTTTTCTCTGTTGTAGAGAGTGTAAACCCTATTTTGTTAGGGAGTTTTCTGCTTGTCACACTGAGGTCACCAAAGGTGTAGCCTCTGGACCTCAGTAACCATATCAGGTCTGTCCACCACATCACAGAATCTGGCCTGCAGTACACCGCGGGACCTTTAATAATCCTGCTCCCCTAGATTAATGTTTTGTTCCTCCAATGCACCCTTGTGTGCCACACAATGAATTTAGCATTGCTGCCATGCAATCACCCGGGAGGATGGCTCAGAGGCAACGCGCTCACCTTGGAAGCAGCACATCACGGTGCAACACAGGTTCGATCCCCGGGTCCGCGCTCAGAAAACTTTGAGTATTAAGCTCGATATAAATAACCAATCATATCATTATCCCTCGACTGCAAAGGGCGCAGGCGCTAATCCCTGCATGAGATTTTCATGCTGGTGTAAAAGTAACGGATCCATTGAAAATGCTGTTTGCGGAGTGGTATTTACATCTTTTACAGAATAGAGAGGAAAAGTAAAGAGTAACGGAGGTTTCGCTGCCTTTTTGTGTGAGCTAACGTTGGCGGACCCCTGCATGTAGTTAGAGCACTATACACAATGATACTGGTGCTGCCAGAAAAGGCAGCAAAATGCCCTGTAATGTGAAGGGGATCAGGAACAACTCACCGCATGGACCATACCATCAAACGTTTGGGTGCATTTTTATGGGTGACAGGCCCGCTCTAACCCTTTTTTATTCCCTCCTCTCCTGTACATCCCTAAAATTCCATTAAACCTATCCCAGTAGTACCCTGTAGCCACCTTGAAAAATCCTGCAAAAAAATCAGTAAAATTGTCCAAATAACCCGTTGCCCAAATGCCCACATGCAGTGAAACGGCCACCATGTAAAAGCAAGACGCAAAAGGCTTTGGGCCTCATTACGAGTTGGGCGGTATTCTGCCGGTAAATCCACCAGAATACCGCCCAACGGAATTACCATTACCACCACTTGGTCAAGCAGAAGTACTACCGGGTTACAAGTGGCGGTGGTGGAGTAAATCCCCATTGAACTCTATGGGAATATGGGACATTCTTGGTGGAATTTCTGCTGCAGTAATTCTTCCGATTTGGTGATTTTCAGCTGAAAGTGGGAGGATTCAACTCCAGCATGATGCTGGAGGTAAATCCCCACTCCAGGGCAATACTTGCAATTGATTTGTTGATTTTCAGCAGAAAGTGGGAGGATTTAACTTCAGCAGGTAGCCAGTATTTCCATCGAAAAAGCTTCCAACAAAACTTTTTAGATGGAAACTTGTCCATCGAGAAAATATGCATCGAATGCGTATATGTGTGGGTTAAGAGGTTAATTTTCGTTGGGGTGGGGTTTTAAGGTTAAAAAACAGAGGATTGGGGTGACCCCCCCAAAAACAATATACATAAAAATGCATTTGATGTAAACATTTTTGATGGATAATTTTCGATGCAAAAACCTTCGTTGGGAAGTTTTCGATGGAAAGACCATAAACCACTCCAGAATGAAGCTGGAGGTAAATACCACACTCCAGGGCCGTACTTGCAATTGTGGCAGAAATGACGTTACAGCCAATTTTTTTTCTTGCACCGCCATACTTGTTATGAGCCCCACGGCTTTTATGCTTTACTGCAATACAAGGCTTCATGGCATTCGATTACGTGAGGGTTGGTGCCCAGATGCGACGGACTATTCCTGACCCCGAGTGGACTTTCTAAGGCACCAGTGTGTCTTGTGAGCAAAGCTTTGGCTTCCCTGCACCCCAACTGACTCCAGGCCGAGGCAAGGTTTGCAGATTCGATACAGAGTAGCCGGCCGAGGACATTTGGCTAATTTCCAGCACTCTTTGTACTGCAAACCACTCCCAAGCCTCCCATTCCCATCAGATATACGTCTGGCTCGTTAACATAAATTAAAAACAAGCCACCCAGCACTTAAAATCTTTTACGGCGGAGTAATTAGTCTTGAGGCACACTTTGTTCAGCGCGTATCAATCATCTCAGGCGCACTTTGCATCCACTGGGGAACCGCAGGCTTTTCGAAAGCGTTGACCCCGGTCCTTCGGAACAGGTTCTCCAGTGAGTACCAGGACGCTAAGCACTTGGCCGGGCTGCTCCCCGGCTTTCGCATTGCCAGCGATTGTGTTTAGTCCTGCCAATTTGTATGATGTGTGATTCCCTAATTCATTTTTAGCTTTTTGTTCCTCGGCTATTGTACGGGTCCTCAAAGGCACGCCCTTTAAACGGGATACATAGTTTCCATCGCAGGTTTTTCCATCGAGGGAGAAATCGTCGAATTCTTTTCATCGAACGTTACCGCAAATCAGGGGCGTTGCTGGGGGGGGGCTAAGGGGGCTATAGCCCCTGATCTTTTGGTTGTAGCCCCGGATAGAATCTCAGGAGCTACAGCCAAAAGACTAGCTAGCCCCCAGTCCCAACAGTTCCGACATCAGCGTAGCCCCGGGTCTTTTCCAGACCTAGCAACTCCCCTGCAAAGATAGAGGTTGAGGTTTGGGGGGCTACAGGGGTCTCCCCCACAATACATTTGTGGGAAAACGGCCTACAAAAAAAGAAATCCTGAGGAAATCAGATAGAATACTTTAAATAAATAAAGGAGAAAAGTGATTACCATTATCCGGTTCCTAGTGATTGTTTCGAATGCCAAAGTTTTGAATGGCAACGTTTCGAAAAAAAATGCATCGAAAAAATGAATTTTTTTTACCCCTTAACACCCATTTTAGTAAAAAAAAAACTTTACCTACAAAAAAATTGAATTTTTTCGATGCATTTTTTAAAAAACTTTGGCATTCGTAACTATATATTCGAAGCAATGCCTGAATACCCCATTATCCTAGACATTTCAGCGGGGTAAATTAGGTTCATTTTTCATGCATGTGGGATTTCCACTCCACAAAGTGCTGCCTTACTTCCTAACATACAATCCTGTCTACGAGCTAAGGGAGGGGAAAGGGACTACTTGCAACAGTGAACATCTACGTATGCTGAACTGCTCTTCAGGGTCTCCAGCCAATCCCAGCCAGCGATGGGCAGGAGCACACCCCATGCCAGCCCCTTCAGGGGCCCTACGGACAGAGTGGCATTCTGCACCCTCTGCAGTCCCACCCAGCAGTGCAGAGTAACATCTGTGCTTCTCTATGCCAGCTGATTCGATGGAACACCAGGCATTCTGCTCCCGCGGAAGGTATCCAGTGATTTTATTGCGCCAAAAAATGGAGCTGCAAAAAATACTGCTGCCAAAAAATACCGCCGCAAAAAAATACTGCCACAAAAAAATACTGCCGGAAAAAAATACCTTATTTTGTTTTACATTTTTTGGCACCATATATGTGGGGGTTGCGTTAGGGTAGTAATTTATTTAATGGGGAGAATGGGAGTGGGCGGCTGCGGGTGTCTCCCTTACATTTAAAATGCAAAAGAAAAGTAAAAAAAAAGAACATCAGTATTTTCAGTATTTTTTGGCGCAGTATTTTTAGCTGCGGTAAAATCACATAGACCCCCCCCCCCGTATCGCTATTGTGTCCGGTTGGAAGGTGACTTTATAGAGTGGTATAGTGCTGTGTTGGTCCTGATTTGGAGCAAATCGAGCACTACAACCTAGCCCATCCCTTCTCATTATTTGCAACGCAAGGCTTGGGTGAAATTGGATTTTTAAAAACCCGTAGGATGTGCAGCAGTTTTATTCGTATTTTGTGGCTTTAAAAGCACAATCTTTCACAGAAGCGGTATCTTGGCGCTACCTGTTGTGCAGTGAGTTTGGGACATTTTTGGAGGCAGCAAAAAGCCATGTCTTCAGTTTTGTCTTAACAGAAATGGTTGTGTTAATTTCACAGAGGCAGGGGTCCTCTACTGGAACACATAAACTTCAGATCCCAAGTTCTGTTGCTACCTCATTCCTCCCATGTCGCTCTCACTGCCCCACTTCTACCCCAGGTGACTCTCTGTGCCCCTGTTCCACCCTCTGTTGGTTTCATTACACCTTGTTCTGCCCCTCGTGGCACTTACTATCCCAGCACTGATGCATGTTCTATTCACTGCCCCAGTTCTGCCCCAATGCCACTGACTTCCCAAGCTATGCACCATGTCACTCTCACTGCCCCACTTTCACCCCAGGTGACTCTCTGTGCCCCTGTTCTACCCTCAGTTGGTTTTGCTACCCTAGTTCTGCCCTTAGCGGCTTTTACTATCCCAGCATTGATCCATCTTTTATCACTGCCCCAGTTCTGCCCCAATGTCACTGACTGCCCAAATTATGCACCAAGTCACTCTCACTGCCCCGGTTCTGCCCCAGGTGACTCTCTGTGCCCCTGTTCTACCCTCTGTTGGTTTTGCTACCCTAGTTCTGCCCCTAGCGGCTTTTACTATCCCAGCATTGATCCATCTTCTATTCACTGCCCCAGTTCTGCCCCAATGCCACTGACTGCCCGAGCTATGCACCATGTCACCCTCACTGCCCCACTTCCCCCCCAGGTGACTCTCTGTGCCCTTGTTCTGTCCCTGGTGGCATTTACTATCCCAGAACTGATCCATGTTCTATTCACTGCCCCAGTTCTGTCCCAATGCCACTGACTGCCCGAGCTATGCACCATGTCACCCTCAGTGCCCCGGTTCTGCCTCAATCAGTGATGTATTTACATTAAGTCCAACTAGGCCCAGGCCTAGGGTGGCAGATTGTCTCTGGAAACATTTATAGAGCTGTTTATTTCATTTTACTTGCCATTTTTTTTCTTGGAACCGGCTGATCCACAACCAAGCGTGAGTGCTTTCAAGCTGTTAGCAGGCATTGCACTCTGACTGCTTAAGACTTTTCTGGCCAAACGTGTATATATGCTTGATATTTACAAAAGCTGTATTGTTGAAGTAACTTTTGTTAAAAAAGAAAAGAAAAAAAGTAAAGAAAATGTGTACCAAACCCAGCATGGATTAGGTATTTAGTAATTCAGTCATACTATTCTCACATACATATATGACAGATATAAACCTCTTTGGTCATTCTAATGTTCCCAGAATGCTCCTTTAAATGCAAAACAACCAGAACCTCATTGGTTTTATTGGTATCACTCCCCATTGTCATTGGCGTGTGTGCTAATCAACACACACAATCACTTTTATATTCAAATACACATTTATTTATTTCATTTATTTATGTTGACACTTATTGAGCGCACCAAGCCCTGAGGCATCTAGGCGCTGGATTTTCTTTGAAGGTACATACAGTATGATGACTTCTCACATAATGGTTAATGTTACAGTTCAATTTGGCGGTACAATATAAACAGTCTGGCATACAAAGCAGGGATAACTTAGTTCAGTTACGAAGGGAGACATATACATGTGGAGGATCGGGAACCATAAATATACAGACAGGTAGAGGCGAGGTTGAGGTTATTTAGTCTGATCTCGTGTAAATAACCATGTTTTCAAACTTATTCGGGAGGCCCAGAAGGAGGATTTGGCTCTTAATGAAGGAGGTAGTGCGTTCCAATGTTTAGCCCCAACCACTGGGAAGCTGTTTCCCCCTGCTTTCTGTAATTTGTATTTAGGGATAATGAGTAGGTGAGTGTAAGCTACATGGGTAGGTCTTAGATTTGCTCTTAGCACATTTGTTGGACAAGTACTTGGGTGCTGAATTCGATAAGCATTTGTGTGTCAGGGAGAGGCTTTTGAACAGGATCCTATTATGGACCAGCAGCCAATGGGCTTTCCTTCTTGCCTCGCTGATGTGGTTGTTTTTGGGACGTTGAATGCTGCTCTGGGGGCGTTATTTTGGATCACCTGTAGTTTTTTTATAATACCTCTGCTGGTACCAGTATAGAAGGCATTACAGTAGTCTAGTCTGGATAAAATGAGGGCTCTAGCCAAGGTGACGCAGCTGACTAAGGACAGGAATGGTCTACAGGTGTTGATGAGCTTGGAGATGTAAGCTGCTGCTGTCGTGGTTGCATTGACTTGTCTTGTTAGGGTGAGAGCAGAATCAGGTTAAATGCCCAAGGTTTTTACTTCGAAACATTGATGGTAATGCCATCAATTATGAAGGATTTGAAGGCGTTGTCAAGTTTGTTTAGGCGGTGTTGTGAGCCGATGAGGAGAGGCTCTGTCTTTTCATCGTTCAGGCAAAGGCCATGTTGGGCCATCCACGCCTGGATCATTTGGTAAATTTCATTCAACTATTTAGTGTCAAGCATGTGAGTGCCGGTTATGGGTATGAGGATTTGGGTGTCATCTGTGTAGTTCGTGTAGGTGACACCCAAGTCCTGAAGAAGGTCGATTGAAGTAGGGCACTTTTGTCTACGAAAGCTTTGTGTATGTCTGTGCACCAAGTGATGTTTTGAAGACATGATTTTTGAGGTGGCACGGGTGACTCGAGCTCGCCTAGTATAGTGAATAATTCTTTAGTGTCAGAGTTGGCTTTAGTGATTCTTTCGTTGTAAGTGGTGCTTTCAGTTTGGATCATGGCATTTTTGTAGTTTTTTGATGCGCTAGTGAAGAAGTCTTTGTCAGAAGCGGTGGGGGATTTTTTCCAATTGGTTTCCGCTGTTCTCTTAGTGCCTCGTAGGGTTTTTAGGGCGGGGGTGTACAGTGAGTTTAGATGAACAAGTGCTTTGGCTTTGCGCAAACTCAGTGGTGCTGCTGTGTCAATGGCTGTGAGAAAGGTTTGATTGAATAGCTCCACCAACGTGGATGGGTCGTTACTTGTGTAGTTTTGATGTTCTGTGATAGGGAACATCAAGGGAAGTAATTTCTCTGGTGTAATATTTCTGGATAAGGCTTCTGGGGCATGGGAGGGAGGTATGTCTTTGGTCTTGTTTTTAGGTATGGCAATTGAAATGAGATGGTGGTCGGACCATGGACAAGGTGAGTTAGTGAGAATCTTGGTATTGCAGTTGAGATCTGCCAGCCAGTCGAGTATTGGACCTTTATTATGAGAAGGGTTGGTGATACGGTGTGTGAAACTGAGCGCTTTGATTGTGTTGGCGAGGGTAGAGGCATTGTCATTGTTTGGGTCATTGAGACCCACATTTAGATCACCCATCAGGATGATTTGGGAGGACGGCTTGGTGTTGACTGGTAGGAGTTGGGCGACATCTTCATCGAACTGGACCTGGAGGTCTGTATGTGATGTGGAGGGTCAAGGAGCTTGAATGAGTTAAGGGTATTTTAATGAAAAGTAACTTTTTATACCAGTGCAAAAACGAGGGTTATCCCTCCAGAAAAGTAAAGGTTAAAAATGATACATCATTTTACAAAATTAAATGCACGCCTGTGCTTAGGTCAAGCACAGAGATCCCACAGGTGGGCACCAAAATGAAGTGCAGAATCAGGCACTACTTTCTCCTCCCCAGCCCCACATTTCTGAGGCCAATAGTGCAAACGTGAATTAGATTGTACAGAAGTTAAAATGGCAAATGGTAAATAAAATGTCCAAGTACATCCAGAAGCCTGTCAGATGATATCCAAAGCCATAGGATGATGAGAGACAAAACAATGGTGTACTATAGGTACACACTGTTTCACAGCTGTAAAGAAGAAAGGTCTGAGGTGTCCTGTCAAGATATCCATTCAACCATCTTTACAGAAGCTTCCCAGTACTAAGCAGACAAATGGCATCCCTGCGGGGTTTATCATGTGTCTTTGATGCCATTCAGCTGCACTCTCAGTACCAGCAGTAGAACTGCAAAGTATGCAAAGTATGCCCCACAATGCATAACAGTTACGTGCATAAGTAGCCTTTACATTAACTAGATTTTAAACAGAAGGGGCCTCATTACGACCCTGGCGGAAGACCATGCTGCTGTTAGCACCATGGTCCATCCCGGTAAGTTACCGACTCCGCCATGGAGAAAGGGGGAATTACCACCCCATTACAAGTTTGGCGGGGCGCTAATTCCCCCTTCCTCCATGGCCCTTCCCCATTCCCATGTTTGCCCCATAGGGCTCAATGGGAATGGGGAAGGCACTAAGAACGGTGCCGCAAATTGCAGCACTGTAATTAGCACCAAGGTCCCTTTGCGGGTCCCTACTTTAACGGCTGGTCTATACCAGCCGTTAAGGTCGGGTCCCGCAAAGGGAACTCGTAATTAGGTGCTAACAGGTTAACGGCGCCGCAGCCTTTTACGGCGCCGTTAACCCATTAGCGCCTGTGTCGTAATGAGGCCCAAGGTAAGACTTTTCCTGTAAAACAGTTCCTCAAACACCAGGAAATCTAAATCCATAAACCACAAATCTCAAAATGTTGTTTTGTATTGTACAGTCTAACCAACTCTGAGTTAACACAACTTTTAAATTACCACAAATGCAAGATGGCAAGGGGCTTACCCTAAACCACACAAACACACAAAGGTAATGTTGTGCTGCAAAGCCCGACCCATTACTCAGTTCCACCTGTAGCAATGATGTCAAAAGTATCTACCACTTAATTTGTTATAAAAACTGGCTGCACCGCACAGCTACGAGGAATGCTGTTGTTTCCCACCCATGAAAGTTCAGGGTCAGCCTTATCCATTACTCCACCGTGAGAATGCACAGCCAAAGGTTCCAAGCATCTTCTGCAACTGCCTTTACTCCACTTAGGTGTGTATGCCCACGTAGTTTACGCCATGGTGGTAAAGTCACGGCCCACGCAGAACTTACACATTTCACTTGTGATTTTGCCATCTATTAACGGCGCTCCGCCCAAGGGACTGGAGGTACATGGGCTACGGCAGGTGGTAACTTGCCCTATCTCTTTTATGCCCCTTTCTGTAACCATGAGGAGGTTTAGTTATTTTTTAATAAACATTTTTCAGTAAACATTATTTAAGATGCACTTGAAGCATTTGCATGTATTTCATCTCTGGGCAGTAGAAACATCAAAACACTCTTTCAACTACCATAACAAAGGTAACCGTCTTGATTTGGGATTAGAAATCCCATCAGCCTTACAAATGTCCTTGTGTTGTTATGGAGCAAAAATAGGACAAGATAGTGGTGAAAGGGTCTAGATTGGCCTTGGCAGACAAGGTTTGTTGAAGGGATGGAATCTGGTGAAGGTGCAGAATCTAGCAACGGTGGAGTGAAGTTCGGGAAGGGGGTGCATGCAGTTAGTTGGGCCTAGGGCAGCAGAAATCCTAAATACGCCACTGGCCCCAATGTCGCTGACTGCCCAAGCTATGCACAACGTCACTCTCACTGCTCTGGTTCTGCCTCCGGCCACTCTCTGTGTCCATGTTCTACCCTCTGTTGGTTTTGCTACTCTAGTTCTAACCCTGGTGGCTTTTACTACTCCAGCACTGTTCCATCTTCTATTCACTGCCCCAATGTCATTGACTGCCCAAGCTATGCACCATGTCACTCTCACTGCCCCGGTTCTGCCTCCGGCGACTCTCTGTGTACCTCCTCTACACGCTGTTGGTTTTGCTACCCTAGTTCTGCCCCTAGCGGCTTTTACTATCCCAGCACTGATGCATGGTCTATTCACTGCCCCAGTTCTACGCCAATGTCAATGACTGCCCAAGCTATGCACCATGTCACTCTCACGGCCTGGTTCTGCCCCAGGTGACTCTCTGTGCCCCTCTACTACCCTATGAGGCGCTCACTATCCCAGTTCTGCTGCATGGGCTACTTACTGCCCCGGTTACAGGCTTGCATGCTCTGCAACCCAGCAGTGGCAGCCTGTCCATTGTGAGAGGGCGCCACCCCATCGCCCATTTTGGATGCGCTGCCACTGTGCTCAGGCCAATCAGTGCCGGTAGAAAGTTCAATCCATTTAGAGGGCCAGAACGTTCTATCAACACTGATTGGTTGGAAATACAAAGGTTTTTGACCAATCGAGTATTTAAAAAGGGATCCAAGTGATTACTGCGCTTTTTTGTTACTGCCGAAAATGTCGATTTTTTTTCTTCGAATTGTTACCAGTTTCCTTGCCAATAAAAGCTGGACCCCCCACAGGATCCCCCCCCCACTCCGCCCCCGTACATCCCACATGCCTATTTAATAACCCTTAACCAACTTATCATCTATACTTGTGAACAAAGTACAACAATCCGACCCAAAAACCCTACACTTTCGACATTTTCGTCCAGTCCCTGCAGAGAGTGCAGTCGGTTCCTCTTGATTTCTGCCACTTTCCTCGCCTGCTTGCTCAAGGCAAGCCAGTAAGAGCAGTGCAAATCATGTTCCAGTACTTGTCTAAATGCTTCCCTCAGCTCGACCGTCTACAAACCCATCCAGTCCAGGACACGAATCCGGGCCTTTCATAGGTAGCTCCCCCCGTTCTGCAAACGGTTCAGTCCTTTCTAGAGAAGCTCTTTCTTGCCCACCCTCCTGCGAGGGACTGTTCCAATTCCTTCATTGGCAGCTCTGGTTTTTTCTTGGCCTGTTTGAGCAGCAATATCGAGAACGCTATCTTTACGCATTCGCTTGGATTTTCCGATATTTGTATTTATTTTTATTTATTTATTTATTATTGAATATAGCTGAATTTATATCAACTTTTTAAATTTTTTTACATAAAAAAATTCATAAACAGTCAATAACAATGAAAAATACATCAAATTCGCAATAGAAAATAATCAGCCAGTTAAATTCATGAATTGAGAAAAATTAGTAAAATGTTGGTAAAATATTTCATGATATGATAAAATATCTACAGACAAGTTCATCATTGTAAAACAGATAGTGTAGCACCAAATTCATTCCATGTTCAAAGCCTTTAAAAAATTAACAGTGGCAATTCTTATGCTCATACATTCGGTTGCTGCCAAGGCGGCCCAAAATACGCAAAATGATTCACAAAATGAACACTTCTCATGCTCATGAGGGCCGGGCAGTCCAATATTATATGTTGCAGAGTTTCGACAATAGCTGCATTTTTACAAAATCTGCACCAGTTGATATCTGGGGAAATTTGCTTCCTTCTTGTTTTAACCTCACGAGTGGGCCAGATGTTGAGTCGCAATCGTAAGGTAGCAGATCTAATAGCAGCAGATGGAGCCAAACATAAATAGGATGCAGTTTCTCTGTATCGTTTAGGGCCAAATATTGCAGAATCAAAGTCTTTGTAAGTTAAGCATTGGGCTCTAGTGTCAATCCAGTCCATCATATACACTTTCTTCTCTGCTTGTTCCGGATGGAACACAAGAAGATCAAGTGATATATCGGCGTTCACCATAATCCTCAAAATACTTGTGGACCAATTTTTAGGAAAAGTTTCTGATGATTTAAGTAGATAACTGGAAATAGAGGATAGTGTAGAGTTGTCACATGTGGATAGCAAGCATTTACGAAATAAGGCACATAGTCGCCAATTGTGAAGGGCCAATAAGGATATTAAGCCTAGTTCATAGCGCAGCAACGCACCAGGAACACATTGTGGTAGATGTAAAATTGCTTGCCAGAACTTGGCTTCTAATAAATTTAGAAAACCTATAGGAATGATTTGCGTTTCAAGACCATAAAGAATAGTTGCTACAACATTCTGGTTCCAGTAAGTAATGGCAGCCTTGATCGAAAACGTACCATATTTTGAAACAATCAAGCGTGTTTGACAAATTGCCATAGTTAACTTCTGTTTGATTTTGTTCAGGTGCGACTCTAGTGCAGGACAGCCATCAAAAATGAGACCCAAATAAACATAATTTGGAACCATCTTCATGGGGATGCCCTCAATTTGCCAATTTAACAAATGCTTGTGTAGACCTTTAGGAACAAACGTGACAATCTGTGTTTTACCAGTGTTTACTATCAGTTCATTTTCTTTAAAGTAATGGCAAAGAGCTGACAGAAGGTTACGTAAGCCACTAGGTGTTTTTGATACTAAGACAAGATCGTCAGCATACCACAAGGCACAAATTTTCAACCCATTTAGTTTGGGTGCATCAGTTATGATTTTATCAAAGATCCAGCGCACATCATTAATGAAGAAATTAAACAAGGCTGACGCTAGAATGCACCCCTGTTTTAACCCTCTAGATGTGCAAATTGAGGAAGATAAGAGGCCCTCAGCGTTTAGTCTTATGTAGACCTTAGTTTTTGAGTGGAGAGCGTAAATGATATCAACAAGAGTGGAGGGACATCCCGCCCAGATTAGTTTATCTGTGAGTTTCAGTCTTGAAACCGAATCAAAGGCGGAGTGAAGATCCACAAATGCAAAATATCTAGGTTGTCTCTTATTCTGTGCTTGTTGTCTTATGGCATTTAAGGTAATTAAATTGACACCAGTGCCCAAGCCAGCCACAAAACCTGTTTGGGCTGGATCTCGTTGACTAGCCAATATTGACCAGTCATTAAAGTCTCTAAGCACCAACCTAGAGAATAATTTTCCTGGAGCATCCAGTATTGCTATTGGACGATAACTCTTAGCATTCATACGATCACCTTTTTTGTAAACCGGAATAATCACAGATGAACGCCATGACTCTGGAATGGTTTTAGTTTGCAAGATGTGGTGAAAAGCATTATTCAAGATTAACGCCCATTCTTTTATATGCTGTTTGAACATCCATTTCGTAAGCCCATCGAGGCCTGCCGCTCTTGACGAGGATGATGACTTAATGAAGTTCTGAATGATATGTTGTGTACAACGCAAGCTCCAACATTTCACAGAGCTGCTGTTGTAGTTATAATGACTCATTTTAGAATAATCATACAGTGATCTAGAATGAGTGACCCACACAGATTCAGATACTCCATTGAGTTGCAAATGGATTTGGGGAGCTGTATTGCATTTATTCAGTAGTTCCCAAACTATTGCGGAGTTTTTATTATAACAAGCTGCAAGAAAATTTTCACCATCTATTTGATACAATGCAGCTTTTCTTGACCGGACCCAGCGGCGGTATCTTGCTTTAGCAATATTGACGGCTTTGATCTGGGCATTCATGGGTAGTTTTCGAAGATTTCTAATTTCTTTTCTGTAAGCTTTTTTTCTCTCACAGAGAGCTAGATCAAACCCATGAACATGTCTCTTAGATGGATTTTTAGGAACAGGAAGTAGATTTGCAAAGGAGTTCAGAACGTCTATATAAGAGTCGGCCTTGAGTAGCTTTTGGTTGGTCAAAGTGGCATCATTCAGTGCTAAAAGTTTATCAGTTGACCATTTAAAGCGATTTCTGGCATTGTTGACTAATAAGGTCTGTTTGTACCAACGGGCAGGTTTAAGGTGATTTTCAATTCGGACCGACCAAAATAATGCCAGGAGATGGTGATCACTAGCTGTCTGTTTTACAACGATATTTTTCACTGTCCCATGAAGTGAGATTTCCGTTGTAATCTTCAGTGCTGCAGCCTCTGGAGGCGAGAAGCCTGATTTATAAATAATTATAATATAACATTTAGTGGAGCCCAGGACTCAAGGCCTACTTGAACACTGTGATTACGCAGGCAAGGAGGGTCACAACTGGCAGAATTGGGCTACTCTGGTCTTTTTTTTTTCCACATTTCATTGCCAACCTGAAAAAAGTGCCTGTTGGGACATGTGTGTATAGGCGCGTTATATATCATATCATATCCTATCACGCAGTAGACATCATGCTCAATGCTTACAGAGAGTATCTGTGCAGGGTGAACTGCATACATGATGATGCCAACCTTCTCTATTGCATTTGGAAGACAATGTTCAAATCCTGGTTTAACTTTGCATTCTGGGACTTGCAGTCCTGGATTTATGATGGATAAATCCATGACTACAAGTCCCTGAATGCAAAATTAAATAAAATACTGGGCTAGTGTCTCCTGAAAGGAATGGGTAATGTTAGCAACCATGAAACTGGGAACCTAAAGTTGCTCTGGAAATGTCCCCATATTACTCTTTGCAAGCAAGCACAACCAGCAAGACCAACCCTCGTTTGAGGGGGTTCTCCAAATAACATTTGGGGGAAAAAAGCAAGTAGTGACTTTTAAAGCACATTTCTCCCTATATAGGGATTAACAAGTACAACACCCGGCATGAAACATTTGTTAAGAGTTCGGAATAACACACCAAAAGATGTATAACACATTCTTTGCTTCAAAGTGATGAGGGCAATGAGGCGCGATGGAGGGAAGGGGGTTGAATGAGTGGAAGAGATTGTAGGAGAAGAAGGAACCTGGATTTCTTACACAAAAGAGGCCCATGGCACAGAAACTAGACAATTCACTCAAAGAGGCCCACGGTGCAGAGACCTAGACTACTCCCACAAAGAGGCCCGTGGTGCAGAGACCTAGACTGCTCCCACAAAGAGGCCCATGGTGCAGAGACCTAGACCACTCCCACAAAGAGGCCGGTGGTGCAGAGACCTAGACCACTCCCACAAAGAGGCCTGTGGTGCAAGAGACCTAGACCACTCCCACAAAGAGGCCCGTGGGTTAGAGACCTAAACTACTCCCACAAAGAGGCCCGTGGTGCAGAGACCTAGACTGCTCCCACAAAGAGGCCCATGGTGCAGAGACCTAGACTACTCACACAAAGAGGCCCACGGTGCAGAGTGCTAGACTTCTCCCACAAAGAGGCCCACGGTGCAGAGACCTAGACTACTCCCACAAAGAGGCCCGTGGTGCAGAGACCTAGACTGCTCCCACAAAGAGGCCCACGGTGCAGAGACCTAGACTACTCACACAAAGAGGCCCACGGTGCAGAGACCTAGACTACTCCCACAAAGAGGCCCGTGGTGCTTAGACCTAGACTACTCCCACAAAGAGACCCATGGTGCAGAGACCTAGACTACTCACACAAAGAGGCCCACGGTGCAGAGACCTAGACTTCTCCCACAAAGAGGCCCGTTGTGCAGAGACCTAGACTACTCCCACAAAGAGGCCCGTGGTGCAGAGACCCTGACTGCTCCCACAAAGAGGCCCATGGTGCAGAGACCTAGACTACTCACACAAAGAGGCCCACGGTGCTGAGACCTAGACTACTCCCACAAAGAGACCCGTGGTGCAGAGACCAGACTACTCCCACAAAGAGGCCCATGATGCAGAGACCTAGACTGCTTCCACAAAGAGGTCCATGGTGGAGAGACCGAGACTGCACCTGCAAAGAGGCCCATGGTGCATAAAACTAGACTGCTCCCACAAAAAGGCCCATGGTGCAGAGACCTAGACTGCTCCCACAAAGAGGCCCATGGTGCAGAGACCTAGTCTGCTCCCACAAAGAGGTCTATGGTGGAGAGACCTAGACTTCTCCCACAAAGAGGCCCATGGTGGAGAGACCTAGACTACTCCCGCAAACCAGCCCATGGTGCAGAGATATAGGGCCTCATTACGACCCAGGCGGTAAGGGGTTTACGGCAGCGTAAAGAGCGCCGACCCTTACTGCCTGATTACGAGGTCCCTTAGCGCCATGGAGGTTTTAACACCTGCTTTTAGCAGGTGTTAAAATCCATGGCGCTAAGGGACCATGGAGTTAATTACGCCACCGTAATTTACGGTGGCGTAATTAACGCCTTCCCCACTCCCATTATGCCCTATGGGGCAAAAATGGGAATGGGGAAGGGTAAATGGGGATTGGGGACTTACCGCCCCGCCAAGGTCGGAATGGGGCGGTAAGTCCGCCAACCACCATGGCGTAAACGTAGTTTACGCCATGGTGGTAAAGTCACGGCCCAGGCGGTAACTTACCGCCTGGGTCGTAATGAGGCCCATAGACTTCTCCCACAAGGAGGCCCATGGTGGAGAGACCTAGACTACTCCCACAAAGAAGCCCATGGTGGAGAGACCTAGACTACTCCCACAAAGAAGCCCGTGGTGCAGAGACATAGACTTCTCCCACAAGGAGGCCCATGGTGGAGAGACCTAGACTTCTCCCACAAAGAGGACCACAGTGCAGAGACCTGGACTGCTCCCACAAAGAGGCCCATGGTGGAGAGACCGTGACTACTCCCACAAGTTGGCCCATGGTGCAGAGACCTAGACTGCTCCCACAAAAAAGCCCGTGGGGCAGAGACCTAGACTACCCCCACAAGTCGGCCCATGGTGCAGAGACCTAGACTGCTCCCACAAAGAAGCCCATGGAGCAGAGACCTAGACTACTCCCACAAAGAAGCCTATGGAGCAGAGACCTAGCCTACTCCCACAAGTCGGCCCATGGTGCAGAGACCTAGACTGCTCCCACAAAGAAGCTCGTGGTGCAGAGACCTAGACTACTCCCACAAGGAGGCCCATGGTGCAGAGACCTAGACTACTTCCACAAAGAGGTCCATGGTGGAGAGACCGAGACTGCTCCTGCAAAGAGGCCCATGGTGCAGAGACCTAGACTACTCCCACAAAGAGGACCACGGTGCAGAGACCTAGACTTCTCCTACAAAGAAGCCCGTGGTGGAGAGACCTAGACTGCTCCCACAAAGAAGCCCGTGGTGCAGAGACATAGACTTCTCCCACAAGGAGGCCCATGGTGGAGAGACCTAGACTTCTCCCACAAAGAGGACCACAGTGCAGAGACCTGGACTGATCCCACAAAGAGGCCCATGGTAGTGCAGAGACCTGGACTGCTCCCACAAAGAGGCCCATGGTGGAGAGACCTTGACTACTCCCACAAGTTGGCCCATGGTGCAGAGACCTAGACTGCTCCCACAAAGAAGCCCGTGGGGCAGAGACCTAGACTACTCCCACAAGTCGGCCCATGGTGCAGAGACCTAGACTGCTCCCAAAAAGAAGCTCATGGTGCAGAGACCTAGGCTACTCCCACAAGGAGGCCCATGGTGCAGAGACCTAGACTACTTCCACAAAGAGGTCCATGGTGGAGAGACCGAGACTGCTCCTGCAAAGAGGCCCATGATGCAGAGACCTAGACTACTCCCACAAAGAGGACCACGGTGTAGAGACCTAGACTTCTCCCACAAAGAAGCCCGTGGTGCAGAGACATAGACTACTCACACAAAGAGGCCCATGGTGCAGAGACCTAGACAACTCACACAAATAGGCCCATGGTGCAGAGACCTAGACTTCTCCCACAAAGAAGCCCGTGGTGCAGAGACATAGACTACTCACACAAAGAGGCCCATGGTGCAGAGACCTAGACAACTCACACAAATAGGCCCATGGTGCAGAGACCTAGACTTCTCCCACAAAGAAGCCCGTGGTGCAGAGACATAGACTACTCACACAAAGAGCCCCATGGTGCATAAAACTAGACTGCTCCCACAAAGAGGTCCATGGTGCAGAGACCGAGACTGCTCCCGCAAAGAGGCCCATGGTACATAAAACTAGACTGCTCCCACAAAGAGGTCCATGGTGCAGAGACCGAGACTGCTCCCGCAAAGAGGCCCATGGTACATAAAACTAGACTGCTCCCACAAAGAGGTCCATGGTGCAGAGACCTAGACTGCTCCCACAAAGAGGCCCATGGTGCAGAGACCTAGACTGCTTTCACAAAGAGGCCCATGGTGCAGAGATCTAGACTGCTCCCACAAAGAGGCCCATGGTGCAGAGACCTAGACTACTCGCACAAAGAGGCCCATGGTACAGAGACCTAGACTGCTCCCACAAAGAGGCCCACGGTGCAGAGACCTAGACTGCTCCCACAAAGAGGCTGATTGTGCAGATAGCTAGACTGCTCCCACAAAGAGGCCCATGGTGCAGAGACCAGACTACTCGCACAAAGAGGCCCACGGTGAAGAGACCTAGACTGCGCCCACAAAGAGGCCCATGGCACAGAAACCAGACAATTCACACAAAGAGGCCCATGGTGCAGAGACCTAGACTGCTCCCACAAAGAGGCCCATGGTGCAGAGACCTAGACTGCTCCCAAAAGAGGCCCATGGTGCAGAGACCTAGACTTCTCCCACAAAGAGGTCCATGGTGCAGAGACAGAGACTGCTCCCACAAAGAGGTCCATGGTGCAGAGACCTAGACTGCTCCCACAAGGAGGCCCATGTCACAGAAACTAGACAATTCACACAAAGAGGCCCATGTTGCAGAGACCAGACTACTTACACAAAGAGTCCCATGGTGCAGAGACCTAGACTGCTCCCACAAAGAGGCCCAAGGTGCAGAGACCGAGACTGCTCCCGCAAAAAAGCCCATGATGCAGAGACCTAGACTGCTTCCACAAAGAGGCCCATGATGCAGAGACCTAGACTGCTCACGCAAAGAAGCCCGTGGTGCCGAGACCTAGACTGCTCCCACAAAGAGGCCCATGGTGCAGAGACCTAGACTACTCACACAAAGATGCCCACAGTGCAGAGACCTAGACCTCTCCCACAGAGAGACCCATGGTGCAGAGACCAGACTACTCACACAAAGAGGCCCATGGTGCAGAGACCTAGACTTTTCACACAAAGAGGCCCATGGTGCAGAGACCTAGACTACTCCCACAAAGAGGCCCATGGTGCAGAGACCTAGACTTCTCCCACAAAGAGGTCCATGGTGCAGAGACCGAGACTGCTCCCGCAAAGAGGCCCATGGTACATAAAACTAGACTGCTCCCACAAAGAGGTCCATGGTGCAGAGACCGAGACTGCTCCCGCAAAGAGGCCCATGGTACATAAAACTAGACTGCTCCCACAAAGAGGCCCATGGTGCAGAGACCTAGACTACTCGCACAAAGAGGCCCATGGTGCAGAGACCTAGACTGCTCCCACAAAGAGGCCCATGGTGCAGAGACCTAGACTTCTCCCACAAAGAGGTCCATGGTGCAGAGACCGAGACTGCTCCCGCAAAGAGGTCCATGGTGCAGAGACCTAGACTGCTCCCACAAAGAGGCCCATGGTGCAGAGACCTAGACTGCTTCCACAAAGAGGCCCATGGTGCAGAGATCTAGACTGCTCCCACAAAGAGGCCCATGGTGCAGAGACCTAGACTACTCGCACAAAGAGGCCCATGGTGCAGAGACCTAGACTGCTCCCACAAAGAGGCCCACGGTGCAGAGACCTAGACTGCTCCCACAAAGAGGCTGATTGTGCAGATAGCTAGACTGCTCCCACAAAGAGGCCCATGGTGCAGAGACCAGACTACTCGCACAAAGAGGCCCATGGTGCAGAGACCTAGACTGCTCCCACAAAGAGGCCCACGGTGAAGAGACCTAGACTGCTCCCACAAAGAGGCCCATGGCACAGAAACCAGACTATTCACACAAAGAGGCCCATGGTGCAGAGACCTAGACTGCTCCCACAAAGAGGCCCATGGTGCAGAGACTTAGACTGCTCCCAAAAGAGGCCCATGGTGCAGAGACCTAGACTTCTCCCACAAAGAGGTCCATGGTGCAGAGACAGAGACTGCTCCCACAAAGAGGTCCATGGTGCAGAGACCTAGACTGCTCCCACAAGGAGGCCCATGTCACAGAAACTAGACAATTCACACAAAGAGGCCCATGTTGCAGAGACCAGACTACTTACACAAAGAGTCCCATGGTGCAGAGACCTAGACTGCTCCCACAAAGAGGCCCAAGGCGCAGAGACAGAGACTGCTCCCGCAAAAAAGCCCATGATGCAGAGACCTAGACTGCTTCCACAAAGAGGCCCATGATGCAGAGACCTAGACTGCTCACGCAAAGAAGCCTGTGGTGCCGAGACCTAGACTGCTCCCACAAAGAGGCCCATGGTGCAGAGACCTAGACTACTCACACAAAGATGCCCACAGTGCAGAGACCTAGACCTCTCCCACAGAGAGACCCATGGTGCAGAGACCAGACTACTCACACAAAGAGGCCCATGGTGCAGAGACCTAGACTTTTCACACAAAGAGGCCCATGGTGCAGAGACCTAGACTACTCCCACAAAGAGGCCCGTGGTGCAGAGACCAGACTACTCACACAAAGAGGCCCATGGTGCAGAGACCTAGACTACTCCCACAAGGAGGCCCATTGTGCAGATACCTAGACTGCTACCGTAAAGAAGCTCACGGTGCAGAGACCTAGATTACTCACACAAATAGGCCCATGGCGCAGAGACCTAGACTACTCCCACAAAGAGGCCCATGGTGCAGAAACCTAGCTTACTCCCACAAAGACACCCATTGTGCAGATACCTAGACTGCTACCGTAAAGAAGCTCACGGTGCAGAGACCTAGACTACTCACACAAAAAGGCCCATGGTGCAAAGACCTAGACTTCTCCCACAAGGAGGACCATGGCGCAGAGGCCTAGACTGCTCACACAAAGAGACCCACGGTGCAGACACCAGACTACTCACACAAAGAGGCAAATGGTGCAGAGACCTACACTACTCCCACAAAGAGGCCCATGGTGCAGAGTCCCACTGGGAAAGGTCCAGAGTTCCCTGAAAGCCGTCCCGCTGCTGTATCTGCAGGGTTTGCAGGGATTCCCCTGGCCCCAGTTGCAGTATGAGATCCAAATGACTGGCAGCTGCCAGTAGGGGAAAGCCCTACAAAAACAGAACACGCTATTTCAGAAATAAAACTATTTCTATAAAACAAAATCTCAAAAAAGGTTCCTTAAAAACACATCAAATACAATAGGCAAAGAAAATAATTAAGAAACATCACTATAGAAGCTTTTTCAGCATCTTAAGAGTAGCTACAAGATACTTAGCCAAAGTGGAGCAAACACACATTGGTTGATAGCATGAAGAAGATCAAAGCAGGCCTGCACTGCAGAACTCCTGGACCTTCAGCATTGGACTAATTGCACAACTCCTCACTGTGGCGCATAAAAGGCAAAAGAGAGAAAATGCATCAACAATTCCTCCACACCTCAACCACAAGGGCAGCAACGCATCAGCAATTCCTCCACACCGGAACCACAAGGGCAGCAACGCATCAGCAATTCCTCCACACCTGAACCACAAGGGCAGCTCTTATCAATCAGCGCTTTCTGCGTCCATTTACTTGTTAAAGCTTTTAATGGTCATTTACAGAGAAAGCGTTTGACGCCGTAGTAGTCCAATTTCAAACACAATCCAAGTTTTGATACCTTTTATTGGGCTTGCTGAATATTTTATGCTAGGATAGTAGCTCCATTAGCTTTCGACATCCCAGTGAGCTCTCCGTCAGATTGTGGACTCGCGATCAATGATAAACAAGTAAATTACACACAGAGCTGGACATCACTTTTACATCGAAGAAAAATAAAAAGGCAAGGGATGCTCTCACTTTGAACTCCATTGTCTGAAGTAGAAGTGTGCAAGGAATTCTGTCCCACAAAGCCCCTATATGCACAGGGCCAGAAAACGGAGTGAAACAGACACATGCTCCAACACTGGGAAGCAGAAATGGTCGCTGAGAAATGACGTTTCAAGCAGAGACATGTTATTCACCCAATGTTTTGCAAGTAATCTGAATTTATTTAATAATGTGTTACAGTTTATATTTAAACTTTTCACGTGGTTATATAAAATCGGAACAGAAGAAGAAAAGTAAAGAGAAAAATGATATGTATAGCAAGTAATGCGTAATGTACCCAAGCACTTAAGCATGATGAGTTTAACAAGTGGAAGCCAGTATGAAAAAAACAGTAATGCTGTTGTGAAGAAATCCCCAAGTTGTTAGATTCACAGGAACACAGTTTCACGTAGAAAAGATATGCAGCCAATGGAGTTTAAGGTGAGAGAATACCTTTTGTTCTCAATGCAAAGGTGATGTCCAGCTCTGAGTGTACTTTTCTTTATTCCGCCTTTATCGTGAGACCATCATCCAAGTAGGTCTGCGGGACTCTGTGAGCTAATGGAACTACCATCCTACCATATTATTTTCAGTTAGAAGGTATCCAAACTTAGATTATTTTTGAAGGCCTTGTAAATTCTTAAAAATCCACTAGACTTGCGGGGCGAGTTCCTTAGTTTACATACTCGACCTAAGAGAAATGCACTTGCCCCAAGGTGACTGGTGACAAAATATTTACCAGTGCTTTTTGTAAAATGGTGCATGTCGCCATAAGCACACTTCATATTTGCTGCAATGCTGTCAAGCAGGCACAGTGAAACCTGCATTTGTCATTTACTGCAAACAAAGGGTGTTTGGTTTGAATAGTAATTTACTAAAACATAGTCTCGACAGAACTGCTCTGTGGCTGCGGTTTGCCACCCATGGCATATGGTGTGGTATAGTAGTAAATGGAATCTCGCAGTTGCTTTGCTTGCATCCTTTGCTCTGCTCCACTCGGTGCAATATGACGTCATGCACAGTTTAAGGTGAAATTTAGCATTTACTGGAATATTCTGAGGGTCACTTAATCCATGATCCAAACTTAATTCTTGGAGATGCTGGTGCATTTCTTAAGTCGCTCAAAAGTGATCTAGTGAACAATGGTGATTTTATAGCCGTATCATGAGTGTTTTGTGGCCCGTACCTTGAGCCATAGTCCTATTGGTTTGCACGTAAAACGTGCAATTGTACTCACAACCTGCAGCCTCGTTGAGCCCGTCTTATAAATATGAGGGTTCAATGACAAACTATCACTAAATCATATACCGCGATACTCGTAGACTCGGCACTTTTGCAAAGTGGTTTCTCCTGACTAAATGGAAAAACCTAATGGGTGCCTAAATGTTACATGCATAAGATTAGATTTTTTAGAATTAACATTAGGCTTTGATTGGAGATGTTGGGTATCTCACCCAGGTACAATGGTGTTTTGGTTGTGACTGCTTCGAGGTGATTCAGGCTGTCTTGAACATGATACATGCTTAAATGGGTAGCCAGTGCCGCTTCTTGAAGATCGGGGTGACACGGTTGAATTTTCTTAGTCCTGTGATGAGATGTGCTGCAACGTGCTTTACGGCTTTCAGGGGCGCTTACGTGGCATATGGGACTCTGCGGGGAAGGGCGTTGACAGCATCCAGGTGGGAGATGTCCAGGGCTTGGGCAACTATTCTGAAACTTGGGAGAGGGATTATAGCCTCGAGTTTACGTATCTTTATATTAACTAATGACACACAGTGTTTTACAGGGATTTAACTGGTATGTCATCTACATTTCAGAAGCTTATGCATGCCATCACCCAGCTGATGGTGTCTAACGTCCGAAATTGAAATACAAGAAGACAGTGGGTGGTGAACTTTGACCTATCCTGAATTGCTCTTGCTGCCTAACCACGGTCATGGCTATGGTAAAGTCCGAACTGAACTAATGTAATAGTGTTTATTTAGGACTCCCTGCTTATTGCATTTGACAATTACAGATCATTTGAATAAAGCCGCAAATCTTGTATCCACTTCTGGGTGCCGCTCCCATATTATTCCTATTATTCAAGACTTGCATTGGCACCTATTAAACTGCGTATTTCTTTTAAGGTGGAATGGTTGGTTCGTCACTGTGCCCACGCCTGACTTCAGATTGCTTCAGTAGAACCCTTTGCTCCTCTAATTCCACCCTGTGTTGAGTACCTCAGTTCAAATGCTTGATCCTAGTTAGCCATGGCTTGCTCACTCTGTGACCCCAATGTGCTGTCTGTCTGCAATGCACTTAAAGCCTGTCTCTGTTTATCCTCACCCCAGACTTCTTCCACCCTTTTCGTTTGATAGTTATGTCTCCTGCTCTGTAGTGCCAAGAAATCCATTTGTGGGTGTACGAGTGCTGTATACATTTTGATAACACAACATAACATTTCAAGTCAACCAGGAAATGTGTAAGCCTACCTATTTTCCAAACCCATTATTGGATTCAGAAAGGAATAAATGTAAATACTGAGCTCTCACATTTTACTAGGATAGGACCATTCATAGCTCAGGCAAAACTTTGGTCAATGATTGCGGCTCAACCGCTTAGACGCAGTCCTGCAAGACTTCCATTACTAGACAGATAGTTTTATATATTCTGGAGCTTAGAAGTTCAAAAATGTGTCTCCACCTAAAGGATTGCGTGCACACGCAGTCAGGGTACAAGACAGCCTCTGCGACTCTTCAACCGAGGTCATCTGCAAAGCGGACCTTTGGGCCTGTTCTTCAGCGATTCCCTCTCTCACAATACCATATCTGCTGGTTCTGGGTCAGACTCTAACTTTGGACCAGCTGGGCTATGGAAGCATTGTGGTTGAATTTAAGGTTAGATCACTGGCCCCTTTCTACATATCGCTGTGGAATCTCCCATAAGAATGGAGGAAAGGAGAATCTGAGCCCTCAATCTATCTATTCCAGTAATCATTATTGTGAATCACTTGAATGAATCTGAGCCCACAATCTATCTATTTCAGTAATCATCATTGTGAATCACTTGCATGAATCTGAGCCCACAATCTATCTATTCCAGTAATCATCATTGTGAATCACTTGCATGAATCTGAGCCCACAATCTATCTATTCCAGTAATCATCATTGTGAATCACTTGCATGAATCTGAGCCCACAATCTATCTATTCCAGTAATCATCATTGTGAATCACTTGCATGAATCTGAGCCCACAATCTATCTATTCCAGTAATCATCACTGTGATTTACTTGCATGAAACTGAGCCCACAATCTATCTATTCCAGTAATCATCACTGTGAATCGCTTGCATGAATCTGAGCCCACAATCTATCTATTCCAGTAATCATCACTGTGAATCACTTGCATGAAACTGAGCCCACAATCTATCTATTCCAGTAATCATCACTGTGAATCACTTGCATGAAACTGAGCCCACAATCTATCTATTCCAGTAATCATCACTGTGAATCACTTGCATGAAACAGCCCGCAACCTATGCCACTATGGTCAGAGCAAATCACTTTCAAAAAGATTACCTGAACAACCTATGTATGCCAGTATGGTCACAATAAATCACTTTAATGAAGTTGATCTAAATAAAAAATTAAATACTTCCTACTGGTGCCCCTCCCCGCTATACCAACACGTACACGCTGCTATCATGCTCCCCCTCATCCCCAGAAACCCACACACTCAGGAAGACCTGCGCATGTGCACACAAACACTGTCATGCGGCATACATACACACCGAAATACACTGCAAGACTCACTCAAAACTCTTGCGCAAGCACACATACTGCAAGTATTATATTCAAACATGCATGTATGTATGCACACATGCATTTTACCTGGAGCTCATCTCGCCACCACTTCTAGTTTCCCCTTTTGGCAGGAGAGAAAGATGCAGGTACCCTTGCACCGGGTGGAGAGCCAGGAACAAATTTAGGAAGTGACAGAGCACCGTAGAAGGACTTCAAAATGGCGGGCTCCCAGGGTGCTTCCCGATCAACTGTTTTTTAAAGTTAAATGCAATGGGCAAGTGTTAGCCCTGTGACTGAGGTAGCCAAGGGGACCAACCGGGCCCTTCACCCTGGCTCCCCCCCTGCCAATGTATTCCTAGCTGACAGTCCACTTTCTTCCATGTTCCCTAACGCCATCCCCTCTAATGTAGCAAGCCACCAAATCTGGCCGAGGCGGATTGCAAAGAACTGGCAGGCAAAGCCAGAGGATGTGGCATGGTGGGGTGGGATTGGCTTCTCTGTGGGATAGATATCGCACAAGTATGGAGGAAAGGGGGCTGTGGGTTAGGAGTCAGTAAACAATACCTTATGATAATGTTGGCAGGTGTTAATGTACCAACCTCCTTCCCTGGTTAGCATCTTTGTTCTTTTCTGCAGGAGGCTTTAGTGTCTGGGGACAGTCTAATCTTTCCCCCGCTGGGCCGTGCTAAGGGATCCCTTACTGCCGCAAATGAGGCGCAATTTAGCCTTAGATAAATAAAAGATTTGGTGGCCTCTACCAAAGCGATCTATCAAAGTTCAGAAACGGCCCTGGATCTTAACATTGTTGGCTCCCATAGGACAACAAGGACATTTGAAAGGCAAGCGCTCTGCTCCAATCACTGTTCAGGAGGGGCGATTCAATGTAAACAACGAGAGGTCACTGGGCTTGGGGGCTGGAAAAGGTTTTGGCGAAACTGTCCCTTGCAAGAGCCACAAATTGGTTTTAATGACAATTATCAGTGGTGTACAAGGGAGTCACCTGATCGCCTCTGCCCTTTGACCTCGCTCTTCATTTCTGACCATCGCCATTCTTAACAGTCAAAAACAGAAACAAAAAACACTTTTGCTCTCCTTTGCACTTAGATAAACCATTAAGCAGACGCCATCGGGAACTATTCATTATTTGGGGAAAATGTGCCCCTTGAGACAGTGTTTAGAATGCTGAACTGTGGACGCAAATTCCCTCCCCCTTCGCCAACTCCCTCCCAGCCAACACCCTCTTTGTGTAGCCCCTATATGTGCAATGAAGAACCAGAGAAAGCGCAATGACACCACTTCAAGACACCTGCCAGATGGACAACATCCCAAGGCAATCACCTGGGTGATGGCGTATGCCTGCATTTATTGTTAGTGGAGCAATAGTAAAGGATCTGTGTCCTAACTCCGCACTGTCCATGTCTTGATGTTCTTCTATTGTAGCCGAAGCAGACTCATTTTTATTTTTTTATTTTTTTACTATTGGTTAGAGTAAAATTACCCTTTCTTCCTATGGTGCTTTACTACACGTCCCGCTATATAGTTACTTTCTTCCAAAAAAATGTTCATGCTTTCGCATTAGTGTGAAGACTTTGACTTCTGCATCTTATCATGTATTACCATTTAGATTTACTTTTGAAGTACTAATGTGAAGTGACATTAGACCAGAGGACCAGTGATTAATTTATTAACAATATCATCAGGTATATAAAATCATTATTTCACCTAATGGAGAAATGTGATATCTTCTTCAAAATGTATAATTTTTGGGAGAATCTTTCCTATTTTTCTATTTTAATGTTTAATGTTCCACAGATTTTCAAAATCATTGGTCCTGAAGAAGGCATCTATTCCCAAATGCTGTAGAACATATTGTTTCATAAGGATCCATATTTCCTCAATTGCTATTACTAATAATATTCTTTGTGTATTTCTTTAGTTATTGAAGAGTATTTCCTAAATTATCTTTGTATGACTCTGAAAACCAACTAACTTTTCCAATAATTCCATAATATGTGACTGTCATCCATATGAAGGAGTGCAGGGAACGCGAGTATCCTACAGTTTAGGATACTATAATATTTACGTCTATAATAATTACTTCACGGAATCCATTATGATGGCAAGATCAATGCATCAATAGAACTCATGCAGCCTCAGTGTCTACTCATGCAACACTTTCTTCCCTCTTTGCTCCTCAAACAGTCACTTTCCACTTTACATTTGTTTCAGTGCCTTCATACTCTAGTGGGGCGCTTGCACAAACCCGCAGACCTGGCACAGGCTCTAGATCGTCTCCACCACAGGAAACAGACGAAGACCTTACCTCTTGCACAAACCTGCAGACCTGGCACAGGCTCTAGATTGTCTCCACCACAGGAAACAGACGAAAACCTTACTTCTTGCACAAACCTGCAGACCTGGCACAGGCTCTAGATCGTCTCCACCACAGGAAACAGATGAAGACCATACTTTTTTAACAAACCCGCAGACCTGGCACAGGCTCTAGATCATCTCCACCACAGGAAACAGACGAAGACCCTACTTCTTGCACAAACCCACAGACGTGGCACAGGCTCTAGATCGTCTCCACCACAGGAAACAGACAGAGACCCTACTTCTTTCACAAACCCGCAGACCTGGCACAGGCTCTAGATCGTCTCCACCACAGGAAACAGATGAAGACCCTACTTAAACCTCAAGCGTAAGATTTGACCAAGAATACTAGTCGAACCACAACTCAAACGAAGCAGACGTGGACTACTGGATAAATCCAAGAACCTGCAACCTAATCGATTTTTTTTCTCACACTTGACCATCAATCATGTCATTCTGGTCCACTCCTCCTGCCTCTCTGGATCAAACTGTAAATATGTGCAAAGCAAATAGGAAAAACACAATGGTCGCTTGTTCTCTGATGGGGTCCCAACTTTCTATCACATTCGGTTTTCAGGTGGACTCCTCCCGCACCCCACTGTGCTAGGCAATGCACGTCATGTTCAAGGTGCTCAAATGCTCTCTGCAAATTGCTTCGCTGCTTCTCGGAGCTAAATCTTTGCTCTATGTAAATAATGACTTTCCTTGGGGAGATTGTGTCAATGACAAGAGATGGATAATACATCGCTGGAAAAGACCCGAAAGGAAACAGATGGCAAGTTAGAAAATGGTAATATGGATCCCAAAAGAGGTGGGAGGGGGTTGGCGAGTTCAGGGGCTGAGCTGCTAGAGGTTCTGTTATATTGTTGGGGCTTTCACGTTGAGGCCTCTGCTCTTGTTGTATTCCACCTTTTTCAAATTGCAATAACATAATCAATAACATGATCAGTAGCATTATGAGAGATGCCCTACAGCCATTGATGCTGGCGTTATTTAGTGCTACAAGTACAAGCCGAATTGGAAATGAATCCTTGCCATTAATTGCAAAGCCCGCTTAGATTCATAAACAAGCCTGGTCAATTATCGCAACCTGATGAACGAATGAAGCTATAAATGAATGAAAAACGAGTGTCTTCTGTCTCTAGGGACCATGTCGCCCCCGTCCCATGGTGGTTGATGGTTCGAGGCGCGGGGGCAGGAGGATTCAAGAAAGATCTGTTGGTTTTTGATGAAGATGGCCATTCGGAGTGGGCCGCATTGCTAGGATGTCGGGGTATCATTTGCACCCGTCCTAAAAGGCCGCAAGTAAATGCATGAATGATGTGTGGCCCGCAGCACACAAGGTCTACAACTATTGGCTCTCCAGATGTTTTGGAATACAACTGCCATCCACCACCACCAGTATACATAATGGTGATGGCTGCCTGGTCAGAAAGCTATCCAGCAGAGGACCGTATCCTTTGGGTCACAGGGCTGGTGGTTACAGAACTCTGCTCATACTCCTGGGGAGAACATTTGAGTTGCATTCTGGCCTTTTCAAGCCCCCCCCCCCGCCAGCCCCTGTTGGCAACATACACCGGCCAAGGGATCAAATAAAAACTAGCTTAATGCACCAATGCTTTGTGTATTTCTGGCCACCAGGAGACTGAAGATGAAGATTTGCTGCAGTATTTAAAGTGCTGTAGTACTTAAAGTGCTGTAATATTTAAAGTGCGTTACCAGTGAACTGAGAAGCATAAGTGCTTTTTAGATACCCACGGGGATGGAATCTTATGATATGATATGGCATTCATAACGCGCCTATACACGTGTTTCAAGGCGCGACAAAGCAAGGGAGGGGAAAGAAAGGGAGGACAAGACAACGATCGTACTAGGCCAAGTGACATTGAGATCGCGCAAGTGCAGGGGAGAGCAGTGGCGGCCGCTATCATAGGGCGCCAGGGCGCCACCCCCCTACTTAAGACCCCCCCACCAGATGTGACTTCCACTATTAAGATTCAGAAGATCTTCTGAATCGATTCTGTTTGTATTTGCCAGCAGGGGGCGCTGTGGCGACAATTCCTCTTCATATCATGGGTTGGGCCAACTGCAACAGCTGGGCGGGTCCCATTTTACACCTCTATTTGTCCATAGTAAAGTGCATGGATCTTATAGCTCCACGGACTTTACGTAGCCATTTCAAGTACGAGGCTGGAGAGGCGTTTGAGGGGTGGCCCCGCCAGTATTAATATGTGCGCAAACAGCGTACCAAATTATCTCTAATCTTTCTCTGCCTGCATAGATACAGTAATGTCAATGGCTGTTTGCCAATGGCTAGCAAACAGCCAATATTCAAAAGACAAATGTGTCAAGCAGAACTCCACAACAGGTTAAAATAATATAGAACAGACTTCAAATGAACTGCTGGAGGAAGGCAAAATTAGAACAGAACTAGAAACATATATTCAATGTAACAGATTTTATTAATGTCAAGTAGATAAAAACATATGAAATCGGCAAATTATGCCCATAATTCAAATCAGGCTTTCATGATTGAAATGGAGTGCAGAAGAATAAAGTGCTAGCGCATACGTCGTGTGACCCCGATGTCTGGTCCCCACTGAGTGCCGGTAACCGAGGGGACAGAACCTCTGCCAAGTGAAGGGGATCACGTCGGGAAAGGCTGGCACTCCCGATTCCACCGCGAATAAGACTTCACAAACAAGCATGAATAATAAACAATCAATTGTTCATGATCTCAAGTATAACTAAAAGAGCATGCAATCTAGACATAACTATCAAAGTGGGGTGCATTTCGTCAAACAGCCAATGACATTACTATATCTAAGCAGGAGGCAGCCGATGGGCCTCATTACGACCCAGGCGGTAAGGGGTTTACGGCAGCGTAAACAGCGCCGACCCTTACCGCCTGAGTACGAGGTCCCTTAGCGCCATGGCGGATTTAACACCTGCTTTTAGCAGGTGTTAAAATCCATGGCGCTAAGGGACCATGGAGTTAATTACGCCACCGTAATTTACGGTGGCGTAATTAACGCCTTCCCCACTCCCATTATGCCCTATGGGGCAAAAATGGGAATGGGGAAGGGTAAATGGGGATTGGGGACTTACCGCCCCGCCAAGGTCGGAATGGGGCGGTAAGTCCGCCAACCACCATGGGGTAAACGTAGTTTACGCCATGGTGGTAAAGTCACGGCCCAGGCGGTAACTTACCGCCTGGGTCGTAATGAGGCCAAATGACTTGAGTGTGGTGGTGGGGTCATGGCGCAGCGTGCATGAGCCAGCCACCCACACTTCTCGTTCTCTCTTTGATCGCCGTCGGTTCCACGAGAACAGTAAGCATGAGCAGAGCAAGAGCAGCAGGCCTAAGAGGTTTGCCCACGACTTGGTCCGCCGGTAACAGTGAGTACATAACATTCACTGTTGTTGCTTAATGCATCTGGCTAAGTTGCCGGCCAGGGCAATTTAAGTTGGCCACGCTTTAGCGCTCCATTAGAAGCCAGTCAGTCGGAGTCGGGCTGGGCACCTCTCTCGTCGTGCACGGTGCGCCTGTGCAATAGAGGTGCCTGACGGCTTACATACCATCCGGCGCTGGAGACACCTTGGGGCCTGTGGGGCAGGCGGCAGCCCTGGGCCCTGATAGTGCTCCTCCGGACAGGACCTGGGAGGCTTTTAGCGTGGGGCAAGTGTGTTTGTTAGGATGACCATGTTTTATAAAAACAAACCTGGGACGGGCCATTGACATAGAAGTAGGACTGACGTAAATACACATACAACGTTAGTCCTACTTCTATGTCGCTGACCTGTTGCGGGGAGGAGTGTTTGTCCACCCCAAACTTTTGTGATAGCATACAGTGATCTTGGTGGGGGCGTGCCGTGTAGCTTCACACAAAGCCCACTAAAGTGTTTTACATCAGCGCAGGAGAGTGAAAGGACAGTTCAGAAGGCATGCCCAGTCAATCGTTGGTCTCTATGCTGAGAGGCTCCAGTGCGTACACTGCCACAGGCAGAATGTGTTAAGATAACATTGCCATACTCTGCACACAAACACTTTTCACTAAGAAAAGCCATAACTTTCTACTTTCCTCCGGGCCCCAGTATGAGTATGAGTGTACCATGTTTTGAGATACAAAATGCCCTTACTTTCCAGCCAGAAAAAACGTACAGATGTAAAGATAAGTCTTCATTGAGTTTGTGAATTTAAGCCGACCTCGGGAATTGAACCGTTTGCAGGCTGGGCACCTAACCATTGGACTTTATCCCTGGAACTTGCAGTACCATTTCGGTACTGGAAGTTCCAGGGAAAACGACATGCACACCTGTTAACGTTTTCAAAAACACTATTAGGAGAAAATATCCTCTCTTGGTTTTGTGTGTGTGTTGATTTTATGAAAGGCAAATGTCATTCGTCCTGCGGAATGTGGGTAGTTATACAATTACAAAGCCAATTTAATGAAATGAGCATATTTCACCTTCATATGCTAATTTCTTGCGACGTCACATCCCATTGCGTTTGTTGATGAGTCCCCCCACCTCTATTTTTAGGACTTGACCCCTGCTATCATTTCTTGTACACGGGGAACAAAAGCCACGTGGTGGTGGCAAAGGATCGCCTCCCAGTCATGGGCACTGCTGCCAGTGACCCACCTCTCGGCCGAGTGGTGTGTAGCGCCCTCTTAGGCTAAGAGGGCGCCACACAGCACTCGGCCGAGAGGTGGGTAACTGCCAGCTCCCGGGACTGGGAGGCAGGCATAGCAGAGGAATTTGCTTAGACTCTTTGTTACAGTACACTGGGAAACCCCTACAGGTAAGAGACCTCCTTTATGCAGAACATAATTCAGCCATACGTAGACAATGACTGACTGACGTCACGTCTGCATGGCATGTGCGGCATAATCTGCATTGTATGAACTGGCGGCCATATTAGTTTGGGCTATTTGTGTCACCTATTAGGCAACACGTTTGCATTAGCGTACAGATAGGGAGAAATGACAAATGTGGAGGGACACACAGCTTGTTGGTGCTGTTTGGTTATTTGCCCACCCATTGACTTCCCATGGCCATGCTAATCCCTATGGCCACTCCCTCGTAGTACCTTCACTTCCCCGCCCATAATCCCTCTTCATGGGAACTCTTATGAGCTTGATTCATTCAAGCTTTACCATTAAACTTCGCACTGTAGGGCCTGCCAGTGTTTTTCAAAGCAGTCTTCTGAGAGTTAATGACTTGATGGAGCTGTAAACCTACTTCTGGTGTATTAAAAAATCTCTTAACCGGTTTGCCTTGCCGCTCGATTTGAAAACGCTATAAAGGACTGTTAAAAACACATAAGAATAATGTACCACCATTAGTATGTTAAACCAGGGCTTCTATACCCTTGCCAAATAGTAATCCATTACAGTTATTCAAAAGAAACTCACAGTTCTCTGTAGGAAAGACAGCACGCCTCTAATAAAATGCAATTGGAAGAGATTGCAATAATCAGTTCTGTTCCCATTTAATGAGGATGTGCTTTCATAGCAGTAAATAAATGACATTTAAGCCTCTCCAATATACAATAGACTGCGATTGGGCACAGTGGTGGAAATTGCATGCAATGGTTTGCACTTATGTACTGTTGGGACCGCGGCACGCCATTTCCAACTCTCTTAAAGCCGAGAGGAAATGTGAAGAGTAAAACAGGGCGTACTCGTCTTTACTCCCTGCTTTATGAGAAATGAAACGTTGGGGATCATTACGACCCTGGCGTTAAGGGTTTAACGGCGCTGTGAAAGGTGTCGGCGCCGTTAAACCCTTAATGCCTGATTACGAGGTCCCTTTGCGGCTCACGAACTTTACAGCTGGTCTGGACCAGCTGTTAAAGTAGGGACCCGCAAAGGGACTTCCGAGGTAATTACGGTACCACAATTTGCGGTACTGTAATTACCGCCTTCCCCAGTCCCATTGAGCCCTATGGGGAAAAAATGGGAATGGGGGAAGGGCCAATGGTAAATGGGGAATTACCGCCCTGCCAACCTTGGAATGGGGCGGTATTTCCCCATTTACCATTGGCGGACTTGTTACAATACCGGCAGCAACCATGGTGCTAATAGCGCCATTGGTTACCGCCGGTGTTGTAATGAGGGCCGCTGTCTTCAAAGAACCCTTTGCAGGCAGCATTTTATAATGGATTCCAATGGAATTAAGCTGCTATTAACAAGGTGTAAATGCAATATGTCTTCCATTGGAATCCATTCATTTTGCACCTGCATGAAAATCTCTCTGCATGGCTTCACCTGGCACTAGGTGTATGCAGGCTTTGAGGGCAGACCACGCCTAGTATTACAGCTTGTCTCTGTACATCCACCCATGCATTCAGCCTCATTACGAGTCCGGTGGTAACCCTGACGATGCTTCTGGCGCATTGCTGCCGGACTCGTAACACTTTTCCAGCTCCTGACTTCCCGGTACCACTGGGACATTACAAGTCCCGGGGGATTAGGAAGTCAGGCGCCGTAAAATGTTAGTCCCCATTCCCATGGAGCCCCATAGTGCTCCATGGGAATGGGGACATGGAAGCACCAGCACCATTGCCAACGGTGCCGGTGCCTCCGTGACAACTCTACGGGCGGGTGCTGTTACGCCGGGCAGGTCAGACCTGCCGGTCGCCACAGCTCCCGCCTACAAAGTTGTAAATGGGTGACGGTACGGTGCGATCGGCACCCATAATTCCGGAACGCCACACTTGTAATGAGCCAATGTCTGTATAATGTACTGATGGGAAAGCATTTCCTCAATAAACAGGAACATAACTGATGCAAATGTATGCATTGTACTGTGTGCATAGGTCAGTGTAAAGACACAAGCTTCACTCCTGGGCGTGGTGTGTCTACCCTTAAAATCTGCAAACATTTTGTGTCAGCTGAAGCGTTTGTAAGTTTGAAACCTTCAGTCCAACACTACACTGTGCACTTAAGTTTTATTAAAGCATCTCTAGTTCAAGGTGCACTTTAGAAATACAAAACATATAACTTAAGAAACACAAACAAATGGTCTACACCGTTTTACAGTGGATAGCATTTAGATACTATAGTGCACTGGTCACCTGGCCACCCTCTGAACTTCGGGCCCAGTTCCCTGCCCACCCAGCTGCACCCCTGCACTGCCTCCTGACAACCCTTGCACTTGGGTCTGTATCTGCATCCCTACAGTCCCCACCAGCTCTTGACACTTGATGTCTGCACTTACTCCGACACTTGCCACTGGCTGGCCGCACTTTTACCTATTGTTTTATTTATTTTATTTTTTCTTTGCTGTTGATCCTATGTTTTGCACTGCCCGCTCCCCGTTCCCCTGCACTTGCGCGATCTCAATGTCACCCGGCTTAGTAAGATCGTTGTCTCCTCTTGCTCCCCCTCCCTTGTCTCGTTGTGCCTGGAAACACTTGTGTATAGGCGCGTTATAAATTCCATATCATATCATAACACCTGCATAGTTACCCCATCGCCCTTGAAGTTGGTGTCAGCAGTGTGCGTATGTGCCGCTGTGACCTACCACCATACAGTGGGCAAGCTGCATGGCATGACTCAGCCCACCTTCTCCAAAGGACTGGAACAGGTGCGTGATGCACTGCTCCATCATGCCCCACAGTGCATCTACATCCCCACCACCACAGAAGGAGTCAATTGCACCAACTGCAGGCCTTATGCTGTTTCCGGATTTCCCAATGTCTTGGCTGCAATGGAATGCACCCGTGTGGGGTTGTCAGCAGTAGCATTCGATGAACGCCCAGATGTCCTGAGATGCTGACAACACGATCAGCCATTGCTGGGCATGATTCCCTGGTGCCATGCATGTAGCCATAGTGCTGCCTATCAGCACCCTGCCAGGATACATGGATACACACACAGGGAAAAGGACATAGATGCTTTGCATACATTCACAAACAGGCATGGCATATGGGGAGGTGAAACGATAAAAAAAGAACAGGCAGAAAGGGGTTGCAATCAGAATCAGTGTTCGAAGTGAGCGGGGACGGTCGGGAGCGGTGTTCCACTACTTTTATTTTTTCCGTTTACCATTCCTCCATTTTCACCATTCTATATAGAGGATTTGCCCATTCAAGTACTTGTGCAAGTGTAAAGTTGTAATAGGAGCCTTAGTTACTAGTCACTGAGACTATTGCAATGGCCCGGCTGCAACACCTTGTCACATGTTGCACTGTGCTTCCACCTATCCTCTCCCCTGCCGAGACCACAGTCCCACTACTTTTTTCAGTACACTTCTACCACTGGTTGCAATACGGCACAGTGTGGCCAGGCTCGCTATCGCCAATCATCGCTTGTTTTACATCCGCATCCAATGTAAGATATTACACCTCAAGCTCTTGACACTGCATGCTGGGACTTGTACAAGAATGCAACGTAATAAGGCAGAAGAGGCTGGAGGTGGCACACGACTGTATCTGGGCCAGTTAGCAGCTATGCATGCCCCAGCCCATGCCTTGTGATTCCTTGTCAGTGAATTGGCTAGAAAACCTACATGGCATGTGGCATCTAATAGATTACACGCCCCAATCACTGCATGTGTAATGTTTCAGCAATGAACACATACTTACCACATTCAATATCAACTAGTATGCAGGTGACAACCACTCATGACGCTGATCCAGCACCAAGGACACCACAGAAGATGGCATGGATGTGTGCACCCTGGGATACATCGAGAGGGCATTTGGGCTGCTGAAGGCCAGGTTCTGGTACCTACATCAGATAAGGGGGCACTGATGTGTAGCTCGGAGAAGCCTGGGAAAACTGGCATTGCATGCTGCGTGCTACACAACATGACGTGCATCTGAAACATTGTGCCAATGCCTCCCCAGGATGGCATCCCACCACAGGACGCTGATGGGTAGAATGATCGGGAGCGCATGGCACCAGAGAGTGCTTCCAGAAGGGCCTGATGGCTGCACCATCTGCGAAGTACTGATGGACACACTTTGTGCTGAGTCACTGTTGTGCACATGAGCAGAATATGCTTGCATATTTGAGCACAGAAAGGCCACCTGACTCCTTATTGTATTATGATATATTAGTACCCAGTGGGAGCGTGGCCTAGTCCTCCCAGCCAATGAGGAGGCTTGGAGCAGGGGCATTACTATACAGTAATCGCGCCCCTCTGAGCATCCTCAGTGCCGCCATCTTCCCCTGCCGGGTGCTCAATAAGTGCTCCCCTGCACCTTACACCACTTCCCCCCAACCCCCACCCCTCTTGTACACATATCCCCCCTCCAACGCTTGCCACACTTACCTTGTTCTTGGTTCCTCGCCAGCGCCGGGAACAGCAGTAATCCTGGTGCGTGCCTTCAGCTGTGCCAACGGCCACCATGGAAAGGGAGACGCGATTACATAGTCCCTTTTCCCTGTTCCATGGCGGCCATCTTGTTTATTTATTTTCCACTTTTGATTGGCCGCCATGGAAAGGGAGAAGGGACTACATGTAGTAATTTTTTCCTGTTAGCTGGTGGCCATCTTGTTTGTTTATTTATTTTTCACTTTTGAATATCTGCCATGGAACGGGAAGAAGGGACTACGTTTCGTACCTTCTTCCTGTTGCATGGCAACCATCTTTTTGGTTTATTTTTTTTTTCAGTTGTGAAACACAGACGGCATTTCACAACTTCTGCAATGATTCCATTAGTACCCCGGTACAACGGTCCGGGGTACTAATAGCAACAAGGCCCTCGTTGGAGGGGGCATTGCTGCTTAAGCTAATGCCCCGGGGCCTGCGTTAACTATGGACCCCAGGGCATTACCTCAAGCTTAATTAAAGCATTCAGCATATAGCCCATCCCACACCTCCCGCCACCACCCCCCCCCACTGCAACACCAACTTCAATAGCATGCAGAGTGAATGGGGACCTGTGTCGTGGGCTACACATAACACGCCCTCCATGGGTGTAGCAGAGACAGAAATGGCAGTGTCCCCCAAAATGGAAACTTCCAGGAGCATGATGAGGTGCAGTTCCGTCCTCTTGATAACACCAGGCACCTTCTGCAGGCCTACGGTCTCAGTATTTTCATGCACACACTGTGCCACCAAAGTTGTTGCTGTAGTTGATTCCTCTGTGCAATAGCACCTGCAGCGTTCCAAGTGCCGAATGAGATTACCAAATAAATGATCTCAAGCCCAAATAACCAGACAGACTCAAAGTCTATCGCAAAATACTACTTTATTATCAGTTCAATAAGTAGGGAAACCTGGCGAACAAACAGACTGTAGTCCACACACTCTCATCGCATTTCCATTGCGCAAAAGGCTTTATACCTTGATGTGCGTCAGCTATGACATCATCCTACATGGCAAACAGCAAAAACAAATAGGGTCGAGGGATTGGTTAAGGCAACATATATACCTATATTTCATGTCCATGTTAGTATCATCATTGGCTGCCCCTTATCTGGTGGGCATGCCTTAAACACCCTCTAACTATGTAAAATACAGATACCAGCATAATGCGAGCAACGGATTGGTTGGCACTCTGTTCCAACCTAGGACATTCGGCTTGTAAGCAGCACATAAGCAACAAAACCCAGGTGCAGGGGGACAATGGGCCTCATTCTGAGGTGGACAGGGTGGGATACCGGGCACCGGTAAGGAGTCCGGTGCCGGTAATCCCTTACCGCCCAATTCCGAGGTCCCTTAGCGGTAACCGCAAGGGACGTGTGGTCGGACCACAAAGCCCTACGGGTCCCGTTAGGGGACCAGGCCGCTATTTACGGGTCTGCTGTCAGCAGGCCCGTAATTAGCGGCGTCCCCATTCCAATTGAGCCCTATGGGGGCTCAAATGGGAATGGGGAATGTCTTTTGGAATGGGGACTTACCGGGTCCGCCAAGGGCGGAAAGTCCCCGGTAAGTCTCCACTCCACCAGATCGGTCCGGACACAATTTTGGAGGCAGCCCGGCTGCCTCCAAAGTCGTAATGAGGCCCAATGTCTGACAACTGACTTGCTTAGCTAATTAGCCCACCATCTCTCGTCAATTAGGCCCTAAGCCAAGGTTTCTTCTTTGTAGTTGACCTTGCTGGCCGTTCTCTTTCTCAGAACTTTAAAGGGAGTGAAGGTACATTGCTATCTTTGTCTGGGGCTTTATGAATAGGCCTTATTTTTTGGTTTTACTCCACATGTGAAGAGACCATTTTTTTGCCCATTGTGTCCTTCTATTATATTGGCTGCTATTACTCTTTCTGCATGATTGATTGTTTTGCACTCATAATTATTCACTCCTTTACTCAATCTAAGAGAAATAAGTCTTACGCACATGGCTTATCCTCTTCGACTCCTTTCAATTCCTTTCAGTTGCTTTTGATCCTGAGCCAAGCAAATACCCTTTGTTCTTGCATGACGCTGTATACCAACGTCTGTCTGGCCAGCAGCCCTGGTCTCTCTCCTTACTTACTATTATACCATGCCGACGTCCATTTTCTCAACATGGCTGGTCTACTCATTTTAAATTTCCTACATTAGCAAGCTTCTATGTTATTTTATCTACCTTGCGTTTCTGCGTATATATATATATATATATATATATATATATATATATATATACATCTACAACATCTCTTGTCACTTATCTTTTAAGTGTATATGGTTTTCTTCATATTCACATATATGTTTACTTCATTGCTTCTGTTAGATCTTCATTCTTCAGACATCCTTACATCAGGTTTAATGCGTCTATGTATCTTATCTCTTCATGATGTCACTTCTCTTCTGTGCGATTTTACTTATATCTCTTCTACGTCCAGTGGTGTCTGCAAACTCATGCCTACCTCCTCAGTTTGAGGATACATTTGGTATGGTTGTCTGAGCGCATAACGTCTCTCATGCCTTCGATGTGGTATTGGGGTGATACCAGGCGTCATGCACAGTGTTCTCTTGCAGTTCTTCAGATATGATGGAGGAGTGGGGCGGGCTCTATAGGTGACGCATACATCTGCCGCTCTACACTGCAATGTAGCTGCACAGGCATGACATGTGCTGAGAAAGAGGTGACATTCAGTTAGTTGCTGTATGAATATAGAAAATCTACTAATTTAATGTAACAACTTAGTGTAATCACAGTGGCACACCTCAGAGAGTATTGAAGGAGTAGTCAACCCTGTGTGCATAGATGGCTGTGAGTACTATCTGTATAGGACTGGAGGAAGCAAGACCTGCGCGCATTGATATAAAGCCACATACGCAGTTGCATGTGTGATGGTGAGTTGTGCAGAGGACTCTAGTTCCTGTTGTGGTCTTGTAAAAAGGACAACCCATTATACATGGACCTGTAATGTGGAATAACCATTCTGAGCTGCTGGCCCTGCCTCTCTTCTGGCCTAGCTGTCTGGGCTGATCTCCTGGACCTATTACAGATGAAGATTCAGGTTATGAAGTAAGTTCTAAAGATAACTTTTCCTAGTTACGGCCAGCTCAGCAGCTTATTTATTCAGACATTGGCAGTCAAATTGGCAGTGTGTATGTCCGGTCAGATAGCACAGTGAGCTAAGTGCTCACCCCTGATATCTCTGTACAGCCTGCTGTGGCAGGCTGGAATCCCGGCAAGGTCAACTTAGCCTTTTATCTTTCCGAGGTCGATAAATTGAGTACCACTCTTTGGTATGATAATGTCATCTGTTATTTCAGCACTCTGAAACCCAAGGGTGTGTAGCGCTATGTAAGAAATACATTATTATCATTATCCCCAAAGGTGTCATGAATCTAAGACAACTTCCTCACATCATTACAAGTACTCGTATTGTGTATGATTCAAGTTGTATTTTTTGTTATGTTATTGCACTGCTGCCTATTTCATGGTCTACGGGCGATCTGGCGGATCTGAAAAGGAAGGAGGGGTGGGACGGCTTTACATAGTGGGTTTGAGAGGGAAATCCCTGAGCCAGCTTCGATATGCTGTTGGTAGCTTCAGCCCGGAAAAAACAGTCACTATGTGCTGAGTTTGATTTTATTTGGTAGGTCGTGTTTGTTGTATTAGTGTGGGCGGGTTAATTTGTGTGTAATTGGTTTAGTTTTCTGCAGTGTGCTCTGTTTAGTTGGGTGTTGCTGAGTGTGTGCATTTTGAGTTGGTTGTAGGTTCCTTCTGCTGTAGGGGCATAGGTGTGTTTTGTTTGGTGTTTGACACTGAGTATGCAGGATATTTGAAGGTTTTTAATAGGGTTAGTTAGTAGGCCGTGCCCTTCTGGGCGGTGGTTAAGTTGGTCTGGCAGAGTTTGTGTTCTTCTATGATGGTTTGTGTGAAGATGCTTGATTCGTATATGGGATTGATCCAGCTAGTACTCTATGCTCCTTTATCTTGCAGAAAGGGCACTTGGAGAAGTCAGAATGCAACACACCTGGAGAGTTCACATGCAGCCAGTGTTCTTGCTCTAGTAGGATGTCCTACTCCGTGTACAGTGACCGATCCGATGCCATGTGCAATAAACCACAACAGAAGGGACTCCTCCCAAAGTAACGTAGCATATGGCACGGCAACCCCATTAATGGTACCAACATTGCCCTACGTGGTGTGCTTGCTCATGGCCACCGAATAAGGCCTCGGTCGAGTAGGTTACTTCGGCAACCCAACAGAACACTTCAAGCCCTGCCAGACTTGCAACATGCACCTGTACTTTCACCGTGCATGGTTGAATGCATCGCTGCCTTTGGGATGGGCCACCAAAGGGCACCCAGAATAGCGCACATCTCTACAAGAAATATAATAAGTCACAACATGCAAAAGCAGAGCTCGAATGGCCCCTTGCCATCCATGTAAATACCAGGCAGGCCTGTTCTTCTTCTTAGAATGTTTGGACTTGTAGTTTCACTAACTTTACAATGGGCCTCATTACGAGGTTGGAGGTAGCCTTGCCAGTAAAATCAGGCAGGGCTACCTTCATACTTGCATCCGGTTCCGGCACCGAATGGGAAATTACTGGGCTTTTGCGGCCCAGCCAGAGCCGGTAATTGCCCTTTCACGGGTGCCGGGCCCGGTACATCCCCATTCCCATTGAACCCTATAGGGTTCAATGGGAATGGGAGGGTGGTAGCACCGGTACCATTAATAATGGTACCGGTGCTATCATCATGTTATGCTCGCGGGTGCCAGTACGGCCACCAGGTCAGACCTGGTGGCTGCAAGGTCACCCGCGAGCAGAACTCATAGTAAGCAACGGTCCCAGTAGCGATATCAGCGCCGTTGTTGCCGTTGCCGTTGTTGCCTTACCGCCATACTTGTAATGAGGCCCAATGAAAGGAAAACAACACGTCCCAGAATGCAAAAGGAAAAACAGAACTAGATGTCCCTTTTATGCTTTGCAATGAGAGCTCTATAACTGCACATCCTGAACGACGCCCTCTTTCTACTGCACGTATCTGCAGAATGGGAGTAGCAGAGGCATAGACAGGGTAGGGCCTGAGGGGGCAAGGCCCATCCAAAATCCCACCCAGCAGGGCTCTGTGGGCATTTACAGATTCTAATGTCACTGCCGTGGACCCAACATTCGATTCATGCCCCACTTGTTAGACACTCCTGGCTACGCCTCTGGAGGGTAGCAAAACACATGCATCAACCCGCTTGCCCCTGTAGCATGGTTCACTGTTCATGTTGTGTTTACCGACGCCCTTCTGCACGCTGGCGCATTGCTCTGTGGGAACTGGCCCACAGACCCGGCCGCTCTCACTCGTTTTGGCAGTAGGTTTTCCTGCGCTCAGCTGCGGCCTGGTAAATATTAACTTGTTTGTCTGCGTTCAGGACCGTATCCTGAACTTAATTACTCTCAAAGCTCACATTAAGAAATAAAGCTGCTTGCAGGCACAGAGACTCGAGCAGGAGCTTTTCCTAGGTATGTAACCCTGATGATCAGGTCTTGTTTTTCAAGCAGGACCTGAGCAGAGGGTTCGGGGGAGGGGGCTGGAGGCTCAAAGAGCCAACAATAACAACACCAGCATACCTCGTGTATGATAATCTGATTAGCAACCTCCTAGCTAAAAAAGGGGCCACGTGAGAGCACACTAGTAAACACTAGGCTTCCCGGCTTCACCTAACGCGATGCTATGGATGTTCCTCTTTCAAATGAAATCAAAGGGATTAGCACAAGAAAGCAATATTAGCATAGCTGCTATAATTTCCTAACTTGCACTTCGCACATAATGGTTCATGCAAGCAAAACAAGCATTGGCAATGCCAACAGTTTGAGACATTGTGTAGGCATGGGAAAGGCATTTGTCTGGCACTGTCGTAGTGGTATCAAATGGCCATCTATGGTAGCAGCTGCAAAATGGTGCGAGTACCTGGGCATAGCAGTGCCTGGCAAGTGGCTAATACATATACACAAGCCAAAAACTGTTGGCTTTGCCAATGCTAGTTTTTAACAGGGCTTCAGTGTAGGACATGCGTAGTGCTTATAAGTCGAGTGGCTGAAGGTAGCACTGGTTAAGACATTTTTATTACACCAGTATTGCGTGACAGCTCCAATTAAGTCATTAACTGTCCAGAAGACTGCTTTGCTACAACACTCTCAGGCATTTCAAGCACAAACGTTGCTGGTAAGGCTTGATAAAGCTGGCTGAAAGAGATCCCAGAAGGATGTGTTTTTGGCAGAAAAACGCAAGGGACGGGTGAGAATGGCCATGGGGATTTGCAGGTGCATGGGAACACAATGGGTGGGTAAATAACCAAACAAAACTTACAAATCACCCCAAATCACCACTAATACTCTATGTCCCTCCTCATGTGCCATTTCTTCCCAGCTGTGCTCTAATGCAATAGTTTTGGCGTATAGGTGGTACATTTGTGCCATCTAATAGCCAAAACTATACATTGCAGAGGACACTATTTTTTTTGCTGTGCCACTTAATGAAATGCGCCGGTCACCTTATTCACAAAAGGCCTCTATGCCTTTTTGGGAGTTGTGTAATAGCAGACAGGATGCACTGACCTTTCCCCTTGCATACATTAGTGCCCAGGATGTGCTACCAACAGTAAGAAGTGACAGGCTCCCAGCACCCATGTGGGTACATGGAGTATATATATATATATTTTTATTTTGATGTTTTAGTTTGGTGTCAAACTTTTCCATCATTGTGAGTCAGGTATGAGAAATTATGAAAAGAAGAAGAGAGAAAGAGAAGAGTCTGTTGTCTATTGTCATGGTTCAGGCCTTTCTTCTATTGAGATCAAGGATACTAGAGAGGAAGAGGGAAGAGGGAAATTGTGTATATATATTTGTTGTTGTTTCCGCTGAGGATGGCCGCCCATCTTTCTTCTGTGTTCATTTGTTGCGATCTGAAATCAAAGTAGGAGCCAAATTGGTTGCGTTGGGATGCAAGAGACTGGCATTCCATCACCAGATGAAATATGGTTTCTGGTGTATTTTCAACTTTGCAGAAGCAACAAATATTTTGTGATTTGAGGATCTGTCTTGTTGTAGCAAGATAAGAATTTGTTGGTAGGATGTTCAGCCGAATTCTTAGAAACGTTGATCTGATGGTTTGATCCGGGAATGTTAACAAGTACGGCTGTGGTTGGTTTAATTTTCTGTTGTCTTTGCTACATTGGAGAGTCTGTTTGTAGATGTTTTTCAGTTGAATGGTTTTGATCCAGTTGTTCTGTAATAATTTGATTTTGGCGTGTTGAGGGCGCTTAGTTAGGAGTTCTTCAGAGATTTCTTCCTGTTCCATTTCTTTAATGATAGATGTTTTACTTTTTTCCAACACCATGTTGTTAAAGGTGTTTGGTTGGGTTTTCAGAATTTGAATTGCAGGAGTTTTCTCATCCGATAGAAGTTTACGATAGATGTCTAATCTTTTCCAACATACAATAGATTTGATGGATTGTGTTGCTAGTTCGTATGTTATTCTCGGCATTGGGTACGAGTGAGGGAGATGGAGGATCTTACGCCAGAAGGTTGATTCAAGTTTCACCCAATTTACTTTTTCTGTATTCTACATTGCTTCCGTTCAGTATGTTATTATCGGGATGTATTTTAATCTATACTAGGCAATGATCGGTTTGAATGAAAATTTTCCATATTTTCTGTGAAGCATGCATCCCTGACATGCCAGTGTTTGTGCCTTTTGTTCCACTTTGTACAACCATTGTTCTTCAGTCTTGGGTTGGTTAATTAGAATGCCGAGGTATTTTAATGTTGTGACATTTTCCAATCGGATTCCACTGATGGTAAATTGTGGTTGGTGTATTGATTTTGGTTGAGGTTTTGTTAGAATCATAGTCTTTGTTTTTTAGATGTTAATTCTTAGCTCATTATTGTTCATATAATTGCTCAGTAATGTCAAGGCAACTTGTAGTCCAGATGGAGTTTTGTCGAGCAAGATGAGGTCATCTGCATATGCCATAAAAGGGACAGGTGTTGAATTTATTTTCGGCGGATTCATTTGGCTGCTGATCAAATATTGTTCAAAGTCTGATGTGAATAGATTATAGAGGGTTTCTGCTAGGGAGCATCCTTGCTTTAAGCCATTTAATGTGGTTATTAGTTTGGTGGTAAAACCTTGTTTAGTAAGCCTCACTTTTATTGAAGTATCTGAGTAGAGTAAGATGATTGGTTCCAGGATGTCCGCGGGGCAGTTCCATGTTTTTAGTTCTGCCCATAGCTTTTGCCGTAATATGGTATCGAAGGCCATCTTCAAGTCAATGAATGCAGCATATATCGTGGTCTTGGTGTTGATGGCTTCATGTTTGATGAGATGAAGTACAGTAGGTTGATATTAGTTCCAACATTAGGAGTAAAGCCTGTTTGTCATGTTGAGATCCGGCCATTGCATGTTGCCCATGAAGTTAGTTTTCTCAGGAGTGTTGTTGCAAAAAGTTTTCCAAGTGGGTCCAACAAAGCAATTGGGAGAAAATTCTGCGGTTGGTCAAGGGGTCCTTCTTTGTGCATATGGATAATTGTTGCCGTTCTCCATGAGGTAGGAATTTGGTTAAGCGTATTTATGATGCCTATTATCAGGCACATGAAGTTTGCCCATGCCAGAGGATCTTGTTTCAGTACGGCGTTTGAAAGACCATCAGGGCATGTGCTCTCGATGTATTGAGGTTTTTGATCATACATAGCAGATCCTCGTAGGTAGCGCTTACCGTCCATTTTGATTTTTTATTGATTGAGTCTTTTTCAGGTTGGAACGGTCGATCCGCGTAGATGTTTGAAAGATGTGCAACCCAAGTCTCTTGCGGTACATTGGCCGTTAGCTTGTGCTGTTTTTGAGCATTGTCATTAAGTAGATTCCAAAGTTCTCTTGTATTGCTCGATTGGTATGTCTTCATTATGGTTTCTGCATCTGTTTGCAGTAGGATTTTTTGTTGCAACTTTTTCCAGTTGTTATATGCTTGTTTCAATTTCGAAATTTGCAAGATGGTTTCTGCTGTTTTCGTTTTCTTCAGCTGTGTTAGCGCTTTCTCCAGGGCCTTTTTCTTTTCTGCTATTTCCTGGTTGTATGTATGGAGGTGAGTTTTTTGTGGTCGATTTTTGGTTGTTTGTTGGAAAGGAAGGAGAATCCACTCGTAATTCAATTTTTCAAGTTCTGTCTTATTTGAGACGAGAAGTTTTGTCGGTAGAAGAGATATCGCTGATTGTGGAATGCGGAGCCTTGAAGAAGTTCCGTCAAGTTCGACTGGACATGATTTCAGAGTTGAGCCTTGTTTGAGGGTGGGATGTGAAAACACTGTTAGCTTGTTGTGGTCGCTATTATCAGAGAGTATCGTTTGGGCTGACTTGACCGATTCATACAGGGTTTGTGAAAGGAATATGTAGTCGATAATTGCAGATGAGGTTCCTCTGGCCCATGTTGGCACGTAGGAGGTGGAGTTGTTCCTTGCATGGTTTAAGAGGATGAGATCTCGGGTGAGTATTTCATTCACCCACCTTGTTGCTTTTTGTGACAGCTGATCATTGTTTCGGGGGGGGCCGTTTTGTGTGATTAAGTTAATGTTGAGATCGCCACAGAGTATTAATTCTAGGTGGTGATGGGTTCCAGCTATTTTGTCAGTTGTGATGAATACACCTTCGATGAATGCCTCAGTTGTGATTGCCACGGGGTTCCAATATAGATTCAGTATAGCAATTCTTGTTTCACCCATTTTTCCGGATTAGTTGTTGTCCATTGTCGTTGTTTTTGTTAATTGGATCCAGGGGTTGATGTTTTCACTAGTCAATACTTTCCATTGAGGGTTTATTTTGATTAGAGTAAGTAGGCCTGATGCTGGTCTTCCTTGTTTTTTAGTTATGGCAGGATTGAGGAAGGTGAGGAATCCATTGCACGCTGGCGTTTCGCTGATCCAAGTTTCTTGGAGACATATGATTTGGTAATTTTCAAGATCAGTGGAGGGCTGAGTGAACAAGTGCATGCTTCCTCTAGTATTCCATGAGCAAAGTTACCATATGATGTCTGGTTTCATTGATTGTTATGATTGGGAGCAAACTGAGATTCTTGAGGATACGGTTTCTGTGAATGAAGATTCTAGGTCATAGATTCTTTTGAATGGACGGTCACTTCTATTCCAATCTTCCCGTTGTCCGACGTGAGTCCAAGGTGCGTCATTCCCTGAGCGATCCTTGGTGTGGTTGCTCATCTGCTTTCTTAGTTGATGTTTCCTTGTTGATGTAGATGCCCAGCAGTTGAAACCATGTTTGAGGAATTGGGCGCGTTTTGATAAAAATCAGTTCTTGGTCGTTTGGGTCAGAGAGTTCAGCAACTATCTTATCTAGGTGCTTGTCATCTTTGAAGGTTATTAAGTCAATCTTTTTTGTTGTTATTTGTTGTAGTTGTGGAATCGCTCCAAGGAGACGGAGAATGTTTGTTCTGTTGAGTATTAATGGTTCAGATCTATTTGTTGTCTGATACTTGTTCATAAGATTCTGATAGTGATGAGCCAGGGGAACCGGGGTTAAGAGATATATCTGAGGTTTCTTGTAATGAGCCCTCTGAGATTTCTTCATAGATGTCTACTTGTTGTGATTCGTGATTGATGGTGTATTCATCTATTATTATGAAACCTGAGGGCATTGTGGAATGCCTGGGTGGAGGTGTGTCGTCTGTTATCAAGTCTCCGTGGGTTGAGAGGTTGAGGAGATCTTCATCTTGGATGGAGTGTTCAGAGAGTGGGTTTGTTGGTCCACAGGTCTGCAAAGCCACAGTCTGTTGGTGCCGGTTTGAGGTTTTATTGTCCTGTGTGGAGGGACAAAGGATCTTCTCTATAGATAGTTATTGCCTTTGTTCCATCGTCTTCTCTATTGGTAATGAATGTCTTTGTTCTGTTGTCTTTATTGTTCTGAGAAACGCTCTTGAGCCTGTTTGTCTTTTTTGTTGTGTTTTGACTGTACTGGTTTCATAGTAGTGCCTAGTTTGTCCTTCGAAAATATCTTGTACTGTTCTGTGGTGTTCTTGATTGGATGGTTGGTGTCTTGGGTCTCTGGATGTGGGGTTATGGCAGGTTCAGTTTTCTGTTGTGTGTGGCTTGCGTCAATGATTCGGGATACACCGTCTGGTTGTTCGAGCGTGACTTTGAGTTGAGGAGATAGTGTCGGTTGTTCCCTCATTGTATCCGCTTTCTGCATTGTTTGGTGTTGGTGTTGGGGTTTGAGTAGAGCTAGTACTTCAGTATTAAGGTTGATTTATTCTTGGTGATTATTTCTTGCTATTTCTGAGAGGCGTTGTTGCCATCGATTGGATTGCTCTGCTTCCGAATTCAAACGGTATTCGATTGTACTTATGAAATTCTCTATGTAGGTCTGTTTGGAGTGTATCAGTGCTAAGAGGGTTGCTTGGTCCTTGATATTGTCATTCATGGCTTCGTGTAACTTCATGTAGGGGATCATGGATTGCGAGAGTATTACAATAAGCATGTTTTGTAAATAGAGCATGGTAGTCGGGATCCTGGGGTTAGTATGATCCACGTAGTCAGGTTTGTTGGATGTTGCGTTGGTAGATTGGATTTCTGTGGGACTCGGTTGGGATGTAGGATGTTCGTTCTTGGTTGTAGGATCAGGTGTATAGTAGGATTCATCTGTATCATAGGTGAATTGCATAGGCATGTTTTGATTTCTTGTTAGGTTTGATTCGGTTTCTCTTTTGATTGGCCTTTGTCCGAATCCTTGTGTCAGGCATGGGGTCGAGGTAAGCTGTGATTGTTGGTTTCCAGTTATATTGCCAAATATTTATTTTCGTTTGTCGAGGCTTCGCATGATTGATTCAATTTCTGTAATGTCCATTGAAAGTCTTCTTGCCTTGGCTATGGCTTGATTATCGATGTTTTCTGGAGCTTGAGCAAGTTTGATTAAGTTATGAGTATGTATCGCAAGTTTAGCTAATCTTGCTTTTTCTTTCTTCGTTTGTTGAGTTACGCTGTTTAGTGGTTTTTGTAGGGTATTGGTAGGTCATGATTCCTCTGAGTGAGATTTGGGATCTTTATGAATGATGGAATTTTTATTGATCGCACATGGTTCTTCTTTGTTGTCAGGCTGAGTCTTGAGTGTATCGGTGGTATATGCACTTGGTTGGTTCTTGGCAGTATCGTCTGATATCTCATGTTTGTATGGTTCGAAGGGTGGCGCAGACAGTCCTTGGTGTAGTTCAGCCAGAGGCTTGTGGGTTAAGTTAATCATTTTTTCTGTTCTCTCAGAAGCTGTCTTGCTGTCGTTTGTGTCTCGTAGTGGTGATGTGAGTCGTTGTGATTTAGGAGCCTTCATGTTACACTTTGGTTGTGTGATACCGTTGACCTGGGTATCGTTTATCGTTAAATCTGGCTTTCCATTTTCTGCACTTACATTAGTGTTTGGTTGGTGGAAAGTCAGTGGTAGTAGTTCCGGATGTTCGTCATGAGTTTGTGAGTATGCCTCTATTGAATGAGCCTCGTTGGATGGTTGAATTGGGGGGTTTCCTAGTCCTGCAGATGCAAGATCAGGAACTTTATCGATGTCAGTGCCTTGTATGACATGATGTTCAGTCGTGGCAGTGGTGCTGTGGATTTGTGCTTGTATATTACTCTGATTCTGAGGCACTGGCTGATCATTCAGTTGTCTATTTAGTTCCAAAGTTGAAAGATCAGTTTTTGTTTTGGTGAGGTCGTCTGGGATGGGGGAATGCTCGATGTCCAGATCCGGTTTCTGTTGGTGGTGATTCAGGACAGGTTTTGTTATCTGAGCTCTGCAGAGTGATTGTTCCAAGGTTAGTTGCGAAGGATCTAGGGCAGACATAGCAGCTGTGTTGAGTTTGGTTCTTAGACTTGTTTTAGGGCGTACAACAGATTGCGGTTTGAGTCTAGTTGCTGACATCTCTCTTTTGGTTAATCTGGGGTCTGTATTGATGTCCGTCGTGCGGGCTCTATCAGGATCCAAGGGACTTGCCCTTTCGGCCTTGCAGCAGATGTGATCGATGAGTAAGAGCTTCAAAGTTTGATGTTGTAGCTGCAGGCTACAGGATCCAAGGGATCAACTCTTTCGGTCTCCTGCAAGGTGGGCTTTTAGAGAACCTCTTCTGGTCTCCTGTAAAAAGGAGTTTCATGGAGCTCTGTTGAGATCCAAGGGTCAAGCCCTTTCGGTCTCTCAGCAGATATAGTCGATGAGTGAGAAGGTTTTAAGTCTTATGTTAGAGCTGCGGACTACAGGATCCAAGGGACATACCCTTTCGGTCTCCTGTAGGGTGGACGTTGAAGAGGCTCTGTTGAGATCCAAGGGACAGGCCCTTTCGGTCTCTCAGCAGATATGGTCGATTAGTGAGAAAGTTTTAAGTCTGATGTTGAAGCTGCAGGCTACAGGATCCAAGGGACAAGCCCTTTCGGTCTCCTGTAGGGTGGACGTTGAAGAGGCTCTGTTGAGATCCAAGGGACAAGCCCTTTCGGTCTCTCAGCAGGTGTAGTCGTTGGGTATCGTTCACTTTGTAGGGCACTGGTTCCCAGGTGCAAGTACTTCTAGGTTCCTGAAATTGTGTAGTCTTGGCTCTGTGTACGTCTGGTTGTCAGACTCTTACAGCATCCTGGCCGAGGTGATCCGAATTCCTCTGCGGGACTGGCCCGGTTTACAAACACTGTTGGATCTTCTTCCAAGTGATTTGCGCTCTTGATGAGACACTGCTGGATTAGTGGTTATCAGATCCATCCATCTGAGTTAGCTGTGCTTTCGCCGTTTGGTGGTTGAGCAGTGTTCTGTAGGAGATGGGGCAGCAACTGGGCTTGTTGCTGGGTTCCGGGAAAGCACAGGGTTAGATGGTAGTCCGATTGCTTGTTGAAATAGCTGGAGGATGATGATGCGGGCGAACGGGTCCAAATTTTCAAATCAGGTGAGCAGAGACTCTCAATGTGATCCTCAAGCAAGAAGAGGGGGAGGGGCACAGTCCGGGGATATGGGTGATGTTCACCAAGACGCTGGCTCGAATGCAGGTTCAAATGTTGCCCACAGAAATGGGCGCCAGGCGGTGTGGGCAAACAAATTGGACTCCTGAGGCAGACAGACAGGCGTTCAGAGGCGCAAGGTCGAATAGAGGTTCAAGGGTTGGCCACGGAAGCGGGAGCCAGGCAGTGTAGGCAGAGGGATCAGTCTCCTAGAGTCTCCTCCACGCGCTCCACGAACAGAGGTTCTAATGGAATATATTTCATAATGACGGGTCTGCCATTGCGAAGCTCACTGAATATATAAAAGCATTTCTATATTCTGGCTTGGTAGATAAAAATGTAAGTGGGACAGCACTGGTTCACGCTTTTGCTTTTCCACTACAAAGCAAAGTATGCTGGGGTCAGAAACGACCCAAGCATGCATTGCACGCCTTCCTGAGCCTGTTCAAATAGGCTGAGGAGTTTGTTTCCATGCATTGTAAAGGGCATGCCATTTGTGAATTCAGCAAGTGCTTTAAAATGCACATAAACGTGCCCTTATTTGCACAAGGTAACCCAGGTGGGTGTCAACTGGGCATTTGAATGTGCGCATCAGGGGCCATATTACAGAAACTTTGCACCACTGCACGTGCAAAGTTGCACGGTATTAGCACTAGGGCAAAGTTTGCCCTATTTTTTAAAATGCTGGGACACAGTAGAAAACCACTGCACCGCGACAAGTGCTGTTTGGCATATTAAAAGCACCAGGGCAGTAAATGCCCCAGTGCAAAAAAAATACATTTTTGATGCTTTTTTGCACATGTGCAAAGTTTGCCCTAGTGCTAATACCATTCCGTATTAGCACTAGGGCAAACGTTGCCTTGGCACCAAAATGCAGTGAAAATACATATTTATGCCGCACATCAGAGCTACTATCACTATGAGAGAGAAATGTTATTTTATATAGTGCTTACACCTAAGTGCTGTACATAGAACATAAGTAGTAGAAGGAGACCCTTTTGTCTCCATCAAAATTTTTACAGGTGGACATACACCCTGGTTCCGGTCTTAGTCCTGCTCCCTTTTGATGTGCTTCGATATAAACTTAATATACATTTGATATAAAAATGATATAAAAAATGTTTGATATCGATTTTAGATCAAATGTATATTTTTATAGGAGGTGTTTTCTATTTTATATCAGCTTTGATATAAAGTGAATATACATTTTTTATAAAATCTGTGTAACGATGGGAGCACCGAGAGCGAAGTGAGCTCTGAAGATGGGGACGGTGAATCTAGGGTTTTGAAGAGTGGCTCGTTGATGACATCATAGAGGGGTTCCGCCCGGGGTGATAGGAAGCCGATATACATTTTATATCAAATTTAAAACTGCCAAAAGTTTTTGATAGAAATGTTATTGAACTGCAACCATTTTTATATAAACTTTATAGGAAGTAGAAAATGATATCAAACAATTTTGATATCTTTTTGATATAAAAATGCATATAACAATAGAATTGATTTTATATAAATATATATAACACGGCATGCAGTAGCGGCCGTGTAGTTATTGTTAAGTTGCTAAAACCATAGGAACACCTCTTTTTGGGTGGCTTATAACTTTGCTCCCCCTGGAGGAATCCTCACCAAACTTTGCAAAAAAAAGTATATTGCCCACCCGGAAGTGTTTGGGCAAGTTTGGTGAGGTTTCTTCAAGGAGTGGAGTTATAAGGGGGGGTCCCAACATTTTTTTTTTGCATAGACTGAATGGGGAAAACCTTTGTGCACGGCTACAGCCCAAACGGCTGGACGGATTTTAACCAAATTTGTGGCAGGGGCCGGGGCTTGGTCCCAAAAGCGTGATTTTGTGTGATGGTGGAATTCCGAGCAGTACTTTTGTTGCAAAGAACTGAAATGTGCCTCTCAAACAATTAGTGATATCTGGCGCTGCTCTGTGGACCCATTTCCCTGTTCACTCCGCGGTCACAAGTCTCATTGGCTTATGTATGCCGTGATGTCGGTGAACATTGAAGGCGGCCAGTGTTTGGCTGGAGGGAAGCGTGCTGTGCGTCAATATTTTTTGGAAACGGTGCAATGGTGTATCGGAGGACAGTGCAGCGCCGAAAGGGCCTGGCAAACATACTTAACGCATGTGGTGGTGGGAAGAAGGGATGGAAAGGGTGGGAGAGTGAGAAGTGGTTTATCTGAGGTATGTCATTATTTGGTGGTAGAAGACGGTGGTGTGCCTGCAGTATTCGTGTGTACTGTGCCAATTCACAGGTCCCTCCCCAGGTGCCTACCATGTGTGGTGAATGTAGGCAGCCTTCGTTATGGCACGATAGGTTGTACAGCGACCTCTTACTGTGGTGACTGCTGGTAGCTCAATTGCAGAAGGGAGTCCGTTGCACATGACATGAACATTCTAACATAGCGTCTAGTACGGTGTGTTGCGTGCGGTAAGGACGTCGCCCATTTGATGCATGGGTAGAGGCCTTGCACCGACAACTGTATGCCTTGGTTGCAAGTATCTTTGACATTGTTGCCTTGTGTGTGTGGTTCGTCAGCATTGCATACATTGTTGATTCCATGGGTGTGGTGATAGCACATCCTACAGTGTTTAGTCCATGGATGCAGCTATTGGAGTGACAAGTCCTGCAGTGTATGCACTGGGTGCAGTGTTGAAGTGCTGTGTACATAGATGTGGATAGGGTTGACCTGCATATTGTATCGGCTTGGGTAGTGTCCATTGCGCAGAGTGGTGAGTACAGTACTGCACTATACAGTATTGATTTTGTGCCCTTAATAGAGTGCTGGGAGAATGCCCACTGTTCTTAATATTTTGTGCTTTGGTTGGCAATAATACAATGCTATGTGAATGGAAGTGGGTAGGGTTGCCGGACGCTGTGCTATGTTTGTGGATTCTGCTAATTGTTACTCGTTTGCATGCATTGCTGTGTTATGGTGCAGAGGTTGGAAAGAAGTGCTGCTGCCTATGATAAGTTTGTGGATTGTGGTACCTGGCCAAATGGTCACCTCTATGGCTCTGTTATGTTGTGCGGGGTGTGGGCAAGGCCTAGATTGTTGGGTGCATGGCCATAGGCTATAGGCCATGTACCAAAAAGCCTAGGCCTTGACCACAGCCACCACAACATAATGCAGCCAGACGATATTGCGTCATGAAAGGAATTCTGCATTAAGACACATGCAAAATATGGACAATGTACACAGCCACCCACATACCGTTCACCACACCCAATGCAATGTCATGCAGCCATGCATGCAAACATATGGCCAGGGTGAAAGTTGGCAGGCTGAATTGTAGATGGGGAGTGCATTGTACGTGATAGGAGCATTTAAAGATAGGGTACACTATGTTGTGTTGTGTGTGGTGAGGCCCTAGTGCCTTTGGTGCATCGCACCAGTCATTGCACCAGTAACTATGTGGCCTGCTTGCAAGTAGGTTTGACATTGTTGCATTCTGTCTGTGTTTTGTGAGAATTGCATACATTGTTGGTTTTATCGGTGTGGTGATTGTTAGCACATCCTACAGTTTGTAGTCCATGCCTTGAGCTGATCATGTGAACACTCCTGCAGTGTGTGCGCTGGGTGCTGTTTTGAAATTCTGTGTGTATAGAAGTGCATAAGGTATAACTGGATATTTTATGTGCTTGGGTAGTGTGCATTTGCGCAGATTACTGACTACTGTAGTGCACTTTGAAGTATTGGCTGTTTGCATTTACTGGAGTGTTGCGAGCAAACATAATATTGCTACTTCTACTTTGTGGTGATGGGTCCCGCTCTGGGTGATTCTCGATGCTGAAGGCGTGGATACGTTTGGAGAACTTGTTACTGGAGGTGCTTTGAAATCACACGAGACCTTTACTCTGTGTGTGTAACGGTACATATGGAGTTCTGTACAGAAATGATAGTGTTGGATGCAGAGGTTTTGGATATTATTGGTTCATGCCTGTGTCACTATTTAATAGTATGTAATGAGGGAGTGCTGCAAAATGAATAGTGGAATGGGAAGAAGGACTGTTCCTGCTTTACTGGGGCACGGCTCTCACTGTACCTGGGAAAGAGCATGTGCCACATCCTGCCCTTATGAATATGGTGGGAATGGAAAAGCAATTGTGGGGATTATCCAATCAGGTGTTGACGATGTGCTTCATAGGAAGGGCTGGCACTATTTATTCCCAATACTTTGTGAACTGAGGTTGGCAGAGATGGAGCGATGGAGAGTGCCGATAGTGGGTGACACTTTTGTGCAAGATCTGCACACGTATACCGAGCAAAGAAGCATGGCGGCTAATTTTTTATTTGGAAGGAGTGGAGGCTTTCTGGGGCATTCTCTATGAGTACAGTTTCTGCAGTATGGTTGACCTTTGCAGATGTGTGGCCTCTGTCGGTACTGTTGATGTTGTCATGGTGCACTATGGAGCTCTACATTTGGAGTACATGTCATGGGGACGTTTGCTCCGTCACCTAAAGAAGTTGATGAAAGGAGTGATGCAGATTTTTCCCACCGCTAAGGTGATTTTCTCATGCCAAGAGGAGCATGGGACATGCCAGTATAATTTGTCCCCAGCCAGAGGTCGGAAGGTGTCTTATAAACAGAAGCATGTGTCAATTTATGTTAGGTGCTGGGATGTTCTTCACCGACTATGACATCATTAATGAGAAAAATGTGCACTGGTTCCATGCAAATGGCATTTCTTTCACTGCCATTGGCAATGCTGTTTTGTTTTACAAAGTGCAAGAAGCGTTGAAGAGAAACCTACAAAACTGTAAGGCGGAAATGAAAATAGAACTGAGATGAAGAGTAAACACAAACAAGGTTCTGTGCAAGCACGTCAAAAGAAAAAAATGAAACATTTTTTTTAGAAAGGCTCTTTTAAGAGGTACCACTACAAAGGACATCCTCGACCCAGTTGCAAATGTATTCCCCCCCTCTCATTCCTAGCACAATATCCCTGCAGACTGCGGTACTGTCAGGATTGCATGTGCCACATCCGGGCCTTTTCAGGATTGCAGCCATGGAAATGGGAGTGTGGAGGCGAAGGTATAGCTCAATCAAGTTTGTGTTTGTTGTGTGTACGCCAAAAACTGTGGCAGAAGGTACATTTCTACAGACACATACAGATGCCTATGGTTGAAATGTCCAAGGTAAATGGCAGACATCCTGTTTGTATGCATGCATTGTACGTGCTTTGTGTATGTTGCTAAGATACATGCATTGCTGCTTTTGTGCTATATTTTTACGAATTTTTTAAGAAATAGGTAAGTGAGGCACAACATTTGTAGCATTGTCGGAACGAAAGAAGAGAGTTCCCGTTTGGATATTGCAATGGGTGATATGGGTAAATGAATACGTTGAAAGCTTACTGCATTGCAGTGGCAGTTGATGGTAGGTGATGAGAGAAAAAACACTACGGGCCTCATTCAAGTCAGCCGGTCCGGAAACAATGGTGGCGGTAAATCTGCTGCCACCGTTGTTTCTGGACCGGCTGATTCCGGGTCCTGCAGGCGGAAGGTGTCACTCCCGCCAGGTCTGACCTGGCGGGAGTAACACCACCCGCCTGCATGCGGACATGGAAACACTGGCTCTGTCATAGATGGAACCAGTGTTTCCATGGTTCCCCATCCCTATGGAATCCTATGGAACTCCATGGGAATAGGGATTTACAGAATTCCGCCTCCAGAATTACCGGATCACCGGGGTTGTAATGCCCCGGTGATTCCAGCAATCATAGGGGCAGAATGGTATTACTGGTCCGGCGGCAGCGTTCCAGTTTTTCCCGCATGGCTACCGCCGGACTCTATGTCTTTTAAGTACGTTGTGGACATTTAGTGGCAGACAGCCTGCTTAGAGGCACTTATAACACAGTTGTAACAACAGGGCACACAATATTTTTCTACCTGCACTTTGTGCTGATAGGTGCCCATGTGCATGAATGTGCATGCAGACATCTTGGATAGTTTAACAGAACTTTCTACTGGAGGTGCTTTGGAATAAGACACCACTTGCACTCTGAATGTGTAACGGTGCATATGAAGCATTGTACAGAACTGACAGCATTACATGCTGAGTTCTTGGATGTGATAGGTGGATGCGTGTGTCACTATTTAACAGTATCCAGTGAGGTATGTGTGGAAAGGGAAGAAGGAAGGGTCCTGCTTTACTGGGGTGTGGCCCTCACAGTACTTTGGGAAGCGCACATGCCACATTCTGCACTTCTCACCATGCTGGCCAATGGAAATGGGACTGTGGGGATATCCAATCAGGTACTCAGGCTGTGTTTAACAAGAAGGAGTGGTAAGACTGTTTTTCATTACTCTGCGTAGTGACGAGAGCTGACATGGAGAAGCAGATTGTGTTGATTTTGGGTGAACCCTTTGTGATAAATCTGCACAAGTATGCCCAGGAAAGACACTTTGATGGTGATTTCGGTTTGGATGGAGTGGACGCATTGTGGTGCGCTGTCCTTGTCCATAATTTCAGCGTTTTTGTTGACCTGTGCCGAAAAGTGGGAAGTGTTGCTACTGTCCATGTTGTCATTGTACACTATGGAGGTAAGCATTTGGGTTACGAGGCTTGTTCACGTTTGTTCCATGACCTCAAGTGGTTATTGAATGCAATGAAGAGGCTTTTCCCACTGCCCAAGTGCTTTTCTCATCCATGCCACCACGAAGAGTATGGGACAATGCCAATGCATGTTGTTCCCAGCCAGAGGTTGGAAGGCGTCTCATCAACAGAAGCATTTCCTTGTCAACCATTGTTAATGCTGTTTTATGTGCCCATCTACAGGATGCGTTGAAGAGTGTACTGTAAGAATGTGAGAAGTAGAAAATCCAAAATCATACAAAAACAGAAAAGAAGCTGTTTCTCTAGAAGCACCTAAAAAAACAAAAAAAGGCTCATTTCAGAGCCACCACTGTACATGAAATTCCATACCCTGGTTGGGATTGCGCAATAACGTTTCTGGGTGTGGTGTGTACGCAGAGGACTGTTGTACAGAATTGATAGTGTTAAATGGAGAGCTCTTCAATGTGATTTGTGGATGCGCGTGTGAATATTGACCAGTATCCAATGAGGGCGTGCTGGAAAGAACATAGTAGAAAGGGAAGAAGGACTGTTTCCGCTTTGGTGGGTTGTGGTCCTCACGGTACTTGGGGAAGCACACGTGCCACATACTACCATTGTACGCATGGGAATGGGACAGTAGGGATTATCGGTACTGAGGGTGTGGTTGACAGGAAGGGGCATTAATACTTTTGTCCATTAGTGTGCGCAGTGAGCTGGGCTGAAATGTTTGCCATTATTTGCAAAGTTAATATAGATTAATATAGAATATAGATTTGGTCCAGCATCAATTACAGCTCAAAGCTATGTGGCCACCTACTCTGTGTTGAAAAGCTACAAACAGATTGGGGAGCTGCTCTGGGGTGTGGTCTTTTATAGGTCTGCTCTGAAGACCGGGCACCCGGAAAACAGGCTTACATCGTTCTAACAAATACATACATGTACAATTGCACATTGCGCGGTGTTTGTAAATGTGTACTTTCCCAATAACATTCCGTAGATTGTAGAACACTGTACTTTTCTGCTGTCCGAGTGTGCGCATCGTGTCCGTGAAATAAGGGCCCACGTGCAGCATTGGTGAGGTGGCATGGTAACATCACGCATGTTCTCGATTTGCAGGGCTGTCTGCAGGACGCGTTTTGGACGGAATAGTTGGTGCGCATGTGCATAGGTGTCGTATGCACACCGTTGGGTTCTCTGGCCTGATTAATAGTGCGACACACATGAGCCAACCATTTTGGGACAAGTGGGTGTTTATAGGGTATAGTAGGTGGCATGTTTATGTGTGCAGCTAACTCTAGGATGTGATTTGGCGGCTCAAACTAATTAAAGGTTGTTACAACTTTGTTCGCATATGCTGGACAGGGGCAGTGTCACCAGGAGACAGAGGAAGATCTACGCATGAGCATGTTTGTGCACCGGACAAACATCGGCTCCCATACCTAATTGTAGGTGGTTCACAAGATGCGACATGTGGATCGTACTGGCATCCTACGGATGCCTCCATTTGCATTGCGGATAGGCTGGCCTGGCGTAGTGTCAGTAGGACACCTCCCTTTTCCTTAATTGCAGTCATTCCCAGCAGTACTGTGCTCTGCTGATTCATAACAGCATTTTAAAAACAAAGGAAAAGCCACATGCACACGGAACAATAACTTAAATATGAACGTTTACTACCACACATTCATACATATTGTTCGGAAAGGGAAAGGGTAGCAGAAGTGGATACTTCTTGTGGGGAAGTGAGGGTTTGTACAAGTTGGTCAAGAGGGGAGGAAGGAATTGAGGTATCATTGAACCGTCTCTGATGACATGGATTTTGAGGAGATGGCGGGCTGTGAAATGTGGAAGGGGTACATGTGCAGGTCGGGCAGAGGTATTTTATTTTGTCAATAATATGTCCTTATACGTAATCTTTTAAGGTGGCAAAATTGTTCACCAATTCTTCCTTTTTACCTTCCAGGCTCTCCCATTTGCTATTTATAGAGTTGCTTTCCTTTCCTCTGCGCGTATGCTGTTGTAGAAGGTGTGTTGCTTGTGCTGCCTTGCTTTCCTTTCCAACATGTTGTCTTACATAAAAACCCTGGGCATCACAGATCAGGCCCTGGCGTGGCTCACCTCCTTTCTCTCTGACTGGTCCTCGCAGGTGGAAATCGGGCTCTTCCTCTCCTCTACCACTCTCTCTACTTGTGGTGTCCCACAGGGACCTAACCTTTCCCTCTGGATTTTCAACACCTAAATGGCCCCCTTGGCCCATAGCATCTCTACCTTTACCTCTAACTTTCTGTGATATGCGGATGACAAGCAGCTCTCTTTTAGGCTATCCTCGGCCTCCTCCTCCTTGCTCATCCCTGACTGTCTATCCGCAATTCGGGCTAAGTGTGCTGCTATCAATCTATGCATGAATACCAGTAAGAGACAGATCGTCCTCATTGGGACCCCTGTTCCCGCTTTCCCACTTTCTCACTGGCCTGCCTCCCTTGGCCCTGTAAACTCACCTACCGATGAGGCAAAAATTCTTGGGATCATCTTCGACTCCACTCTCGCCTTCTCTTCTCACATCTCAGACATCTCCAAAAAGTTCAACTACCAACTGCACCTCCTCAGAGGTATTCTACCTTTTCTCAAATTCCCCCAGAGGATCATCACCTCGAGAGCCCTGGTTCTCTCTAGGCTGGACTATTGCAACAGCCTCTTTCTCAATCTTTCTACTTCAACTCTCCGTCCTCTACAACTCATCCAGAAGAGAACTGCAAGACTTATCCTTGGCCTCAAGCCCTAGGCCACTGAAATCCCTCCACTGGCTGCCTGTGGCGGCAAGTCAAGACCCTCTGCATAATCCACAAGGCTTCCTGGGGCCGGGGCCCGCATTATCTACAATGCGCTCTTCCTAAATACTCTCCCTCTAAAATCCTCTGCTTGTCCTCCTCCAACTCTCTGCAGGTGAGCCGCTTTCACAAACATAGATTTGGGGGCAGATCTTTATCCTCTGCAGGTGTTTCTCTCTGGAACAGCCTCCCTGCCCTCTCCATCTTGAGCCAGAGCAACTGAAGTTCAGGAAACGCCTCAAGACCTTCCTTTTTTCTTCCTCCTTCTCTCACCCTCTCCCCTGCTAACCTCTTTTTTCTCTCCACCCTCCCTCTTCCCCCTAACTCTTTTCTGTTTTTTTGCTGCTGACTAGTTGCCTGGTTCACCTCCAGAGCCAACAGGATCCAGGTTCCCCCGCCAGTCTTTTTTCACGGGCCGCTGCACTTTGTTCAACATTACTGCACTTTCATCTTACAGTCCTTGAGTGGGGCAACCTCTCTGCACTTAACCCAGGGCCCTGCTGGACCGGACTCTTTGTCCCCCCCACTCTCCCACCCTGTCCCTGCATATCCGTGAGTACGTATGCATGACCTAAATGTGCGCGGACCAGTTAGTGCCTTTGTCCTGTGCCCACCCCACATCCCCGCCGTTTTCCATACTCCACTCCCGAGTATGGTCTCAACTGTATCAATTCATGTACTTACACTAGGACGAATGTCGGTAGGCATAGTATGCTAGTTTTTATGTTTAGATCATTCGGAATCTTCAAGGCCTAAGAATGATTACTTTATTACCCTGTTCCCTTCCGGCCTTCGAAGCACTTCACCTGTGTATAAGTACTATATAAATGAACAATACATAATTAAATAAAATAAACATGGTTTGTGGGTATTTTCATGGGTGGTTTGTTTATACAACTGGAACAAACATCCTATATTCCGGCGAGCTAAATATAAAGCACATTTGTGCTTTCTGCTGATGTGGATAGAATGCTGCTGTGTGTGTCAGCCCATTCCTAGGATTCCCAAGGTCTTGTCGTCATTCACAACTCTTGGTGGGTCACAGAGGGACACATATATGCTGTGCATGAGATGCTGTAGACCCCTAGTCAATAGTTTGACTTTTGTATAGGCTCTGGGAAGCACACTTTACTTAAAAAGTAAACTGCTTTTCATTATTTATACTCTGTATCAAAGCCAGTTCATATAAGATAGGTATACATTTGTATATTAAAATATAAATGTTTATTTATATCAACAGTTTCAGGGAATCTTATATGAAAATGTAAATTCATATCTTATATAAAAAATGTTATTTTTTATATACATTTTTCTATCCAAAAATATGATTAAGTATATACATTTTTATATCATGATTAAGTATATACATTTTTATATCAAACATTTTTGTATGGGGCGCTCGTGAGCCCGAGCAAGATGGACGTGAGTTGGCAAGTCTCCGGCAGAGGCGTAACAAACTCTCAGCGTAATACCTTTCACAATGCTTAGATCACCGATATAATGAACGATAAGAGTTCGAAATGCAGAAAGGACTATTCTGGTGAAATATGGAGGGCTTAAATGACAAGAGGCTAGCGCTGCTGAGATCACAGTAAGCTATGGCCTGATCCAAATGAACTGCCCTCCTAACCACCTAAACTGGTGCCACCCGCTGAAAGCAGTAGACCGTGGCTTGACTCTGAAGAGCCTCTGAGGACCCTGTAATTGGTTTTACCAAGATACTAGAAGCTCTCTGTGATTGAAATGGCAACAGGCCTACCTGGCCAACCACTGCTATGCTTACTAACCTCCTGGGGAATGTTGGATCTAATATAGCCCATAATTTACGGTGAGCACTAAACATCACATCCCCACAGTGAACATAGGGGAGGACTAGTAATAGCAGGGAGGGCATGTCACAAAATGAACCAGACTAGAGCATGCATTAGATGCCAACCAATCGAGTACTCTACCAAGACAGTCTGCCAGAAATCAACCCAAAATGGATGTCCAGACACAGCTTCAAACTATAAGGCCGAGACGAGGATAATTGGCCAACGTACTCAGGAAATGAACATGACTGTCCAAGATATCAGACTTGACCTTCTCGATGTCCAAACCCGCCTGACCGAACAAGCAGAGAGAGCGATTGATAACAAACAATGTCTCAGTGCGTTAAAGGACAATCATGCATCAGATTTGGATGGGGTCATCAAAGAGGTGCAGAGGCTGGGCAAGAGAATCGAGGACCAATAAAAAAGATCTCGCCGAAATAAGCTCTGCCTGGCTGGCCTCCCGGAAAACACTGAAGGTACGGACCTAAAATACTTTATGTATAACTTCTTTTGCAATGTGCTGTACATGGACAATGCACAGGATAATGTAATCAAGAGAGTACACCAAGCCCCTATTCCCAAACTGGCACCAGGAGATCGCCCACGCATAATCACTATGAGGCTCTTGAACTCTCAACATAAAATGCCCATTCTGAAGGCCTACAGAACAGTGACCCCAATACGCATTGATGAGGCAGATATTAGGATCTTCAATGATTACTCTTTGGAGGTGTCCAGACGACGGAAGGGCTTTAACACTCAAGTACACAGATCATAGATACTACCTTAAATTTCCAACAATATGGTGCATACAGCTGGACAAACAGTGGCACTCCATTGATGAGATCGAGACAGCATGGCGGTTTCTGCAGCAACAAATCCTGGTGACTACAGACTTTGAACGGGGGGTGCAGGGACTGGGTAAATGGACCACCCCTCCTCGCCCCTCCCCCAAAATTGCACTTGGGCGAGGGAGAAGTTGCAAAAAACAGGTAGTGCACCCTGTGGTCTGGAACCCGGATGCAAAAAACCAAGTGGGTGAAAACAATGACAGATATGGCTTGAGGTAAAAATACACACACTGTCCACAACATTATGGAAACACGATATCCCAATTATAGCCCTCCACATTTGGGGGACATATCTTGGGAGAATTTAGAGAACACTCTGCAACCTGAGAACTGTACATCAAATATAGAATTTTGTATATTACAAACGGAAAATTGAAAAGCTTTATATCCTTGATAAGTGCTATTTCTTACCTTGTATGTTCCTCGGGGGGATAAGCGAAAGGAACCATATCACTGCAGTTCTCGTCACCTACTGCCTATAGTGGCCTCGGCAGGTAAATCTCTCTGTGGTTCTATCTGTGGAAACACCACAATATGTGGGGAAGGGTGAGGACCCTCTTGTCCACACCCGCTGACCCCATGTATGGGCACGTTGGCCAAGTATTGGGAAGAATCCGTGCGGTTGGCACTCCCTGTGTTTATGTTTATGTTTATGTTTATGTTTGATTACTTGTTTAGGTTTGGATTGATATTTTATGTGGGTGTGGATTATAGTTTACGATATGCCCAACTACCACAAATTCGACAATGTGATTGTTTTGTATGCACCTCCTACAGCCTTGTTGCAAGATTTCTCACACTAGCTCAAGATGACTTTGATCACGTTGATAACACAGAATATTCAGTGGCTGGGACACCCTATAAAGCGTAGGTTAATGTTGAACCATATGAGGAACCTTCAAAGAGATATAATATTCGTACAGGGAACTCACTTAAATAAAACCGAAACAGAGAAATTAGAGCGTGGGTGGGTGGGCGCGGCCGCCCACTCGCTATGCCAAGGGAAGAGGGGCATTTCTATTTTGATTCATAAACAAATCCCGCTCCTCATACAGAATATCAATAGCGATAAAGATGGCAGGTATGTTCTTATCCCGGGACAGACCAGCCAACATCCTATTACATCATTTATCATATACACCCCCACGACAGATGCCCCGTTGTTTTTTCCACACACGTTTACATCATGTGCACAATAGATGGCGAATTTGACCATTGTGGGCCTGGATCTAAATGCCGTTCTACACTCTACTATGGATCGCCAAAGTGTTGGGTCTGGTGCCCCCAGTAACCCAAAAAATGGAATGCCTCTTCAGACGCTGATGAACGATCTTCGACTAAAAGATACATGGCGACACGTATACAGGGACCAACGTGACTATATATTCTACTCATACCAATACCATAGCTATTCCTGGATAGATTATTGGATAATTCCCGCCAACACACTACATATGATCAAGGAATGTACAATCCTTCCCACCACCCTATGAGATCATGCCCCTGTACTCCTATGTTTAGCACTCCTGCAAACAATATGTAGAACCCTGACTTGGCGCTTTAACTTAAGAGCACTCGGATTCCCGGATCTCCTCGCACACCCTACAGGAGGACATAGATATTTTATGGGAGTCTAATCTTACTCCAGGATACTCATTTTACAAGGGCTGGAATGCCTTCAAGGCCTTTCTCAGAGGCCAATGCATATCATGCTGGTCTGATAAATTCAAGACTTGGGGAAAAAAAGAAGCTTAGCTGACGGAGGAACTCTCAGTGGCATAGAAACATCATAAACAGACCCAGGATAGACAATCTCAACCCCAGCTCCATAGATTACGGATGGAGATTAAGCAGCTCTCCACCGCGAGGGCACAGAAACCCTTTACAAGCTGGTCACAGGTGTACTTCTTGGAGAGCGATAGACCAACACATATGATGACACTGGCATTGAAACAAAAACAGGCCATGCAAATTATCACTTCCATTAAGGATTCTCGATGGCACCTATTAATCGGTGATCATGTCAACGCCCGATTCGTGGAATATTATCAAGAACTATATATGGCCTCTAACTCATGCTCAACCCGAGTTATGAGGGAATTTCTTGATTCCATGACCCTACCTCAGATACTCCTTACTCAGTCAGCTATTCTCAGTGCACCCATTGCAGTCTCGGAAATTTCACGCGTGGTTTCCTCGCTCTCCCCAGGGAAGACGATGGGCCCAGATGGGATTGACATCGACTTTTATAAAACTGCCGCCGACACAATCGCACCTAAGATGGTGTCTGTATTTGAAGAGGCGAAAGATCAAGGGCAATGACCATAGTCAATGTTAGTAGCAAATATAATTCGTGTTTCATGAAGGAAGGCGTAATCCGGAAGAATGCAGTTCATATCGACTATATCGCTGATCAACTCTGATGCCAAGATATTGGTGAACTGCTTGGCGCAGTTAATTGAAGAGATACTTTCATCTCTGATTCATAAAGAGCAGACTGGTTTTATTCATAATAGGCACTCCGGCGATAACATGCGTAGACTATTACATATCCTGGCTGGTGATAAAGATCCGGAAGATGTGATAATCATGGTTGACGCAGTGAAAAGCATTCGATAAAGTCCAATGGGAATTTATGTTTCTTTCCCTAGCCAAATATGGCTTCCCCCCATATCTTGTAGGGCTGATTAAACTGCTATATACTGGTCCCACCGCCTCGGTGGTCACCCATGGGGTTGCCTCCCCGGTTTAGTCTCCAGTTCGGAACACGTCAGGGGTGTCCATTATAGCCCCTTTTGTATGCGCTCTCTATACAACCGATCGCCGTTAAACTACACACCAACCCCATGTGGACGGGCATGCGCCAGGGTACGGAGGAGCATTGTGTCTCCCTATACTCAGATTATCTACTCTTATATATAAGCAATAGCTTTAGATCCCTCCCATAAATACGGTCCCTATTGCAAGAATTGGGCACAATGGCAGGCTATAAGCTCAATTGGGGCTATTCTGAGGTTCGACCTCTAATGCAGTATATCCTTTGAGACCCTGAAGGAATAACCCATTTTAGACTTCAAACGCATCATATTAAATATCTGAGGATTACTGTTAGCGCTTCTCACAACAAACTTTGTGACCTGGACTACCCACAGATTTTAGATAGGATTCGCTCAGATCTAGGATGATGGGACGGTCCATCTCTCTCTTTGACTGGCAGGATCAATGCCCTGAAAATGAACTCACTGCCAAAACTGGTGTACATTGCTATGATGCTGCCTGTCAGTCCTTCGCCCAGTATAATTAAGGACCTAGATAATTCAATCACCAAGTTTATATGGAGAGGAAAAAGAGCTTGGCTTTGCCTTAAAATATTACAAGCAGCTAAGGCATAGGGCGTATTTGCAGTACCATCATGGAAAGCCTATTACGAGGCAGCTCAAGTTTGCTGGATGAAACGCTGGCTGGATACTAGCGATGATACCAGCTGGAGGACTATAATAGAAATCATGGCCATTCCCCCGACCAAACTTCCACTACAATTAAAATCGCACTCGATACTGAGACCAACGATTAATCAATGGCACCGGATGCGGTCCGCGCAGGGGGTTGTCCATACATATGCCACCATCGTTGTCAAGCATCAGGGCGGTGCTCTAATATGGTCTTAAACAGAAAGTACACCCAAGACAAAACACGGAGTGGGCACGTATATGGATTATGGATATCTGTGAGGGGGAGACCTCACTACAGTTCCAAGCAGCACGCCACGTATTGAGACTAGAGTGGGTTGACTGGCTCCGCTATGATACAATACAAGCCACAATCATCAAAAATACATCAGAGGATATACCCTCCAAGCCCCCACCCGTTCCATCTGAGCAGGAAATGGAACAACACCTTACTACCTTCCCACACCTCCGCACATTTTATGCTATGTGCATTACTTATAACGGTTATAGAAACTACAGGGGTCATTACAAGGTTGGCGGTAGGGGTTTAACGGGGCCGGTAGAGATGCCGGCTCCGTTTAACCCCTACCGCCGCATTACAAGGTTTGCTCGCGGGACCCGAGAGCAGACCAGGTTGCTTGTAAGCACCCTCCCCATTCCCATTGAGCCCTATCGGGGCTCGAACTGGAATGGGGAGGTACCGGGTCCGGGTACCTTAAATGAGGAATTACTGGGTCTTCCAAGGTTGGAAAGGCCCGGTAATTCCTCATTTAAGGAACCCGGACCCTGGACTCGGTACCCAGTAAGGGGGCTAATAGTGGCATGGCTACCTCCAACCTTGTAACGACCCCCCATTATCTTAGCGACAGCACGGGCAGAGGGCCTAGGTATAACAATTGATACTGCTGATATTTATGACTATTTTAACGCTATCCAACAGTTTCTATGAATCTTAAGAACAGGGAAATCTAATTTAGAATTATCCAACACATTTATTATACCCTGGCAACACTCTTTAGGATGGGATAGACCCCCTCAGTGATGTGCTGGAGAGGATGTGACAATGTAGGTACAATGGGATATATCCTGTGGTCCTGCACAATGCTAACATCATTCTGGAGTATGGTACACCAACAGATCTTGCACATAGACGGGGCTGAGAGCACACTGACCCGCAACATCATGTTATTTGGGGCAGGTAGAAATGAATGGCATGCAGAAGCGCTGACACGCAGACTCATAGGAATAATGCTATTTATTGCGCGCAAGCTGTTGGTTATACAATGGTAGGCAAGCTCCACTCCCTCCACTGCATTATGGACAGCACTGCTCTTTAACACATGCTTATCGGAACGGGGTGCATTCACGCGACAATCACGATCAGATGCTGAAAAGGCGAAACGCCATTGGGAACTACTGGAATTATATATATATAAAGGCCCTTTTTAGGTAGGGATTCTGTATTAGAAGACTGGAGGGTGCGACGTGGATGGAGGTTGGGGTATAAAACAAGCATCCTCTACAGGAGGGGCTCTAGAGCATGAAACAAAAGGTAGACTGTAGGAGTGCGAGATCACAGGACCATAATGCCTTGACCAATGAACAGATCTGTATATGATTGCAACACGCCTATCTCCTAAAATGCACACATGTGAGTGTCACAAGGGCCCGGGAAGCTTGGTCACCTGCTTGGACGTTCGGCACTAGGTGTTGGATGAATGACTGGTCGGTTCCGCCTCTGGACACAATTTTTTGAAATACATCGAATTTTCTTTTTAAATGAAACCTTGATTGTTTAGCGTTATAGTGCATGCCAATACCAAAGGGATTTGAGCATATCTTGTGGAAAAGGGGGTAGGAGGTGAGGTGGCCAGTTTAGCCACAGTTTAGATTATTAAAGTGTTAAAGATTTGGAAGATGTTCATGTCTGTAAAGTCTGGAAAATGTGTCTTGCTTTGAGATTGCAATGTACGCAAAGGATTATGCGTGCATAAATGTATCTTTAAAAATGAAAGCAGATTTTACACACAAAAAAGATATATATATATTTTGTATATTTTTGTACGCATTTTTATATCAAACAGATATCAACATTGTCTGATATCATTTTCTGCTTCATGTAAATGTTTGTAGAAAAATTATTGGGGTTCAATAAAATTGTTCCCAAATGTGTGGGGGTTATCAGTTTGCTATAAAATGTATATGCGGTTCCTATCACTCCCAGGTGGATCCCCACTATGATGTCATGGATGCCTCACTCTGCAAATCCCTTTATTCACAGTCCCCGTCTTCAGAGCTCACTTCGCTCTCGACGCTTGACTGAGCAACATCGTTGAACGCTGCTCCCATCTTTATATTGATTTTATGTACGATTTATATTCACTTTATTTCAAAACTGAAACTATAAATTTGATGTAAAATCTATATCAAATATTTTTGATATAATGTGTATATCAAATTTACATTAAGTTTCTATCCATCCACATCAAAAGGGAGCAGGACTAAGACCAGAAATAGCAGGGATGTCCACCTGTCAAAATGTTGATGGAGACAAAAGGGGGCTCCTTCTACTACTTACATGTTTACATACATAATTATCATCTGAACTCATTCATCAACCTCTGAAGGATGAACATTTGAGTGGGTTTTGCCAAGACTCGAACCTGTGACCTGCAGATCACATATACATTGCAGCAGCAAGCACACAACCCGCTAAGCTATCTTAATGGTGCAGGCTGTACCACCACCCCCAGGGGATATCCAGACCTAAACCCACACTAGCGTTGCATGCAAAAGTGGCTGAGGACAAAAATTGCCACAACACAAACTCTATAACAGCCTTAGAGAAAGAGAAATGTTTACTTAAGATTTCTCAAACCCATATCCAGTATTTAAATAACAGTTTCCAAGCAGTGAATAGCACTTCTCTCCCGCATACACATTTAGATTATTCTCTAAGCACTGAGTAAACTGCTTACAAAAATGTCACTGTTTATTTAGATAATTTGACTGTTTGTGCTCTACACATGTCTGGAGAGGTGTGTGGGCCTCATTAGAAGTATGGCGAAGCAGGGAAATAATTGGCGGTACTGGAATTACCATCAATATTCCCGCTCCACAATACTACGAGTATGGCCCTGGAGTGGAGGATTTACCTCCAGCATCATGCTGGAGGTAAATCCTCCAACATTCTGCAAAATCGGTGGAATTACTGCTGCAGTAATTCTGCCAAAAAAGCCCAATAGAGTCCCATGGGGATTTACACCGCCACCACCACTTGTAATCAGTCGGTAATTCCGCCAGACTAAGTGGCGGTAAGTAATTCAGTTGGGCGGTATTCTGGCAGATGTACCAACAGAATACCACCCAACTCGTGATGAGGCCCTTACTCTATACATGTCTAAGAAGCATGGTCGAATTGGCCCCTCTGCCTCTCGGCCCGTGGTTGGGCTGAAATCGTCCCTAGGGAGTGGGGCCAGGTTTCTGCCCACACCTGGGCCGTTTTTGGAAAAAAAAAAAGAAATCGAAAAATAAATGATATTTTTTTAGAATAAATAAAAAATACCTCGCTTTGATGATTGATTTGCATGCATGATGAGTGCATCATAAATTATGATGCATGCATCATTCACATGCTGCTGCAGCATGCAAAGTTGAGGGGTGGGGGGTCGCCGCTGGGCCGGCGGCTGTCACTGTGCTGCCACTCCAGGGGGCAGAGTGCCCCCTGGAGTGGCTGTGCTGTCGTATTAGTGATAAATATGTATTAGTGATATTAGTGATAAACGACCAATTTTAAGTTGAATAAGCATCCATTTTGGACTATGTATTTTGTCTTTTGCAAGTTGCAGTAATAGCATGTTTTTTTTCTGCCTTTGTCCCTGTTACGAACGTCACAAGACATTCCATCTCAGTGTCCTCCGTCACTTGACAAAATCCTTGTGCCTAAAAGCTTCTGTACAGTGTAGAAATATTTCACCATAGCACATCAAGTGGTCATTGACTTCATTGTGCCACAATGAATGCTTTGTTGTAATGTGTCCATCTTTCCCATCTCCCTGGCATGCTGTTCAGGATGTTTGTTTGCATGTATGAGATAACGAGGGTTCAGAGTATGGGATGCCATGTGAGTGCATTGCTTTCCCTATTTTGCCAACCTCTGAAGCCTGAAAGTAGATGCATGCAGGCTTGACATGCGGCCAACTTTGCACCAGACTGGTCTGCTGTTAAATCTCAGTTACCAGTTTAATGGTATCCATTACAGAATAATTGCTCACTTTACTATAGCTGATATGATAGCTCAGTGGGTTGAGCGCTCACTGCTGTGATGTGTGTGTGCAATCATGCATAAGCGCACTGGATCTGGATGGCATGTCACACACTTCCCTGCAGTCCCCCAGGTCAAAGCAATGTGTCTGCGTTTGTGTGTCCGCCCAAAGTGAACCCTTGCACGTTACCCTTTGATGGAATTCCACATTGATGCCAACCAATAACACGCCCTGGCCTGCACGCCCTTCACAAGGCCACACCGCGCGCGCCCATATCATGGGAGCGCCCTTCAAGGCAACTACTTCCTCTGAACGTGCGCAACTGTGGGTGGGAGTCTCGGGCCACACTAAATACTGCAGGTGTGGTGACACTGTGCCTGGGTGCGTGTCTTCCGGGCGTGGAGGTCGCCCACACGCTGCATCATAGCTCTTGCAGATGCTTAAGAGGAACGGGGAGATGCAGGCGGGCACCTGCTTTCTGGGGTGTATCAGAGCTCCTTAACAGACGCATCTGGTCCAGGGAGTTCACCCACCCCACATACAAGCACCTGCAAACAAGCGCTTGACAGGCTGCAGAGTTATCAGAGAGGACTCAGGCCCAGCAGGGACAATCAAAGAGCCGTTTACCATCTGTGGTGTTCAATGGCTAGCCATGGTCGCCGGTGGGCTTTGTGCACGCTTGACATGGTAAAAGCATGGGCAACCCTGGTTTATCAATGAACTTAATAATCGGGTAACTCCACCCCCAATGTCACTAATAACAGGACAGGTTTACAAGATGCTGACAAGGTCGTTGTTTGTGAGAAGTGGCTGCTACCTTGCTAAATTCGCACTATGTATATGACAAAGTACATGAATACAAAATGCACTCATTCGGATGCCATAAGGGGTTCCTGTAATATCCCATCATTAAAACAAAAAAAAAATGCTGATCTGTTGCTGTGCGTTAAGGTACGATGTGGCAGCCTCAGTCTAGTCCCGTTCCCACAAAACGCACAATGGGTGTGATTTGTGTGTAGCTAGGGTGGCCAACAGCTATCCCTACACCTCTGCTTGCATCTAGCATATATGGCCTTTCGACCCTTGTGATTTGCCCAATCTGACTACTGTGATACATGCAATCGAGAAGATGGGGGTGGTTTTGGGAGGGGGGGCGGGTTACCATGTACCGTCGTTTTTCAAAGATAGAGAAGCCCTTGGGCTTTTTGCTGAGGTTTTTGTGTTGATTCCCCAATGTGTGTTGAAGATATTTGTTTTTTCGTTTTAGGAACAATTTGATCCCCACAAATGAGGTTTTATCAAAAAAGAAATATCTCGAACCTGAAATCTACGTGAAAGTGACGGGGAAATCCAGTCGTTAAACATGTGTTAATTGCATGGGCAGCTTTGCAGCAATGCTGCTTAATGCCTCAATACGAGAACGTTTAAGACAGAGCCGCTAGTCAGGGACGTCATTTAGGGGTGCAACTGCGACCCCTGAGGTCTCCCTTGCTACCCCTGTGGTCTCCCTTGCTACAACTAAAAAAAAAGAACCAAAAAAGTTGTGTCTTTTTTTATCATGCAAGCCCCTGGGCTGTTGCCAGCACCACGCGGCTCTTTGCTTCTGGAGTGTCTGGCTTTCTTGTTCAAGTCTAACACTTTCAGCAGAGACCCTAAATACGAAAGAATAGGAATACCAAATAGTGTGTCTTTCTGGAATTCTATACAATAATTGCTAAACTCATTAAAGGTTTATTTCAGGCACACTTCAGGGGGTGAGTCACTGATTTAGTCTGTTCTTAAACGCCTCAACTCAGCCTTTCATCCTTCTGAGGTCGATAAATGGTTCCAACACAGGTTGGGTGATATTGGGTGTATATTTTTTCTATATAAAGCGCTTAAGCGTAAGTGCTATATAATAACACATCATTATCATTTGGTCATGGACGTCTGCTTGCATTCACAGTGAGTTGTTAATATGGGCCTATGCACACTGATCTTAATGATACATATGGCGATCCATTCTTGTATGACATGTTTATCACTTTACAGTGATATTGGGGGTCATTATCAGTTGGGCGGTAAGGGATACCGAGCACCGGTAAGGAGACCGGTGCCGCCCAATTCTGAGGTCCCTTAGCGGGAACCATAAAGGACGTGTGGTCTCACCACACGTCCTTTAAGGGACCAAGGTGCTAATAACGGGCCTGCTATTCGCGGGCCCGGTATTAGCATCTTCCCCATTCCCATTGAGCCCTATGTGGGCTCAAATGGGGAATGGTTGGTTGAATGGGGACTTACCGGGTCCTTCGTAATTATTATGCCTTTGATTGTATTTTATTCTTTTATTGTTTCTACAGAAATATATAATGAATATGTTATTAATATATATGCAAATTTATTTTTATACTTGAGTGTAACATTCTGATTTTATGACATTGGCCACTTTTATGAAACATGTATTTTACATTGTCGTTCTTTTGTGTATTTCAGAATATTATCATGTGTGTTATGTGTAAGGTTGAAATGTACAACCAGTTCACATTAAATAAATAAATAAATACATATTTTAAAATATAGCCTGCTTTCTGAATTTGCTCCTGGTGGGTCTTTTCACTTATTAGCACTTTGATCGTAGCGGCAGCGTGTGCCGCCACCACAGCTCCTGCCACGTCTTCAACTATGCTTCGGTTTGCCGGCCATGGAAATGTAAGGAGGGCTCTGTACGCAGGCCCGACTTGCCTTTCAATGGCAGCCATCTTTCAATAGTCTTTTTGTTCCATGAATGGGACGCCGCAAACGAAAATATTTTAAATTAGCCCCAACCCAGCCCATGGGACGGGTGTTAATTGCGTAAACCAACCCTTCCAAGGGCTGGTAAGGGTAGTAACGTCTCGGGGTCTTCGTTAAACGCCCTCGCTTCATTCCAGCCTTGAACTCGGGCCACGGGCCGTTACTCCCCGTTTCAGCCCTTGGAACGGGTGGTTAATGGCAATAAGGGTTGTTTCAAAGAGAATGCTGGCCCATCACTAGAGGAAAGGCATGTGTGACATCACTTCCTCTGATGTCAGCTTTAAAGGGAGTTCGACGTCACATCTGCGCTATAGAAAAGATCACGATCGTCGATTTGGAGCATGGCGTAAACTGTGGAGCAGCATGCGGTACTTGGTAACCACTGCAGGATTTCACAGTAGCATGCAGTACTTGGTAACCACTGCAGGATTTCACAGTAGCATGCGGTACTTGGTAACCACTGCAGGATTTCACAGTAGCATGCGGTACATGGTAACCACTGCAGGATTTCACAGTAAGATACCATACAAAAAGGCCTCATATTATAACTTCCACTTAAAAGGTGGGAGTGACAATATATGTTGACATGTAAACAATGATGGCGCCTCAGCAGCAAGTTTTCTTCCACCAATAGAGGGACATATACCCGCATCCCTTCGCTTGCATGCAAAATGCACCGCGGCTTCAGGGTGTATGCAGAGAGGGTAATGAATGCATGCGTTATTAGTTCAACTGAAATCGGCTCTACTCATAATGAGCACACGGCGTCCAGGTGCAGCTGCGCAGCAGGCAGCCCATTCCTGCTGCTCAGTGTTACTGTAAGTGATAACGCACCCGGGCTCAGCTGATGCACCCGGCAGCCCTTGCAGGCGGCACGTGCTGTTTTCAGTTCGGCCTGGAATGACGCAGCAGTTTCCGCCTTGGAGCCTAACAGGAAGTGTCACTGAGGATGATGATAAGCCCTTGCGGCATTATAGCAAGGAAACCCCCCATGCTAAGCCGCTTAAGGCATGCGCAAGAACAGGCACGTACAGCTATGCGAGCAAGGCAATGTCAACCAGCTTCATTGTAGAGGACAGGGAGAGGAACACGCCATTGCATGATTGGGCATGTTACACAACGGTCACATATGTCAAGGGCCATCTCTTTGCAGGGAGCTGGGAAACCGCTATTTTATGACGTCCCTCTCTATATACCTTTGCAGGCCAACCCCCTACACTAGCGTGAGTGAGGGGTTTAGATTCTATTAAGAGACACACAAGCGAGGATTATGCCATCATCTTTACTCGTCAAACAGCAGCAAAGAAAACACATTTCTAAACATTTAACATTTAAAAAAACAGGAACAACAAAACTTGAGAGTAGAGTGATGACCCCAGTCCAAGATGGTAACCATGCTATGCTCCACCAATCAGGGTACGAGCTGCCCTATAAACTCCTCTGCAGGTAGACCCTTGTCCTCTTCTGCAGCTGCGAGGCAAAAGTAGCAACAAGAACAGTGCAGACCAGCACCGACATCCACCCTGAAAGCAAAGTCCAACCACCGCAGGGCTTCCTTGGAAGGTCACGTGAACCGATGCCACGGAAGACGGCCTCAGAGGTGAACTGCAAGAAAGCAAACATATGAGGGTCAGCGGGAGGGATAATACTTGCCTCTGTGTCTGTTAATAGAATCTAAACCCCCACTCGCTAATGTGCAGGGTTAGACATTCTGTAACGAGACTGGAGGCTTCCTATTTTGCAAGTTCAAATCTCTTGCGACACCACATTAGCCACATGTTGGACTTTTCTATGATAGAAGCTCTTAAAAGTAGAGTCCCTGGACCAATGAGCTGCTTTAAGGATGTCTTGCTGACTACCCCCATAAAAGCACCCGAATGGGCTGCAAAGAAGGGGACATCTACTCCTGCTTCTTTCATGACCCAAGCACGCTAAAGTGGCAGAAGAAACGACCCCAAACGTTTTCATGATGGAAATAAGCAGCTGAGCGGTAGAAGGAGACAGGTAAACAGAAGTCATACGCTCATAGCATTGTAAACAGTTCATCCTGCATCATTTCTGATCCTAATGGAAAGACGGATAAGAAACCCAGGTGGTGAAATGTTTTGTTCTGAGAGTAACGAAGAGCATTACACCTTCTGCAGGATACATCTTATTATCCACATCCAATGCTTTCAACATCTGAAACTCTCTTGATGGAAACTAGACACAACCACGTAGTTAATTTAGCTGACAGCTGCTAGCATGATGAATCCTCAATGAAACAGGTGGCAAACTAAATTAAAATCCCAAAAGGCAGAATGCTTAGCTTTAAGAGGAACCTTATTCCTAATAGACCGCAAGCCTTCTTGACTAGGAAATACTTTCCCACCGGTTCCCCTTTAACCAAGACGTGTCCCTGCGCTATAGCGGACCGGAAATTATTAACTGTCCTATACGACTTCCCTTCCTTGAACAGCATCACCAAGAAATAGACCACCTCTACAGGAAGGTCAAAAACAGGATCAACACCCCTGTCCATGCACCAGCCCACACAGCGCGCCCACGCAGAATCGTAGGAAACCTGAGTGGATCTAAAACTTGAGTCTCTGACCTGGGAACACCCAGGAATCGCAGAAATCTTCAATGCGATGAGGGACAGCTGCCCTCATAATACTGGCTTGTGTGGAACTCCCCCAGGATCTGTGAGAAGAAGCGGAAACGACGGAAGCAGGGGGGTGGAGATCCAATGCCAGTTCCAACAGGGCCAGAAACCACACCTAAGCCGGCCTAAACAGGGTGAGAAGAACCACCAATACCTGCTGCCGCGCACCAGAAGGAGAACTCGAAGAATGAGAGACAGCGAAGGATCCGGACGCCAACTGTAGAATCGAGGCAACTGACAATTGTGATGAGAGGCAAAGAGATTGGTGAGGAATGGGCCACAAACTCTCGAGAGGAGGAGAAACCTGGAATTCCAATCCGCTACCGTGTTCCCTAGACCCAGAAGATACTCTGAAGATACTCCGCCTGTAATATTATCCCTCTGTTGATCCAAAAACGGCAACATTCTCAAGCTAAATCCATCAGACCTTTCGACCCCATTCCCCCCAGCTTGTTGATGTAACACACCACTGAGTCATAGTCCGTTCTCAGGAGAGCACAACAGTTTACCTTGCCCTTGGGAAGACTCGTTACTGCAAATGAACCTGCCAGGAGATCAAGACAGTTTATGTGAAGAGACTTCCCCTGAGCAGACCACTTCCCTCTAATAGAAACCTTTTAATTCCTTGCTCCCCAGCCCGACAGACTGGCGTCGGACTCCAGCACCATATCGGGAGTAAAACCAAAGATAGCTCTCCTGTTCCAAGCTTGAATGTGTTGAAGCCACCACTGAAGCTCCCCTGAGGCTTCCAGAGAAAGCTTCACCGCCTGTGAGTATGGTGCCCCTTTCTTGTTAGGGCAAATTCCCAGCAGGTTGAGGGCTGCAAGGAGTCCGTGGACTCAGAACTCATGGAAGGCCTAATTTCTTCCCTTCCCTAAAGGAACGCAGGCCCAGATGGACAGAAAGTTCAAAATGCGGTTTATTACAGCCAAAAGCAATAGGGATCAGTACACAGATAGAAGAAATGCAATAACTTCTCTGTGAGCTTTGGATCGTATGCCAGTTTTGTTAGCGGATTGCATCATATTGACGTCACAACCTGGGCCCATCTCCAGCAAACCTATCGTTGCACGGGATTGGGTGTTGAGTGGTAGTACACCTATAGATGCCCTTACACATGTTAGTTCTCTGGCTCTTGCATGTCAGATGGCTGGCCTGGCCCATCCCCAAATACCTAATACTCTACAATTTTGCATTGTGAGGGTCTTGTCATTGGTTCTTGCCCATTGCTACCTACCCCTAGGGTCCTGAACTGTGATTGGCTAGAGCTGGTCTCACCAGGCCTGGGATTGAAATGGTTCTCAGCTCGAGATGGACCTTCCCAAGGTAATAGGTATAGCTATGTGCCTGCATTGGATCTCATGTGAACCGCCAAACACTATGAGAGTGCTCGTTCTCATCATGCAACACTCGTCTCCCGATGTATCTTCTTTGTGGCAAGCCTTTGTCTGGCTGCATGAGAGTGTTCTTCGTTCCCAGCTGTTGGCTTCGATTCACCATCTGCTTGGCTGGTCACATGTCCAGACACTGGGCCTCATCACGAGTTGGGCGGTAATGCCGGTGCTATTAGAGCCAGCGTTAATAGCCCTACCGCCAACCCCCCCGGTGCTAATAGCGCGGGATCACAGGTTTGGCGGGTATTGCCCATTCCCCACTGAGCCCATTCGGGAATTCCCCATTCCCTATTGGGCTCAATGGGGAATTTTCGCGCTCTTACCTCTGGCGGATTTCCCGCTGGCGGTAATAGCGCAAATTTTCTGTGGATTTCCCCCCAGCTCAGAGCTGGGGAGAAATCCGCCAAAGCCCTGATTTGGCGGTCCCTTAAATCTGGCAGTAATAGCGCTACCGCCGGATTTAAGGGTTACTGCCAAACTCGTGATGAGGCCCACTGTGTTTTCGGGCTCTGCAGCTCCAAATTAGTCTGATGTATGAAGAAGTATTACCATTTGCTGTGGCTGGTGTTACTGTAGTTCAGGGAATGGAATGTCACTCATATCTTGGTGGCCTTAACAGCCGTCCTTGTCTCTCACGTTTGCTCCTCTGTGCAGCCTGAATTTGCTCGGCTCAGCTTCTGCAGAGGGTCTTGGCCTGTGGCATGGCTTCTACATGTTCATGTTATTTTATAGTTCTTCATATGTTAGTAATACAGTGGTTCTGTCAGGTCCCATAGGTGCTCCTGCAGTTCCAAAGGTTGTTTGTATGTAAGCATCTGCAAGCGTGTTCAGGATCTCTTGCTTCTTGCGGTTTCTGCTTTGCTGCAGTTAAGCTAATGACAAAATAATAAAACAAAGGCAGTATGTATATGTATCCACCCTCTAACTTTTAGAACTGTTCCGCGTGTGTTCGGGTGAGTGAGTGTGTCCCGATGTGCGGTGTTGGCACATGTGCTTCATGTCTAACGCTGCTATGTCATGGTGTCTCTAACGATGTTACAGCACAGCTTCTCGGTGGTTTCGGTCCAGTTCCGGCACCAGGAAAAGGAAGCAGAGGAAGGGAGAGTAGAGATGCGAACGCGTAACCACTGTACCCTTGTGAATGAGCTCCCGCACTTCCTTGTCCACCAGATCCTGTTTTTCCTGCCCGAACGCCCAGAGGATAGCAACCTCTCCACTGTGTTCCCTGCTGGGGAAAGAATGCACCTGCAGCGCCTCTGGCCGCAAATGACCCTGCTTGCATGCCTCTGGCGGCAAACTGTGCTGGATGTGAGGAGAGGAGCCCTGAAAGGGACGGCTAGAGGAGCGGGCTCTACCTCTTCCTGCCCTGGGAAAAACACCAGGCGTCAAGGCCTTCTTGATATTAGTCTGTGCTTATCCAAGGCCGTAAACATGTGTACAAAGAAGGACAATCACTTGACAAACCTGTCCCCAAGCACCTACCCTTGTGCCCTAGGGCCAGCCTCAGAAGGGGCCATAGTTCAGGTCTAACCGTATAAGCATCACCATCCTGCGTTCAGTGGATAAAGCTGTATTAGCAATGCCCAACAGACAGTCACATCGTTGAATCCAACCTTAGCTGAGTTTATTGGGCTATTTACTGGTATTTACGTGATGCCCTGAAAATCGAAAAGTCATTAATACAATGAAAAGCTTTTTGTACAGTTGGATGACAGACTGATGGCACTCTAAAGTTTACTGTTTCTTGTTGCAGCATACAAAACAACGAACATATGGCTTACATATGGCTTACTTTGTGCTGAGGAAAACTTTTTCACACAACTATTGTGTACCCTAGCGCTTACCCTCATCGGAAGCACACCTTCCCCTCGTGTTGCGGTCTAGCCCTAGGTAGTGCTGCGGCACCGCCTGTCTAAAAGGGATAGGTAGGAGAGACTTGCCCTCTGACTACAATGAAACAACCTCTAAAAATGGTTATCACTTGCTATGGCTTATGCATAACATAATGTACTAAAACAAAAGTTGTGAAAGACAGACAGTCCATGTGGGTCTGTATGCTCATGCAGCTATTTATTTGCCCTCCGTGGAGTGTGTCTGTTCAACGTACTGGTGTTCTTTGAATAAAACTCTATAGCAAGTGAGAATTATGATTAATTATATCATCTCACTATTATCCGTGTGGCTTCTTTAGTCACCACTAAACAGTAAGGCTCTTATGTGTCCAAAGGGCCTCTATTGGAATTGAAATTAAAATTATGAACCACACTTCAATGTCCCAAATAAACTGTAGTGATCAGTGGTTCTTATCGGTCTTTTGGAATCTGTGTCCCCCTTATTTTTGGTACATCTGGGTCTGTGGTCGACCGGTTTCAATGATCTGTCTTTTCATGCATCATCTTCTTCAGGACCTGTTAATTTCGTATAGATCGACGGAATCTGCTCATCGCACGAGTCTGGCACAGCATGTTCTGATTCGTACACTGTGGTTGCACGATATCTGGATGAAATCCTGATCTGCGGTTTGGCGTCGTTTTTTTCCGAGCTCCGTGACTGAACTTGGTCTTTTCCCGATGACTTTGTGTACTTGGCCTAGGCTTGGTCAAATATCTCCCAGTTCTTTTCCAATTCAGTAAAACTCAGGTTGCTCATTCGCTCGACAGTGCTTAGTACCACAGGGTAATTCTGTTACTTTATATGAAGGTAACAACAGGGACATGAGACCCCAGTATTGAGGTGTAATGTCTTTTGAACAAGCATCCCTGTGGTATTTTTTATCTTGCTGAAACATACCCACGTTAGTTGTCAAGGACGTTGTGAAGCTGCAGTGTGCAATCAATTCCAGTAGGAGTTAGTTTGTAGACCACCAAGGCCACATAAGATGTGTGATTATCATGATCTTTATATGGAAGCCACCAGGGGCTTTCTTCTATTCAATAGCAGTGTATGTTTGCACTATGTCCCCACAAATACACACTTATCCTTTTGACTGTTTCTTGGCTACTACATCTATGGGAGATGTACAAATTGTTCAGCACTTAGATTTGTCAACTATTTCAAGTGCTAAGAGCCTGGTTGATTTTTTCTTCTGTACATTTTGTAGGTGAGCGGCTACTTAACAGCTAATCTGAGCTATCAGCTTCAAAACGCATCCCCAAGAATAGATTTGGGAACTATTTGGTCACGGGGTGGCATATGTCTAATATGTAGCTGATAGATACAAGGCCCATCAGGTAGGGAGATACCATGCCAGTATTGCCCACGCTAGCATGGGAAGGAAGTTTGCAATTGTCTTGTGTTTTTATCGGTCTAATGTGAGATATTGAATATTTGTAAATTAGCCTCTGACGAGGTGCAGACCCATACATTAGCTGCTTCAGGACACTAGTGAATGGCTCAGGGAAAAAGGTGCCAGCCTCGGGAGGCAAAAAGCTATTCTATCCTGAGAGTCAACCGGTGTGCCTCCCCCCTAAATGGCTGACGACTTCTCCCCAGGTGTTTATTTCACTTTGAGCCTGGTTACGTATTCATTCATGGACTCCCCATTTCAATGGCCCGGTGGAAGGTGCAAAGGTTGCAATTTCTCTTAGGGCTAAAGCTTGCACGTACCTTCTCCTTCAGAGCCTGCCCGCTGCCAGGAAAATATTGATCTGATGTGTTACATCAAAGCCAGCTAGATGTTTGTGGGTACTCAACATCTGCTTGTCTGACCTACTGCCTGAAGGCCTCAAACTGCAGTTACTGATGACCTCAGATGTAGGTGGCATGAGGAGGTAGGATGTGGCGCCCAGTTCCACCTCAGGCCATTATCACTTTGGCACGCATAGCAGTGACAGCACAGATAAAAGTAATATTGCTCAGTGGCACAGTCCCAGGCACTCCAGAGATCAGTTTCTTTGGATAGGGAAAGTGTCGTAGAAGCATGAAACTGTGTCCATGGAACGAGGTAGTCACCTACATTTGGGCGAACGGCCCGGGCAGATAGTTTGAGAAGCTTGTGGATGCATTTGGACTCGGCCCCGGCACATCTGGAAATCAAGCATGATGGTTAAGTTCTCAGCGGGGATGGAAAGTATCATGACACCCAAATAGTTCAGAAGAATGTGGCTAGAAATTCCAGAAATATATCAACTGAAGTGGTCCTCCCTGCAGTTTCTTTATAATCTGCAACAAACGTCTGATTGGCGGCAGGGATTTCCCAGGGCAGTTATTGACATCATTTCAGGTGATATCTTTTCCTCTGAGTTTCTTTGAGTCATGGGATATTGGACGCCATCAACTACTCAGCCTGACGTAGCTTGCACCAATATAATGTTCTGTGTCTGATTTACTGCACACTTTCTAACCTTTATGAGTGGAACGCAAGGGAGGTCACCCTAAGGTCATGCGGGCTGGGTGCACCTACTAATGAAAAAAGGAATAAAAGGAAAAAAAGCAAAGGTGAGCACAACTAATTAGTTCAATGTTGAGTTTGTTTATGTCTTTGGTATATCTATTAGCATCGTTTCCATAGAGCTGACTGGTTGAAGAGATCCAGAGACATCTGGATCCATACAATTGCAAACCAAAATAAACAGGGAGTGAACCCCCACGGCTAGCCAGTCGCTCTCAACATATACTCTGTATGGAGTTACTATTACTTAATTTAAAAAAGGGTAAATAGAATTGGTATCTTCTCTGTATTGTTCTCAAAATCAAGTTTTTGAATTTGAAGTTAAATTCCAAAGAAAAAATCTTGAAATCTTCTTAGTGCAAAAAGTAAAGATTGAATGTTCAACAGTGAGGGACGCCATTTGCCTCAGCTAGGTAAGAGCTCTAATTCCAATGCATTTCGGAGTCGAGACTCCTTATTCTGGGCAGCGCCCTCCAGAATATATAATAACGCAGTTATAGAAAATGGCATAATTTGGTAAATATGCCAATGCTGTTGTAATAACACATGAATCATGTAATAAACACAAGGTACATACCGGATTTCAATTGTGACGCAAAACGAAAAAAGCAAAAGACAAAAACGAAAAACAATGTCAGTTTACAGTGTGACTCGAGTGTTCCTCTCAAGAGTTATAAGAGAAAGAGTGCTGAAAAGTACCTTAATTGGTGTGCCAGATCGATCAAAAACAAAAGATTGCAGCTACTATCCACATGTTTGCAACATAGCCAACATTTGGTAGTGTTTGCTTGAACATTGCACTATGTCTCGCCAATATATTTGGACAATAGGGCAACTCATTGCCATCCTAAATCATACTGGCCCTGACTGATAACTCTAACTTACTTTAGTACCAATCGATTATTGAATAGGTGCTAATATTCGTCAAGTTGCAGATCGTTCGCAAACGGATGGACCCCTCTACTCTGATTCTAGGCGCGTGGCTCAGAGACCTCCTGGGGGGCTTGCCTGCCTGTACGCTTAATGCGGAGAACTGCATTTGGATAAACACGAAGATCACACACTGCACTCCCAGTGTAATGATAGCCAAAGGAGTCTAATCTTACTTTTCAAATCTATTATAAGTTAGAATTTAAGGTGCAGGGGAGAAAAGATTGATCCTAGCACATGGACCAAAACATATTAAAGCAACAGATAAAGTTCCCAATAGTTAGGCAACTCCCGTCCCCTGCACACTATCACTAGCTTATCAAAAAGCCAAACAGTAAAGTATACTTATGTATCGGATTTGTAACAAAGTATTGGCATCAAATTACATGTGGACCCTCTTATTTAGCATAAAACAGACATGTATTACACAATTCTTTTAACATAAAAATGTTTTAATTCACTAGTATTAAAAATATTTTTATGTTAAAAGAATTGAGTAATACATGTCTGTTTTATGCTAACTAAGTGGGTTCCACATGTAATTTGATGCCAATACTTTGTTACAAATCCGATACTTACTGTTTGGCTTTTTGATAAGCTAGTGATAGTGTGCAGGGGACTGGAGTTCCCTAACTATTGGGAACTTTATCTGTTGCTTTGAAAACTGAATCTGGGCCATGAATTGTGTAAGAACGTGTTACCCTTTCTGCCCACACTTTGACTCTCTTATGAATATTCTGCAGAATGTGTCCTCAAACGTAACCCCATGTCTTTCCGCAATACAAGTTGAGGCGTTGGCGTTGCAGCTCACAAATCATACATTTGTGCCAGTTCAAGCTAAAATAGGTTGTTTTTTTTTACTAATTGACGAGATGCCGTAACATCATTTCCTCACAGTTTTTCGATTTCATTATTTTTGTCTCTCTTTTTTGTGTTTTGATTGTACTTGTTTCTGGTGACTTAGATGCGTAGATAATTGTATATGTGTATTTGCCATAGATGTGTTGTTTTTGATAAATCTGTCTCAGGAGGATTGCTCAGGGGCAACGTGCTCGCCTTCCAAACGAGAAGAAGCAAACAAACACAGGTTCGATCCCCCGTCCGCGCTTAGAAACTTATGGGTATGTTATAAATAACCAATTACAATAAAAATGGCGGTTTGGAGGGATAGAATTTGCAACAATGATGACGAGATGTAGTCTAATGTCATTAAAGCATTGTGTGCCAAATCGCCACTGTAGTAGTGTCAGAGTACCTGGGAGAAATTTAGCCTCGTTATGAGAACAGTGGTAAAAGTAAAAACATCAAAGTCTTCAATAAGAACAGGGTTGTTTGGGAAAAACGTGATATTTGAAATGTCTCCTGTGTTTTCAAAAGACGTCCTAATTATGAATTCGGATCACATGGGATATTCATGCATTAGGTACATAGAAAGCATTGCATGGGAGAAGTAATCCATACTAGCCCAGGAGTATTCTAATACTACTTGTTTTTAACAACCAACCTTATTATGAGTTGTGGTCGCATGGTATAGTTACCACACGGTGGACATAAAAAGTACTTTATGTCAACTCCAATTATGTGATATTTTAATAATAGGTCATAATTATTTTTGTATAACACACTTATTAGAGCAGGACTGGGATTCAAACCTGTATTGCTCTGTGTTGTCTTGCTTCCAAGACACACACATTACCTCTGAGCTATCCTCCAGGTATTATACGGTTTTAAAAACGTAATTATGAGTTGAGATCACATGAGATATTTAGAGCATGTGGGACATAGAAATTACTGCATGGGGTGACTAATAGTTATTTCCTTAATGCAGCGCTAACTGTGCCCCCAATTCATAGCCAGGAGGTATTTTAAACAAAACAGGTGTTTTTATACAACATGTTTTTCCTGTTACTGCCATACTTACAAATGGCCGAAGTATTTTACAAGTTGTTTCAGCGGTGTATGGAGTCAGCCAATGCCTTTCCTGGTTCCTTTCTCGGATGAAGATGTAAAGTTTGTCATTTCTCTTGGGCTGAAATTCCAACACATTGGGCCTCATTATGAGTTTGGCGGTGTTACCTCCTGTAAGTACCAATTAGAGTTAGGCAGTATTACAGCACGTGCTAATAACATCATCCATTCGCAAGTAGGTGATTTTACTGGGTTTGACTTTCTAAGCCCTAAATCGGGCAGAGCAGTAACAGAGGTGGAATTTCCAAACACCACCTGTTTTACCGCTCTGAATGAGGCCCAGTGAATCCCCGAGAGTCTGGTATTGGTGCAGTTGTTGCTGCTGGTATGTCTTGATTTGACGCTGTATGTCATACCCTTCACCTTCAGAAAATTGTTGGAAACCTGGCTGTTCGATAACTACGACTAACCTGGACTCGGGGCCTCCCCCCAACCTGTTACTACCTTGCCTACGTGCCGTATTGTATCCTCTGTCCTTCCCTCCTAAGTTTAACAGCACCCTGATACTTACGGGTTTGGGCGCTGCCAACAAATGCAATAAATAAATAAATAAATACCCAGCTGGACTCTAGTGGGTATTTAACATCTGCTTGTCACCTCTGCTGCCACGAATCAGTCATCAAAACATTTCACATGCTTGCTGTATTCAACAAGGCTTCACAATGCAGTTACGTCACCTTGGGTGGCATAAGGAGCTAGGATGTGAAGCCAGGCCCTGAGTATTTGTTCTTAGTCATGCCATGCTCACTGAGGCAGTGTAAGCAGCAGGAGTAACGGCAATAGTAACAGCTGCAACAGTACCTGTAGTATTGATAGGCTACATAATACCAGGCAGCATAGTTTCCCTACTACCACTCCAAGTTTGTTGTCATGCTTCTCAGCCCCATGCAAAGATGGCTGCCTTGTTTATGAGCCCACACGTGTTTGTAAAAACCGAGATTGGGACATGCAAGTGTTAGTAAACGAACATCCCGGTTCAGGGTTCTACAAACGGCACTCCAAAGGTTTTGTACTACAGCTCCCATCAGCCCTAGCCAGCACAGTCAATGGTGAGAGATCATGGAACTTGTATTGTAAAGCTGCGGTGTGCACGTGTACCATGTCACTCACTATCTAAATACTGGGTGAGGTAACGGATCATCATTCCAATAGTACACCTCCCATTGCATTTTTGTGACAGCTCTTTTTAAGGTGCCATCCATGGAGTATTGAATTGCAAAACATAAGATCGCCATCCTTTCTAAAAATGATCCAGGGATAACATTTGCAGGCCGATTCATGGAATTAATGTGCGCCGAAAATTTCGGCGCAAGCGTGCGAAAACGTGCGATTCGCAGTGAAAGAGCGAAAATCTCAGTGCAAGTGCGAAAATCGCAGGGAAACTAGCGCACATCGATTCATGGAAGTCCGTGCGCGAGAAAAATATAGGATATGGGCTGAAAAAGTGCGCAGGGCACGCTGGCGCATAGGTCATCTAACGGCGTGCGCCACGGCCACAGCGAAATCGCACATAGCGCGGCGCACATAACAAAAGTAGGCAGAATACGGGGCGTGAAACGCGGAATGGGGAACAACTCGTGAAAATATGGCCGTCACGGGGGAAGTACAGGAGGCAAGTGCGCAGAACGCCCACACGCTCGCCTGCAACACGTATTCATGGAATCGAATAGGGCAAACCAGCGCACGGGCAAAGACGCGCACAGGCCCATACACATCCGCCACACGAAAGCAGGCGGTAGCGTCCCTGCGCATGAAAAAAATGTGCGCCAAAATGTGCGCTAACAAAAAGCACGTATACACAGCTCTGATGAAAGTCCCATACTGTGGCCCTCTAGGACAAATGACGTGCAAAGGGGTACGCGACAAACACAGACACCCGCTGTGTGAATAATAGCGTGTGCGTGTATTTCGTGGGTGCGCAGGAAGTTTTACACGCGATCGGGCCTGGGGGAGCAGGGTACGTGTATTTCAGGGGCTCGCGGGAAGTTTAAAATGCGATCGGGCCTGGGGGAGCGGGGTACGTGTATTTCAGGGGTGCGCAGGTGTTTTCACATGCAATCGGGCCTGGGGGAGCAGGATATGTGTATTTCAGGGGTGTGCAGGTGTTTTCACATGAGATCAGGCCTGGGGGAGTGGGGTACCTGTATTACAGGGGCTTCTCGGTTGGTGTTATACGCGATCGGGCCTGGGGGAGCAGGGTACCACTCACCGTCTGCCTTGCGTGTAGAAGAACGCGTAGCCAACACCCACCCGCCGTGAAGTAATAGCGTGTGAACCCCAACGCCTGCAAAACACACGCACCTGAACCCCACAAAAAGCATGTACAGAGCAATGGAAATCCACGTGGGATCTTCAAGCCCTGCCAGGCCAATGCCCGTGCGCGATACGTCACAGACGCGCTTACGCGCTAAGGGCCTTTGGTCCAATGGAATCGCGTATGCGTGCTGACGCGCTTACGCGCTAAGGGACTTTCCTCGAATTACATGCTGACGTGCAGAATTTTCACGTGCCAAATCACTCCGTATCAAGCTGGCCACGCGTAAGCACACGGAAGACCATGCTCCTGCCGAAAAGGCCGAATTACTGCCCCCAGAGCCCCGAGCAGCCTCCCACGAGCCATCTGCTGCTGCCTGCCTGCCTGCTGCCACCGTGCCCTGCCATTTGGTGCCTGCACATCAGCCATCTGCAGGGGTCCAGTTGCTGTGTCCACCCCTGCTGGAACAGAAGACTCCCGACTGGGATACCATCGCTCCACAGCCCAGCCCCAGGACCCAGTTGCCCACCCACGCCTGCCTCGGGGGTCGCCATGTCGGGGCAAACACCATCCGAGACCACTGGCGACCCCCAGCCAGAGGGGCAGAGGGCCACCAGCTTCAGTCAGAAGGAAGTTGGTGTCCTGGTGGAGCTTGTCCTGGGGCATTATGATGCCCTCTTCGGATCATCACGCGCCGACAAGGAAGGACGGGACAGGATCTGGGACGACTTTGTGGTTGCCATCAACGCGGAGGGGGTGGCAACCCGCAACATCAAGCAAGTCAAGAAGCGCTGGGAGGACCTGCGGTCCAGGACCCTCATGAAGGCCGGCGCCTCGTGGAGGGGGGCCGGGGCCGCATGCGTACCATCCAGCTGAGGGTCCTGGAACGCGTATGCCCAGCGCTCCACGCCCAGATCCTTGAGAGGCAGACCCATCTGGAGTTGAGCGGTAAGTGGCCAAGCATTGCTGTGTGAGACAGGGCATGTTGCAGTGTGCTGGTTGTCTGATACTTGCCTGTATGTGTGACATAGGCCATGTACGCGTGTGTGTGTGCAGGGACATCATGGTTATGCATGTGAGACCAGTAATGTGTGAAGCACACGGTTGGTGTATGTGTTTAAATGCAACATGGGGAGCCCTATGCAGAATGGACACATGAGAGCATGCCAGTCTCTGTTCCTGGACATGGGTGGGGGTGAGGGATGGGTGCTGATGCCATGTACATGTATGGTGTCCATGTCTGTGTGTCTGACCTGCGTGTCTGTGACTTGTGAATGCCATGGATGCATGACACATGTCTGTGACAATGTTCAGAATCACTGATACAGCCTAGTTATCCTTGCATCCACTGTGTCTGGGGTGTACGAGTCCAGATGGATGAAAGTACGGTGAAGTGTGTGCATGTGATAGGCAAAAACAACATTGTATGTTTCAAGAGTCCCTTGGACATGTTTGCTAATGTCCATAGCATGCGCCATGCCTGTTACTGCATGTGTTTTGCCTGTACTGACCCATGTGCTGTGGAGGGACATGATGGAAGTGATCTTTGACAGTGCCACTCATCTGCTATTGCTTCCTGTCTACGGGACCATTGTACAGTACCCTGATGCTTGTGTTCTATGTCTCCCTCTACACAGCGCAAAGTGAAGAAGAGGACGGAGACGGCGCTGTGGAGCAAAGCGGCGGGGATGCCCCCACGGCTGCAGCGGAAGGGGTGGGTGAGCCCCCACAGGGGCTTGCAACGGCGGAAGAGGGGGTGGAGCCATCCAGGTTGGTGGTTTCCACAGAGGAGGAGGAGGCCGCTACTGAGCCGCACATGGGGCCTGGTGGGGGCATCCCTGCTGGTGCAAGTGGTGCAGTCCAGGGGCAGGGGCAGGAGGCAGCATAGGTCGCTGTGGAGGTGCCTGTGCATGTCACTGTCCCTGACACTGTGAATGCACCACCATGCACCAGCAGGGATGCCCCATCCCAGGCCCGTCCGCAGGTAGGGGGGATGTCCATGTCATCTGACTCCCCTCCACCTGCGGACGAGTGGACCCCTGGCCATATGGAGAAGGTCCTGATTGGTGTCGCCTTGCGCACGGGTGTCATTCGTGATGAGGTGCTTGCTTCCCGGGGGGAGCACGCACGTCATCACGAAGAGCACTGTGCCAACGTGGCCCAGTTGGGAGTGGCCGTGGTCGGGGGTTTCGTACATGTGTCGGGCACTCTGGCAACCCTCTCCTCCTCTGTGGAGGCTATGCGCCAGTTGTTCTACATGCCGTCTTCCGGCCCAGATGCCACCAGGGCCCCCTGTGGACCTGCCCCACCAACACAGCCAACTCGGTGGGGAACCCATCCCTGCCACAGTCGGGAGTCGGAGGTCCAGCAGGGGTGGACACACCAGCAACTGGAACCCAGCAGATGGAGGATGTGACGGCATCATCGGGCAGGGCACGTGCACGACGGCGTCAGTGGATTCCATCAGACTGGATGCCGTCGTGCTGACAAAGGCAGTTGCGTCGGAGGCAGCGGCAGGCTCGACGTGGGAGGCATCATGGCTCGGGGCCATCAACATTAGGGGGGCAGGCATCGGCCGGAGGGCAGGAGAACCCTGGAATGGGAGTGTCTTCCGTGTGGGAGCGGTTGGGCCAGCAGATAGGTGCGGAGCGGCAGCGGGCAGAGGAGGAACGGCTCACAATGGTCAGGGCGGAGAACTCCATGAGGAGGGCGCTGATGCGGGCTGAGTGCCTCGAGGGTATTCGCAGGGAGTTGGAGCTGGACACTGCATTATCCCTGCGAGACCTCGGGGCCAGGGAACATGCCCGCCTCCAAGCCATTGAACAGGATTCGATGATGCCCTGGCCCATGACAAAACCAGTGAGCCGTCGGACTAGCCCGCTGCCCTTGTTAATAGTTATGTAGTTAGTGTTAGGTTTCCTTTGCTTTTTTATTTTTGTTGGACCTTTTGGACAATGGACCACATTTTTGTATATAGTTTTTTGATTAGGTAGTATTTTTAGATAGGTTTCATTTCTTCAGTTGGGATCATGGACCCTGAATTGTTTATCTGTATATAGTTGACAGTTGGATTTTAGTTTTTTTTTTGGATTTACCCATGGACAATGGTTTTCGGTTTTGTTTTTCCCTTGGATTTGGACACCTTTCCTTTGGATTATGATTTGTGGTTTTTCATTATTTTACAGACATGCTGCTTTTGGTTTTTAATTCCCATTGTCGTTTGTTTATTTTTAATTCCATTTATGTTGCTTTTAATACATTTTTTTCATCAAACTTCAATGTGCAGTATCATCTCATTGGTTTCATGCATGTCATGATATGGGTTTTGACATTCACTTACACCCATTGTGTGTATGTGAGGGACATGTGTTCATTTACATACTTGCCATTGGGGTTGTTATCATGTAATTGGCAATTCTGAGTGGGTGGATGCAATACTTGGGTGGGTGTTTGGCATGTGGAGGCTGCCCATAAGGGCCAGGGATCTAGATTGTGATGACGTGTTGGCTGGGGGACATGTGTCGGGGCCTGCTGGCAGGTGCCCCGCAATGCTGGGGGGTGGGGGTGCAGGGGGACATGAGTGGGACATGAGTGGGGGCCTGCTGGCAGGTGCCCCGCAATGCTGGGGGGTGGGGGTGCAGGGGGACATGAGTGGGACATGAGTGGGGACCTGCTGGCAGGTGCCCCGCAATGCTGGGTCGTGGGGGTGCGTGGGGGCCTGCTGGCAGGTGCCCCGAAATGCTGGGGGATGGAGGTGCAAGGGGACATGAGTTGGTGATCAGTAGTGCAAGGAGACATGTGCCTTTGCTGGGGGGCATGCCCATGTTGGGTGGGCTGCCTGCGGGACATGACCAGGGATGCAGGGTAGTCCCCTGTGGTGGGGGCTGCCTGCAGGGGCCGTGGAGGGTGTACAGGGAACACCTGGGAGGACCCACACTGCCAAATCACGTGTAGGACTCCCCGGCACCCCCGAAATACACGTACCCTGCTGAAATCGCGTGTGAAACTTCCCGCGCACCCCAGTAATACACGTACCCTGCTGAAATCGCGTGTGAAACTTCCCGCGCACCCCTGAAATACACGTACCCAGCCCAGTCGCGTGTGAAAATACACACGCACCCCTGAAATACACGTACCCAGGCCAATCGCGTGTGAAAACACCCGCACACCCCTGAAATACACGTACCCAGGCCAGTCGCATGTGAAAACACACGCGCACCCCTGAAATACACGTACCCAGGCCAATCGCGTGTAGAACTTCCCGCGCACCCCTGGAATACACATACACCGCTCCCCCAGGCCCGATCGCGTGTAGAACTTCACGCGCACCCCTGAAATACACGTATCCAGCCCAATTGCGTGTAAAACTTCCCGCGCACCCCTGGAATACACGTACACCGCTCCCCCAGGCCCGATCGCATGTAAAACTTCCCGCGCACCCCTGAAATACACGTACCCAGCCCAATCGTGTGTAAAACTTCCCGTGCAACCCTGAAATACACGTACCCAGGCCAATCGCGAACCCCAGTTATACACGTACACGCTCGCACAGGCCCTTTCGCGTGTGGAAGTTACCGCGAAACCCGTAATACACGTTCCCCGCTTGGCGTTTGCTGTTTGGCAGTCCGGTAAACTGGTTTTGGGTTGTCGCAGACCTTTGCGCTGGATTGGGGATTTTGATGCCTTTTCCTTGCGCGAGGGCGTTCTTGGGGGCGTATCTGGCGCTGCTGCAGGATCGCTGCGCCACTCTGCGCCACGGCTGGTTTTGGAGGCTAAAATCCATGAATACGCTGTGCGCTGAAATGGATTTTAACGCACGCCACTTTTGTGCGAATTTCCATGAATTACCCAGTTTCTACATGTTTCCCGCAGAAGCTGCGGTAGTCCCAGTGGAGATGTACACACCTGTACGAAATAATCATTTAGGTTTCCCATGGAAAACCACGTAAGAATCTCACAAGGCAAATCTAATGAGAACGGGTTGTCCCACTCCGGGCCTCGAGCGCCGGAATCCTGACGAAAAATGAAGCATTGTATGCAAATGTATCTCGTGCATATTAATGAGGGGTATCCTGAAAACCCGGCATGGATCCGGCGCTCAAGGCCTAGAGTGGACAACCCTGTCCCAGAACACTAGGTAATATGATAACTCAAACGGCAATGTGTTTGGATATCATTGAGCTATCAGACCAGCATGGCACTAACGGGGATTATATTAGAGTATGAGGGGGTACAATCGGGGTGTACTGGTAATCCCATAAGTACAAAAAGCTGTTGCTAACAAACAAATGCACATGGAAATACATTTTGAAGTTGCATAATACTCACCTTCAATCGCTAGTTCGAAGTATATCCTCTCCCAAAGGTCCCATTTTTAATGTGCT